>NC_079190.1:217772912-218092292 GCF_029499605.1 Hyla sarda
AGATACAGTGAGTCAGTCATTCTACGCAACACACTCATTTCTAACAAAGGCATTTGGTATAAAGTCTGTTTTAACAGTATGATCTGTAAGTGATTATCTTCTTTTTTCTAGGCAAAATGCCTGCAGCAGTATATCTATCTCAAAAATCTGTACAGCGAAGGGGTTTTCTCACCAGAGAAACTCATTAAAACCTTTAAATGTCGATCACAACTTTAGTAAATTGTAGATTTTTCCGGTGTCAGCAAGGCATTTCAAGAGGCGAGGATTGTGCTGAAATCACCTATGTGCAAGTAAAAAGTGCAAGTGTTCACACTAAACAAATGTACACAAGGATACGGTCCAGTGCAAGCCCTTCTCCAAAAGGAAAGAGGCTCCCTAACAAACCAAAGCCTTTGCATTCAGGCCAAAAGGCACCTGCTTGGTTCAAGGTGCAATGTCCCTTTTTGTAAAGCTACTAAAGTGCTCCTGGCATCTAACTAGGCGTTAACCCAGATGTCCACCAAGAAACTATGAAAACCAGTTTGCATCCCTGCCAAAGCAGAGATACCCTGGGATAAGCAGGGAGGTGAGGAACCTGATGGCCACACACACCTCCCCTGGACCGGTCCAGGGGGGACACCCAGATGGGCTACCACACCCATCTAATGCTAGTGACAAAAAGAACACATACATGGAAACAGTGACAAAAAATAAATATATAAATGAATAAATAAATAAGCGCAGTGTAACACTGCCCGGACATCCGGACGGATCTATAAAAATTCCTCTGCTGATCAACAGCCAGGAGGTCGGAATGCTAGAAGTGAGTGCCCAATTAGAGTAAGAGAAAAGAGCGTGCTATGTGCCATCTTTGAAGTGGGGTCACTACTCCCAAGTGAATTCCGGCAGCCTGGGGTAACCACTTCCAGGGCACGCCCCCTCCCATAGACTTTCATTGAGGGGCGGGGCATGACCTCACACGGGGCCGGAATCGTGATGTCACGATACTCATTTACTCGTTACGCTTCACACTCGGAGCCTCCAGCACTGCGGTGAGCTCACAAAGGTGGGTGCGCTATGACAGATTGCGGGGGTCCCCAGCAGCGGAACCCCCGCGATCAGGCATCTTATCCCCTATCCTTTGGGTAGGGTATAAGATGTATTAGGGCCGGAGTAACCCTTTAAGGCCAGATCCTAAGAAAATAGGTCGCTTCAGGGTCTGCTTCCAGGCCATATGGCTATCCCTGGTACACCTGCCCCACTCTGCCAGGAATTTCAATTTAATCATAAATGGTGGTCATTCAGATGAAAGACCATCATGTTATAAAGCTTAAGTCTGTCTGAACAAAACCTGTTTCTGTTTGAACTCATAGAGAGAGGTATCTGGGAGCAGTTTTTCCCCTCTATCTATTGGCCAGGGATGTGTGTTTATGGAGATAAGCCATCAGCTTTCCCATTTATATGAGTGAGGTGTCCCAGTACAGGATATGGTCCAGTCAGGTACATGCTGCCTTAGGTGCTTCACGAAATGCCTGTTCTGGGTCCCACTGCTCTCAGTGCTGTTATTTTACAGTGTGTCCTGTTTTATGATGATTTCTGGTATCTGTGTTATGCTGATCTTATTAAGTGTTAATGTGCCTTTTGGGGAACATGCAGAGGAGGTCATGCGATTATTATGCCCAATGGGACCCCCGCCCTTTGCCTTAAATAGTCTAGTCAGGGAGGGTTCTAGTAAGTGAGGAGTTAGTTGGAGCTGAGGTAACAGTGTGGAGTGGTAGTGAGAGGACTGCTGCTGGGATACAAGGGAGGCCTAAGAAAATCTTAAAGTCAGCAGCACCGCCATTCTGCAGGTGTCCCCATCACAGGAGGAGTTGGTAATTCCTAGCTGTGGGCAATAGGAGCCAGTGAGTCGACATGTCACACAGCGCTAGTCCAGGATAACTAAAAAGATAACAGGACAGGATGTGCTCCATGATGTAATACCCTCGGCACAGTGGTAACACTATATGTTTACTGTGCTTACCGCAAGTGGTTGTACTATTGGCCAAGTACAACCATGGGGTTATGTATATCAAGCTAGTGGTCCCTGCAGCCACTCCACGCAATTAGAAACAGCATAAAACAACAATCCTTCCTCCGAACTAACAGCAGGATGAATCAGGCGCTGAGACCAGGGAAAAGGTGAGTAAAGTTTATTACCCACAGTGCAACGCGTTTCGTGGACTAGCCGCTTCTTTAGGCATCAACGCTGTTTGTTCGGAGGAAGGATCATTGTTTTATGCTGAGTCCAGGATAACGTCAGTAGAAAGCATCTGGCAGCTGAGGTCCAAAGGTCTAGTTAAAAGCTTGGAAGGAAGCTTAAGTGGATATTTTGCAGTATTAGCTGTCTCCTGTAACAAGTTACAGTAACTTCAAGCAACTTCAAGGGCATAGCACTGATCAGTGTTATCGGACATCTTCTGCTCTGGTCTGCTCGATCTCAGACCATAGCAGAAGACCCGTGGAAGGCGACGGAAGCAGGTGAGGGGACCTCCGTGCGCCGTTCTGGATGATCGGATCGCCAAGGCAGCGCTGCGGGTGATCCAATCATCCATATTTCTGATCACACTGCCGCAGATGCCGTGATCTGTGTTGATCACGGCATCTGTGGGGTTAATGGCAGACATCTGCGCGATTGCGGATGTCGCCCATTACCGGCGGGTCCCTGGCTGCGATCAGCAGATGGGACCTGCCGCGCATGATCCGAGCATCGCTCCGATGCTCGCGTTCATGTACAGTACATAAATATACATCCTGGTGCGCTAAGTACCACAGCACCAGGACGTAAATTTACGTCCTTGGTCTTTAAGGGCTTAAGGACTCAGGGCGTACTTGTACGCCCTGGTCATGATTACAGGGTTTAAACCGTTCTCACCAGTGGAGAACGGGTTAAACCTGGTGGGTCCCGGTTGCTACCGATGTCACTGATCAGGCCGATGCCCAGCATTAACCCTTTAGATCAACTTTGATCATGGCATTTAAAACAAAAGGGAAAGAATCCTGGCAGCTCAGCGGAGCTTACCGGACGGATCTTACTGGATGACGAGAGGGTCCTCACCTGCCTCTCCATCTTCCGATCGGCGATCTACTGCTCCAAGCCTGCTCAGCAGGCAGGAACAGGAGAGCGCCGGTAACACTGATCAATGCTTTCAGTATATGCAATCAGAAGATTGCATGTTGTAGCCCCATGTAGGGGCAAAAGTGTAAAAATAAAAGCTAATAAAAGTTCATTAACCCCTTCCCTATTAAAAGTTTAAATCGCCCCCCTTTTCCCATTTTTTCAATAAAATAATGTGATAAAGAATAAAAATAATCATATGTGGTATCGCCATGTGTGTAAATGTCCGAACTAATAAGTATTTGGTCACCTACAAACAAGCAAGATTTCTGGGTCTCACAGACCTATAACTTCTTCTTTAAGAGTCTCCTCTGTCCTCCACTTGTTGCCTGTATTAATGGCACCTGTTTGAACTTGTTATCAGTATAAAAGACACCTGTCCACAACCTCAAACAGTCACACTCCAAACTCCACTATGGCCAAGACCAAAGAGCTGTCAAACCAAACCAGAAACAAAATTGTAGACCTACACCAAGCTGGGAAGACTGAATCTGCAATAGGCAAGCAGCTTGGTGAGAAAAAAATCAACTGTGGGAGCAATTATTAAAAAATGGAAGACATATAAAACCACTGATAATCTCCCTTGATCTGGGGCTCACCGCAAGATCTCACCCCGTGGTGCTAAAATGATCACAAGAACGGTGAGCAAAAATCCCAGAACCACACGGGGGAACCTAGTGAATGACCTACGGAGAGCTGGGACCAAAGCAACAAAGGCTACCATCAGTAACACACTACACTGGCCAGGGACTCAAATCATGCAGTGCCAAACGTGTCCCCATGCTTAAGCCAGTACGTGTCCGGGCCCGTCTGAAGTTTTTTAGAGAGCATTTGGATGATCCAGAAGAGGATTGGGAGAATGTCATATGGTCAGATAAAACCAAAGTAGAACTTTTTGGTAAAAACTCAACTTGTCATGTTTGGAGGAGAAAGAATACTGAGTTGCATCCAAAGAACACCATACCTACTGTGAAGCATGGGGGTGGAAACATCATGCTTTGGGGCTGTTTTTCAGCAAAGGGACCAGGACAACTGATCCGTGTAAAGGAAAGAATGTATGGGGCCATGTATCGTGAGATTTTGAGTGAAAACCTTGTTCCATCAGCAAGGGCATTGATGATTAAACATGGCTGGGTCTTTCAGCATGACAATGATGCCAAACACACCACCGGGGCAATGAAGGAGTGGCTTTGTAAGAAGCATTTCAAGGTCCTGGGTTGCCTAGCCAGTCTCCAGATCTCAACCCCATGAAAAACCTTTGGAGGGAGTTGAAAGTCTGTGTTGCTTAGCAACGGCCCCAAAACATCACTGCTCTATAGGAGATCTGCATGGAGGAATGGGCCAAAATACCAGCAACAGTGAGTGAAAACGTTTGACCTCTGTCATTGCCAACAAGGGGTATTGAACAAAGTATTGAGATAAACTTTTGTTATTGACCAAATACTTATTTTCCACAATAATTTGAAAATAAATTCTTTAAATATCAGACAATGTGATTTTATGGATTTTTTACAGGCCTCTCTCATCTTTTTAAGTGGGAGAACTCGCACAATTGGTGGCTGACTAAATACTTTTTGCCCCACTGTAGATGCCTCACTTATAGAGGAACTCTGATACGTTACAACTTTATCCCCAATCCACAGGATACCGAATAAAGCACCGAAACATGCCCCCTCCATGTATCTCTAAGGGAGAGCTTGGAGGTATAGCATTCATGTATCTACGGCTCTCCCTTAGAGATGCATGGAGGGGGTGTGTTGACCACAACTCCGTGAGGTGGTTGACACAGTTCTATGGAGCGATGGCTGCACTGTGCATGGAGAGTCATGGCGCCATGCAGGAAAACTTGGGGGGTCCCAGCAGTCGACCCCCGCGATCAGACACATAGGGGGAGGTTTATCAAACTGTGTGAGAAAAATAGAGTGATTTTTCCACAGCAACCAATCACAGCTCAGCTTTCACTTTACCTCAGTATGTTAGCTGAGCTGTGATTGGTTGCTGTGGGAAAATCACTATTTTTCCTCTCACACAGTTTGATAAACCTCCCCCTCTGTGTCTGATTGTGGGGGGGTCGACTGCTGGGACCCCCCAAGCTTTCCTGCCTGGCGCCCTGACTCTCCCCATGCACAGTGCGGCCATCGCTTCAAAGAACTGTGTCAACCACCGCACGGAGTTGTGGTCAACACACCCCCTCCATGCATCTCTAAGGGAGAGCCGGAGATACATGAATGCTGTACCTCCAAGCTCTCCCTTAGAGATGCATGGAGGGGGCATGTTTCGGTGCTTAATAAGAGCCGGGCACCAAGCAGAAGATCACAGGGGGTCCCAGCGGTCATCCTGTGGATAGAGAATAAGTTCTTAAGTACCAGAGCCTTCCTTTAAGGTGCAGGAAGCAGCTGTGGGGATTATCCTATTTAACTAATTAGCCAGTGTCTGACAACTTTTAAAACTATTGTTTCACTGAAATGCCAGAGAATTCCACAACTTCCATGTGACGTTTAGTTAAAAGACAAACTAAACGGTTATCTTAAGTATATGTTTGCTTTCAATTGGAAGAGCTTTACTAGAAGCAATGGTTAAAAAGATAAGCAAGTGAGTACAACATATCTAAAAAAGGGTATTTTATAGCTGCAAATATATGCCAGACACTTGGCATGGTGCCTGTAATTTACTATTGCTGTGGGAAATTGCATAGAATTGTCAAAAATAATATCATACAAAATTAAGCACTGATAAGCTTTATTGTAAGAGTAGGAAACTGACCACAACTTCTTCCAAAACATGAACTGCTCTTTCTGTAATGTGTAACAAGGAATATTCAATAGAAAACTATTAATAAGGATAAAACACAACAGTTAAAAAATGTTTTTGCCATGTAAGGACCCCTGTAAATTTTTTTCCAATTCGGAAAAACATCAATCGCAATTTGTATGTAATGCTATGTTCACACACAGTATTTCAGGAAAGTAAAGACATGAATCTCGAACCCATCCACTCCTAAATGGTGACTCCCAACTAACTAGCCCCTAGACTGGGCTTAGTACACAGGGCCATCATTAGGACAATAAAAGACACTGCTGGCCATGCCAAATGGAGAACTGAGGTGGATCTGGAACAGCACCGGGTAAGTTTAAGTGCTGAAAAAACTTACCTGCTCATCATTTTTAAAAGCCATAAATCAATAGTAAATGTCTGACTTTTCACCCATTACATCTATTTATTTACTATGCTGGGTTAGATGTTATATATCTCATTTATATAACATACATGACTGTAAATTATGTCTAACTTTAAGAATAAAACATAAAATATAACAGCAATAATTATACATAGAAAAAACATACTGTAACTAAAAAACTTTCTGCTTCTTTGAATTAACAACGGAAATGTTACATAGTTACATAGTATGGTTGAAAAAAGACATACGTCCATCAAGTTCAACCAGGGAATTGAAGGGAAGGGTGTAAGGGGATAAGGGGAAGGGATGGGATTTTATATTTCTTCATAAGCATTGATGTTATTTTGTTCCAGGAATGTATCTAACCCTGTTTTAAAGCTATTCATTTTTCCTGCTGTGACCAGTTCCTGAGGTAGACTGTTTCATAAGTTCACAGTTCTTATGGTAAAGAAGGCGTGTCGCCCCTTTAGACTAAACCTTTTCTTCTCCAGACGGAGGGAGTGCCCCCTCGTCCTTTGGGGGGGTTTAACCTGGAACAGTTTTTCTCCATATTTTTTGTATGGGCCATTTATATACTTATATACGTTTACCATATCCCCCCTTAAACGTCTCTTCTCAAGACTAAACAATTGGAACTCCTTTAATCGTTCCTCGTAGCTAAAAAGTTCCATGCCCCATATTAGTTTAGTCGCACGTCTCTGCACCCTTTCCAGCTCCACAGTGTCCCTTTTATGGACAGGCGACCAAAACTGAACAGCATATTCCAGGTGAGGCAGTCATGTATATGACTTATATATAAAAATATTTGATTACAGTATAACATTATATTAAAGATGTATCTATCTTCCCACCCATTCAATTCTTTTTTATTTACCAATATAATTATGCTATGTATGCTATCCTAAATTAGTACAGCTGATGAATACAAAATAAAGAGCAGTAATCCTTTACTTATTTAAAAAATATCAAACTTACTATCTGCCGTTGTCCACACAGTTGTTTAGATGTGTCTTCTGTTGTAAGTCCACGCAGTTCTATTGATTCTTGTTTCATCCAGTAATACATACTCTTTACCTCAGAAAATTAAATATTTCTTGTCCCGCATTCCAGGAAGAGGATTTCACTTTAAGCCATAGCAGTTCACGTTTTGGAAGAAGTTGTGGTCAGTTTCCTGCTCAGTATAAAGCTTTTCAGTGCTTCATGTCGTATGATGTTTGAAACTTTTATTTCCACTTCCTCTTTATTGTATTCTTACAACTGTCTGACTGAATTACATTATTTTCCTAAAAAAGTTATACTGTGTCTGTTTGAGTAAAGGTATCTAGAGATCATGATTGCTTTGTGTCTAACAGCCGCTAACCATACTGAGTTGCAGAGAATGAAAGTTTCCTGATCCTCATCTTCAGTTCGATACCTGCAGTGTAATCCCCAGGTTATGTCTGTTTTAAACTAACTTCCAATCTGTGAAATCTCCAAACAAGGCTGTGTCAGGAAGCAGAGAGAAGTGTAAACTATGGGGCATATATTAAAAAAAATATTTAACACTATTTTTTTGCCTATAGCGGCCAATTTTTAAGCGTTACTGTCATTAAAAACACCTTTAAACAAGTCGTGAGTTATTAGCATGGGAAGCGGGCGGCATTGTACATTGTCGATTAGGTGAGCGTAGTGTCACATGTTGGGCACAAAAAGCAGGAAGAAGACAGCACCGGAGGACAGGAGAGCGATTCCAACAGTACCAGGTGAGCAGCAGAAGGTATTGTCAAAGGATGAGCTGATCCGAAACATGTCAACCAGTGTTCCAGCTACATGGAATTATGTGAAGATTTGTATCTATTTTATTAATCTGTAAAAAAGAAAGAGAAGTGCCAGCTTATGCGATATGTCTGCATTATCTTGCACTTATAAAATCTCAGTTGTCAGGGTTCTTATAGTTTACCTACATGATTTTCCCTTTGGCGCATACCTCTAGGTAAATTTTAACACAAATATTTTTTTTAATGTTACATTATATGATAAAATTAACCCCTTAAGGACTCAGCCCATTTTCACATTAAGGACACAAAACAATTTACGTTTTTGCACTTTCGTTTTTTTCCTCCTCACCTTCTAAAAATCATAAGGCGTTCAATTTTGCACCTACAGACGCATATAAGGGCTTGTTTTTATGTAACCAATTGTACTTTGTAATGACTTTAGTTATTTTATAACAATCTGCGGCGAAGCAAAAAAAAAAATATTTGTGCAGTGAAAGGGAAAAAAAGACATTTTGCTACTTTTTAGGGATTCCGTATTTATGCAGTGCACTTTTCAGTAGAAATGACACCTTATCTTTATTCTGTAGGTCCATACAGTTACAAGTATACCTGTCACGATGCCGGCTGGCAGGTAGTGGATCCCCTGCGCCAGAGAGGGATGGCGAGGACCGCGCTAGTGGACCGGTTCTAAGCCACTACAGGTTTTCACCAGAGCCCGCCGCAAAGCGGGATGGTCTTGCTGCGGCGGTAGTGACCAGGTCGTATCCACTAGCAACGGCTTACCTCTCTGGCTGCTGAAGATGCTGAAGATAGGCGCGGTACAATGGAGTAGGCAGAAGCAAGGTCGGACGTAGCAGAAGGTCGGGGGCAGGCGGCAAGGATCGTAGTCAGGGGCAACGGCAGGAGGTCAGGAACACGGACTAGGAACAGACTAGGGAACGCTTTCACTAGGCACTAAGGCAACAAGATCCGGCAAGGGAGTGCAAGGGAAGTGACTAGATATAGGGAAGTGCACAGGTGAACACAATAAGCTAATTGGGCCAGGCACCAATCATTGGTGCACTGGCCCTTTAAATCTCAGGGAGCTGGCGCGCGCGCGCCCTAGAGAGCGGAGCCGCGCGCGCCAGCACATGACAGCAGGAGACGGGAACGGGTAAGTGACCTGGGATGCGATTCGCGAGCGGGCGCGTCCCGCTGTGCGAATCGCATCCCCAACGGCCATGACAGGGCAGCGCTCCCGGTCAGCGGGACCGACCGGGGCGCTGCGGAGAGAGAGACGCCGTACGCGCTCCGGGGAGGAGCGGGGACCCGGAGCGCTAGGCGTAACAGTACCCCCCCCTTAGGTCTCCCCCTCTTCTTGGGGCCAAAGAACCTGAGGAAAAAAAATTCAATTTTTCCGTGATGAGGTCCGATGCAAATTAGGAGGGGTTCTGTGTGGAAACGAACGAGACAGTCCAATCTTTTATTGTAAAAACAATAGATGTAGAGGGGTCTGGCGAGACTGGTCACAGGAACGTAGAACCTGTTGATGAGAGAGGCCAAAAAAAATTTTCCTGCAGATCCGAAATCCAAGAAGGCCACTGTAGAGAAGGAGAAGGCAGAGGCAGACATCCGCACAGGCACAGTAAGACGTGGAGAAGCAGAGTAGACATCAAGGACTGTCTCACCTTTGTGCGGAGTCAGCGTACGTCTTTCCTGGCGGGGAGGACGGATAGGACAATCTCTTAGGAAGTGTTCGGTACTAGCACAGTACAGGCAGAGGTTCTCCATACGGCATCGTGTCCTCTCTTGAGGTGTCAAGCGAGACCGGTCAACTTGCATAGCCTCCGCGGCGGGAAGCACAGGAACAGATTGCAGAGGACCAGAGGAGAGAGGAGCCGGGGAGAAAAAACGCTTCGTGCGAACAAAGTCCATATCCAGGCGAAGCTCCAGACGCCATCCGGAAGAACGCATGTCAATGCGAGTGGCAAGATGAATGAGTTCATGTAGGTCAGCAGGAGTCTCTCGTGCGGCCAGAACATCTTTAATGTTGCTGGATAGGCCTTTTTTAAAGGTCGCGCAGAGAACCTCACTATTCCAGGACAACTCGTAAGCAAGAGCACGGAACTGAATGGCGTACTCGCCAACGGAAGAAACACCCTGGGCCAGGTTCAGCAGGGCAATCTCGGCTGAAGAAGCTCGGGCAGGTTCCTCAAAGACACTTCGAATTTCCGAGAAGAAGGAGTGTACAGAGGCAGTGACGGGGTCATTGCGGTCCCAGAGCGGTGCGGCCCATGACAGGGCTTTTCCAGACAGAAGGCTGACTACGAAAGCCACCATAGACCTCTCAGTAGGAAACTGGTCCGACATCATCTCCAAGTGCTGGGAACATTGCGAAAGAAAGCCACGGCAATACTTAGAGTCCCCATCAAATTTGTCCGGCAAGGACAGGCAGAGGCTAGGAGTGGCCACTCGCTGCGGAGGAGGTGCAGGAGCTGGCGGAGGAGAAGATTGCTGGAGAAGTTGCGACTGAAGTTGGTGCGAAATGGTGGACATTTCCGACAGCTGACGGGTTAGAAGGGCGATCAGTCGGGCTTGCTGGGCGGCCACCGTGGTGAGGTCAGCGACCACTGACAGAGGAACTTCAGCGGGATCCATGGCCGGATCTACTGTCACGATGCCGGCTGGCAGGTAGTGGATCCCCTGCGCCAGAGAGGGATGGCGAGGACCGCGCTAGTGGACCGGTTCTAAGCCACTACAGGTTTTCACCAGAGCCCGCCGCAAAGCGGGATGGTCTTGCTGCGGCGGTAGTGACCAGGTCGTATCCACTAGCAACGGCTTACCTCTCTGGCTGCTGAAGATGCTGAAGATAGGCGCGGTACAATGGAGTAGGCAGAAGCAAGGTCGGACGTAGCAGAAGGTCGGGGGCAGGCGGCAAGGATCGTAGTCAGGGGCAACGGCAGGAGGTCAGGAACACGGACTAGGAACAGACTAGGGAACGCTTTCACTAGGCACTAAGGCAACAAGATCCGGCAAGGGAGTGCAAGGGAAGTGACTAGATATAGGGAAGTGCACAGGTGAACACAATAAGCTAATTGGGCCAGGCACCAATCATTGGTGCACTGGCCCTTTAAATCTCAGGGAGCTGGCGCGCGCGCGCCCTAGAGAGCGGAGCCGCGCGCGCCAGCACATGACAGCAGGAGACGGGAACGGGTAAGTGACCTGGGATGCGATTCGCGAGCGGGCGCGTCCCGCTGTGCGAATCGCATCCCCAACGGCCATGACAGGGCAGCGCTCCCGGTCAGCGGGACCGACCGGGGCGCTGCGGAGAGAGAGACGCCGTACGCGCTCCGGGGAGGAGCGGGGACCCGGAGCGCTAGGCGTAACAATACCCAATTTATGTTGATTTTATTTATTTTACTACTTAAAAGAAATATAACTACATGCATCGAAATTTGTATGTTTAAAATTGTCATCTTCTGACCCCTATAACTTGAAAATTTTTCCGCATACAGGGCTATATGAGGGCTCATTTTTTTTGCACCGTGGTCTGTAATTCTTATTGGTACCATTTTTGTTTTGATGGGACTTTTTGATTGCTTCTTATTAATATTTTTATGGTATATGAAGCGAATCGACCATATGGGTTAGCTAACCTTATATTTTAATAGTTTGGACATTTACGCATGCTGCGATACCACATATGATTATTTTTATTCTTTATTACATTATTTTATTTAAAAAATGGGAAAGGGGGGTGATTTAAACTTTTAATAGGGGAGGGGTTAATGAACTTTTGTTAACTTTTATTTGTACACTTTTTTTTAGCCCCCATAGGGGGCTACAACATGTGATCTTCTGGTTGAATACACTGATCAATGCTATGCCATAGCATAGCATTGATCAGTGTTACCGGTGCTCTGCTGCTCCTGCCTGCTGAGCAGGAATGGAGTAGTATGTCGCCGATCGGACGACAGAGAGGCAGGTGAGTAACCTCTTGTTGTCTGGTAAGCTGATCGGAATATTGCGATTGTGTCGCGATAGCCCCGATCGGCTTCGCTGAACTGCTGGGATTCTTTCACTTTTGTATTAGATGCCGCGATCATTAGCCGTGGGTCCTGGTTGCCCGTAGCAACCAAGACCCACCGGGTTTAACCCGTTCTCCACTGGTGAGAATGGTTTAAACGCGCTAAACGAGACCAGGGCATACAGGTACGCCTTGAGTCCTTAAGTACCAGGACGTCAGGGCATACCTGTACGCTCCCTGCGTCCTTAAGGGGTTAAGTGATCCATTAAAAAGTACATTAGATCCTACAACCATTATCCCACATCATGTTTTCTATCACCCCAGTTATATGCCAATTACCATAGTACACAAATGTGAAACACAGTAGGCCTCAAAACTACCCTAAACAAAGCACAGCATTCATTTTAAAAGAGCAGTTGAGATTTGATTGGTTGCTATGGGTAACAAAGACCGTATTTCTTTCAGACAGTTTTGATAACTTTTTGAAAAAATATTTTGTCTGTAAAAACTGCACAGCCAATAACTGCATTGCAAAAGCAAATCCATTCGCAGTAAAAAGTATGCACATTTAGAGGTTTTGCTTAATCTGTTAAGATATGTTCATGTGATGATCTCATGATTAAAGGGCTACTTAATAAAAAAAAAAAAATGGCTTCTTTCCAGTGTTGGTGATCAACACATTAGAATGCAGCTCAGCTAATCGGTGGCCACAGCGGTGTTCTGCCTTGCCCAGTAATTGGCTTAGCAGCAGTGTGACCTGCATCGGTCTTCTTCCTGGTGTTGGGGCCCAATTGGCCACATTGCGGCTCAGCTAATCCCTGGTGCTTGCGTTGATGTGGTGCATGTTGTTGCAAGTGTTTATTCACAAGGCAGATAACAGGACAAGTTTTAGCTTAAAACCATCCTCAGCTTGTCTACTATATGGAGTAATCTAATCTTAGTTATAAGCACGAGGAGGGGCCAAGTGATGAGGCCAGATGCCGGTGGGAGAGCGCCAGAGCAATAAAGTGGGGTGCACAAGTCCATAGATACATATGTAGAAAAACAAGGCTCAGGAGTATCACAGGGCACTTGTGTTTGAGTAGTAAGAGATGAACAGGGATATACAAATTGGTCAGCATAATCACTTGGCACCTCCTCATGCATAGAACTAGCAGTAGATCACTCTGTATAGTGGACAGGCTGAAGAAGGCGTTACACCAAAGCGTGTCCTGTTATCTGCCATGTGAACAAACACTTTGAAGTTTGCAACAACATAGGTGATTGCTGGGATAAAAATTATTTTTCTCAGTCCATCACTGGCCAAGGTGGGATACACTAAGGGCAGGGGTTAGCTGAGCTGCAGTCTGACTAGCCAACCCTCGCAGCAGTAAGAGGATCACATTGGGGGAGAGAGCAGCGATACCGGAGGCACCTGGTGAGCGATGGGAGGTAAGTAGAGTTTTTGCTTTCATGGCGGCAGCCTGGGCATGATTTTGACAAAATCTTACAATTGGAGTACCCATAAAAGTTTGTAATGCCAGAAAAAGCATGTAGTGGTTACCCAGGGATTAAGTAGTGATAGTGATGGCTGATGATGAGGGTGGTAGTCCCTGATTTTTGTCTCATAACTTAAGTTGTGAAACCCTGCATTCCTCTGTAGATTCCAACACACGCCTTTTTCAGTGAAGCTGTTCCCCTTACACAAGATTTGAAAAACAACTATAAACTGAACTCAAACAGATTAGTACAATGCAAATACTTTGAAATGTTGCAGAAATTTTTGTACAGTTCTTAAGAATACACCTTTGGTTTGAGAAGTAATATTTTGTCACTAGCCAGTGTCCCTTTAGATTTGTGCAGATTTGTTGCTTTCATGCTATTTTGCACCTGTGGTCCTACTTCACTTTCTGGGGAATGTCTACTCCAATACTCTGTACCTGGACTTGGGAATGTTCATTGAGGATGTAGACTGTCTTTGTGTTGCACAAGCTTGTGTTCTATTTAACTGAGCAAATGGACCAGGGTCTTCATGGAAGTGGATCATGGTAAATGTGCAGAATTTCTCTCCACTTACTTGGATCTTGCTGAGACACAACTCCTTTGGTGCATCTAGGAGGAATTCCCCAACTTAGCAGTATGCTGCTGGACCAGGACCTGAGGCAAGCACCACCTAGTTTCCTGTTGCAATAGAACCCTATATTTTTTTTGAATGGTACACTAAACTTGTTACTCCTTTCTATAGAAACCTTTACCGTTGCAGCAGGACGATGGCTAGACAGATTAACTTGACTGTAAATATGACTAGGAATATGGTGGCCTACCTGTAGCATGTCTCACTCTTACTACACCTAAGGCTTACTGTGCAGTTCCCTGGTCTAGTAACAGATAACCTATAAGAGATTAGATTTTACCCTGTAAAGCCCCAACTGGTGTGGACTCACTTTGCCATTTACCAGTTTGGCTTTGGGCTAAATTTGGTAGTGGAGTCTAAGTATTCCCCTGGTTTTCACCCTTTATCTCACTCCAATGCGTGGAACTTGTACTTCAGCAAAGTACAGGAAGATCAGGCAGAGACAAAGTCAGGAAACAGGCTTAGGTCAGGAACATAGGAATGCAGGAACAATGCAGACAGGAACATTTGCTGTAGAAAACCACAATGTTGCTCAAACATCAGATAACGGATAGAGCAAGGCTATATAGATGGTGCCTGGCAGAGATTGGTGGAGGGCAGGAATCAAGGATGTGCACAAATCCTGTGTCTCTCCCAGGAGAAGCAACAGGATGCACTGCATGCTAGCGGCTACCAACCTCTCTCTCACACCCCCTCTTCTTGGTTCTGATGTGCTGGTTAATTTGTTTTTAGTATATTCAGAGCATGTATATTTTCTTCAGGTTCCAGGAATGCTCCTCAGGACTGTAGTTCTTCCAGTCAGCCAAGAAGTACCTCTTGCCACCGACTACTTTGAAGTAGGATTTTGGTCACTTTGAATTCAGATTCCTCGACTGCAGCAACAGAAGCAGTGGTGGAAGGTAATCTGGAGTAGAAACTTAAAACCAGAAGATTCAGGAGCGATACATGTAAAGAGTTAGGTATCCGAAGAGCAGAAGACGTCCAGAGTTTGTAAGAAAGCAGGGAGCAAACTTGAAACTTGGTACTTTTATGCAGATGTTCTGGGAGCTGAGCCAGACCTTATTGCCAGGAAAAAAACTAAGGAGGGGGTCTTCACCTGGTGTCTGCATTCTTCTTCATATGGACACCACAAGAGAGCTAGAGTCTTTGGTTAGTCTCCAGATGGTCTTTGGTTAATCTCCAAAGGTCGCAGGAGCAGGCAAAGGAATACGAGGACTGTACAAACATCTATTTGTAGACCTAAAACTTAACATTTATTCAGTATCCATATAAAACGCCTGTAATCAACAGGGATAACACCACAGTACAAACACACCTGTGTGATAAGTGCACAAAGACAAGCCACAAAACCACTAAAATGAGCCACAAAAAATATCGCCACAGACTCAATACAATTAGTTAGCTCTATGGTGACCTAAATTGAAAATAAACATTATGTTTTCCGTAAGGTATCAATCTTACTATCTCTCACCCTAACCCCGTGACTCGGGATGGGAGACGGGAAGGACAACAGGGTGTGTGTGTGTGGGGGGGGGGGGGGTAGGGAGCCTGTTATTGCCCTGATAGATACCCCTGCACTCGTCCTGCGGTAGGCAAAGTGAACATCCTGATAAGGACAGCCCTGCTCAGGAACCTACCCTGTTAATACTGTACATCCCTAAAGTAAACTGCCTCACTTTCTAAGAATAGATATTAACTCTCTCACTGGGACACTTCCCTAAAAATAAGCTAAGTGATATAGTAGCATATACCGGGAGTGCCAGCCAGAGGAGAGGTAAAGTAAGTAGAACTGGGCAGTATGACCAAAAATGGGTCTCACTGTATTTTTGTAACTTATGGTGGTTCCACGTTATATAGCGGTATTCCCCCCCCCCCCCCCAAATCATGTGACCCGTGGGCACTGTTCTGCTTCTCCCCCCTCCCAATTAATTATCAGCCCAGCGCTGCGCTGTCCCCATGCGGGCAGCCGGCACTGGAACTCTGTACTGTATGCTGTATCCCTATGCCCGGGCTGCAAAAGATAAACAAAATAAACTTTAACTCACCTTCGGTACCGGCCTCACCTGCTTCCTGGGGACGGGAACGTCGGAGAGCCATCAGCCTATCACCGGCTGCAGCAATGTTCCGCCTCGGTCGGTGATAGGTTGAGCGCACTGTCATGTAAGAAGCCGGCTTCTAGGTCTACAAATAGATGTTCGATTTTTGGTTGGTAGACACATTAATATCAGATTTTTGCTGCATACAAGGACTGCACCCCTCAATTGAAGACGATATGCAGAAGACCGTAGAAATAGAATATATGCTCTATGAACAGATGGGCCAGGTGGTTAGCAGATGGAAATCCCAGAAGTGGGACAAAATGAGCCATCTTCAAAAATTGATCCACCACAATCCAGCAGAAGATAGTAGGTAAGTGACAAAGTCTATGTCATATGCTGCCAGGGCATTTCTGGAATGGGCAGTGGTTGGACCTAAAGCAGGTAGACACGAACTCCCGGACATCTTTAGGTAGAGTATTCCACCAATATTGATGGGAGAACGAATCTAGAGTCTTACCTACTTCAGGGTGACCTGCATACTTACAACAATGTCCATGGGTGAGATTTCTCTTTCTCTTGGCAGGAGGGACATAGGTCTTTCCTGGAGGAATGTCTTTCACCTGTACTGGGGCTACCAAGACCTGACGAGTAGGGTCAAGAGTGTGTTTAGGTTCCTAGATCTGGTCTTCTGGATCAAAGGACCGAGAGAAAGCATCAGCTTAATGTTATCAGCTTATCTGCTAGGCAGAAATGTAGTAGGAAATCAAATCATGCAAGGAAGAATGCCTTTCGAGCTTGTTGAGGGTTCAGATGCTGTGTGCACTGTAGGTAAATTAGGTTTTTGTGGTCTGTGTAGATTATCACCAGATGCAGCTACCCTCCAGGAGGTATCTCCACTCTTCTAGGATCATTTTAGCAGCAAACAGTTTTTGGTCACCAATGATTTAGTTCTATTCCTCTGGGGAGAAGAGTTTTGAAAAGAAACCACAAAGCAACTCTCTCATTTAAGTTTTCTCCCATTTCTTTGCTTCCACTCCCTTGGTGGTTAAAGCAGAAATTGTAGCAGTCAGAGAAAAGAAATTAGGGAGAACTGTTGGCAGAAGTTGAGTGGTCTCGGTTAAGTTGCAGCTGACCAGACAGGCCAGAATGCCCTGGTGTCAAGCATCGGGGATTAAGGCAGGAGGACTGAGCCGATGTTAATTGCAAAAGCAAAGCAAACAGAGTGTGATGTAGCAGAGCTGAGATTGTGTTTATAGTAGAGCTTAGTAGCTCAGAAGAAGCCAGGTGGTGTTAGCTAGCTCAGAAAACAGAGGCTTGGTCGACAGTCCAGGTTACACACAGGAGGGCAGCAAAGTACAGGAGGATCAGGCATAGACAAAGTATGGAAACAAGCCTAGGTCAGGAACCCAAGAACAAGGCAGACAGACATAGAAAACCACTTTGTTGCTTAGGCACCAGATTACAAGTAGAGCAGGGTTATACAGGCGGTACCCGGCAGGGATTGGAAAAGGGCACAAAATGTGTGCACGTGTATGGCCCCTATGGTGCACATCCACTCCCCTACACTAGGATAGCGGGTGCAGCTGAACAACCATTTGGCATGAGTTGGACATGTGACTATATACAGTACTACTTCTCTTAACATGTTGCAAAAGGTAATGCATGTACAGTTTAGCAAACTTGTAACCCCTTATATTCTTGCGAAGACTCAGTGTATGTATGTTCTAACACAGAAACACAGACTATACATTTGCATTGTAAGAAAACATAGAAATATAGGTCTAAGCACTCCAGACAAACCTTATAAGGCTACAGCTCCCTGAGCCAAGTTGGGCATAACAGTTGGTACAGATATGCTGGGCCACCACAATCAAATAAGAGATTTTTCATTGTGGAATTCATGTTGGAATCCACAGGGTAAAAAAACATGTGTAAGCAAAAGCATACCCGTTGTAATTCTTTGCATCTCTAACACAATACTGACATTAGGGTGATTAATCAAATGATCACCAAAAATTTGACAGGATTTCCTTACACTGTGAGAAGGAAAATATTTAGGGGGAATTCATCAAGGAAGGATGCCAGTCTTCTAGCACATAAAAGTAAAACATTATTGCAAAAGTCATTATTTTGCAAAAAAAAAAAAAACTGTGTGACTTTTTGCCATTCTGCCACTTTAAAGGGGTATTCCATCCCTAGACATCTTATTACCTATCCTAAGCGGTCCGGCTGCTGGGAGCCCTCACAGGTCAGGCCAGACGCTTTGGGCAACGTTTGTCATTACATCACGCTACGCGCCCTCCATTCCATTCATGTCTATAGGAGGGGGTGTGATGGCTGTGGTCATAAATCACGCCCCCTCTTTTAGACATGAATGGAGGGGGTGTGGCATGACATCACGAACATGGCCGCCATAAGTGTTCAGAACACCGGATGGATCCCCTGCGATCAGATATCTTATTCCCTATCCTTAGGATAGGGGATAAGATGTCTAGGGGCAGAGTACCCCTTTAAGAGAAAGGGAGCATGGCTTGTCATGAGGGGTGTGGCCTCCTGCTGCACAGAAGATTTATCTTAATATATGGCAGCAACTGGTGCAAGTTTTATCAGAAATCTACTCCAGCCTGGAGATGGTGTAGATTTCTAAGTCTGGTGCATGGTATGTGTGCGTGGGATCCATAAAACCTATTAAGAGGCTTGTGCCTCCTAATAAATCTGGCACATGTTAAGACAGCCTTAATTTTCTTAAGACTAGAGTCTGAGATGCTGGTCTTAAAAAATTCTTCCCCTGGTCTTTGGCCATACTCACTTCCTGTGGCTGCACAATTATTTATGCAGTTTGCTGGGGTTTTTTTTATTATGTGTTTTCAACTAATAGTTGTAGTGGAGTCTATAGGAAGGAGGAGCATAATTTAAATTGTTTTGCCTCTCATCTTTTATAGATCTACCCCTAATTCTATTTAAAAAAAAAAAAAACAGTATGCAAAAATTGTATCCAGCAGCAAAGTTTGAACTGGGTCTAACGGACATGATGAATTTTAGTTGTTACTGTCCTGATCCAGAAGAAATAATGAAACGTACAGGCCCATATTAATTTAAGATGGCCTTTCCTTGGTAATATCAACATTATGTTACGTTGAATGTGTGCAGAGGAACTTTGGCGTTTATCCTGTTCCATACCTTATGGGTGTCGGTTTCTATCAGCAGCTGAGACTTGCTGTTAATGATCAGAATCAAAGTTTTCAATTATCCTCCTAGATGGAACAGTAAAAAGCATGTGCAGCAGTTTCTATCAGCACCCTCGACACACTAGCAGTACATTGTACTGTGATCGAGCAATCACATGTGAAAACCCTCTAAAAAGACTACAATTGTAATAAAAAGTAAAAATTTATTTGAAAATTTTAAATATGCTCCATTTTAACCCCTTAACGACCACAGATGTAAATGTACGTCCTGGTTTGGCGGTACTTCGCGTACCAGGACGTACATTTACGTCCTGTGTATGACCGCGAGCATCGGAACGGTGTTCGCGTCAGGTTCCCGTAATGGCCGACATCCATGATCGCACGGATGTCCGCCATTAACTCCTCAGATGCCGTGATAAATACAGATGCGGTACTTTAAATGCGGTACTTTAATGCAAATGCAGTTAAATGCAGTGCGGTACTTTAAATGGATGATCGGATCGCCCGCAGCACTGCCGCAGCGATCCGATCATCCAGCATGGCAACCGGAGGTCCCCTCACCTGGCTCCGGCCGTCTCCCGGGGTCTTCTGCTCTGGTCTGAGATCGAGCAGACCAGAGCAGAAGATCACCGATAATACTGATCTGTCCTATGCATAGCACTGAACAGTATTGGCAATCAAATGATTGCTATAGATAGTCCCTTCTGGGGACATAAAAAGTGTAAAAAAAAAAGTTGAAAAATGTTAAAATAAAAAGTAAAAAAAATTGTGAAAAATCCTCTCCCCCAATAAAAATTTAAATTGTAAATTTTTCCCATTTTACCCCCAAAAAGCGTAATTTTTTAAATAAACATATTTGGTACCGCCACTTGCGTAAATGTCCGAACTATCAAAATATAATGTTAATGATGCCGTACGGTGAATGGCGTAAACGTAAAAAATAAAAAAAGTCCAAAAATGCAGCTTCTTTGTCACATTTTATTTAAAAAAAATTAATAAAAAATGATCTAAAAGTTTTATATATGCAAATGTGGTATCGATAAAAAGTACACATGACGGCACAAAAAATGAGCCCTCATACCGCCCTATATACGGAAAAATGAAAAAGTTATAAGTTGTCAAAATAGGGCAATTTTAGATTACTGGTTTTGTACAAAAAGTTTTAGATTTTTTTTAAGCAGTACAAAAATATAAAGGTATCTAGCCATGGGTATCATTTTAATCTTATTGACCAACAGAATAAAGAAAACGTGTCATTTTTACCGTAAAGTGTACAGTGTGAAAACAAAACCCTCCAAAATGTGCAAAATTGTGGTTTTCATTTAAATTTCCTCCCTAAAAAAAAATTTGGGGGTTCGCCATACATTTTATGGTAAAATGAGAGGTTTCATTACAAAGTACAATTGGTCACGGAGAAACCAAGCCCATATATGGGCCTGTAGATGGAAATATAAAAGAGTTATGGATTTTAGAAGGCAAGGAGCAAAAAATGAAAACGTAAAAATAAAATTGGCCTGGTCCGTAACTCCTTAAGGACCCATGACGTACCGGTACGTCATGAGTCCGCTCCCGATCTATAACGCGTGGCCACGGGTCGGGCAGGGACCCGTGGCTAATAGCGCGCGGCATTGATCGCGGTGCCGCGCGCTATTAACCCTTTAGACGCGACGTTCAAAGTTGAACGCCGTGTCTAAAGTGAAAGTGAAAGCATGCCGGTTAGCTCAGGGAGCTGTTTGGGATAGTCGCGGCGAAATTGCGGCATCCCGAACAGCTTACAGGACAGCTGGAGGGTCCCTACCTGCCTCCTCGCTGTCTGATCGCCCAATGACTGCTCAGTGCCTGAGATCCAGGCATGAGCAGTCAAGCGGCAGAATCATCGATCACTTGTTTCCTATGAGAAACCAGTGATCAATGTAATAGATCAGTGTGTGCAGTGTTATAGGTCCCTATAGAAGCTATAACACCGGAAAAAAAAAGTGGAAAAAAAAAAAGTGAATAAAGATCATTTAACCCCTTCCCTATTATAAGTGTGAATCACCCACCCCCCTTTTCCCCCTAAAAAAAAAAACAGAGTAAATAAAAATAAACAAATATGGTATCGCCGCGTGCGGAAATGTCCGCATTATAAAAATATATTGTTAATTAAACTGCACGGTCAATGGCGTACGCGCAAAAAAAATCCAAAGTCCAAAATAGTGCATTTTTGGTCACTTTTTATATCATGAAAAAATGAATAAAATAAGTCCTATGAATGCAAAAATGGTACCGCTAAAAACTTCAGATCATGGTGCAAAAAATTAGCCCTCATACCGCCCCATACACGGAAAAATAAAAAAGTTATAGGGGTCAGAAGATGACAATTTTAAACGTATAAATTTTCCTGCATGTAGTTATGATTTTTTCCAGAAGTACGACAAAATCAAACCTATATAAGTAGGTTATCATTTTAATCGTATGGACCTACAGAATAAAGATAAGGTGTAATTTTTACCGAAAAATGTACTACGAAGAAACGGAAGCCCCCAAAAGTTACAAAACAGCGTGTTTTTTTTTTCAATTTTGTCGCACAATGATTTTTTTTTCTGTTTTGCCGTAGATTTTTGGGCAAAATGACTGATGTCATTACAAAGTAGAATTGGTGGCACAAAAAATAAGCCATCATATGGATTTTTAGGTGCAAAATTGAAAGAGTTATGATTTTTTAAATGCAAGGAGGAAAAAACGAAAATGCAAAAACGGAAAAACCCTCGGTCCTTAAGGGGATGAGGTTAAAATGGGCTTTGTCCTTTTTTCCTTTATCAAAAAAAATCTAAAGTTCAAATAAATAAATAAACATAATTAGTATCATCACATGTAGAAATGTCCGAACAATTAAAATACAATATTACTCCAATATGGTGAATGCCATGAACTAGCCAAAACAATACCAAATGCCAGAATTTTGTTAATATCACTTCCCAAAAACATGCAATACAAATTTTTCAAAAACTTATATCTATTCCAACATTATATAAACAAAAACTACAGCATCACAGGCCAAAAACTTAATAGCTTTCAGAATATGGTGATGCAAAGCACATTTTTTAAGTTTTTTTTTCTATAATGTAGCAAAAGCTATAAAAATTTTGTACCACTTTAATAATAAAAAAAGAATAAAGTTAACATTAATAGTTAATGTTTTATTATTCAATAAACTAACATTTATACAATTGTAAGGCTAGGTTTCCACACAGGCCTTTTTGTGGTGTTTTTTGGAAAACTGCCACTATAGTTTTTTGAGTCAAAGCCAGAAGTGTATTCAAAGAAATAGGAAATGTAAAAGAAGGACTTGTACTTCTTCCTACTGGATCCACTACTGGTTTTTTAAAACTGCAGTGGCAGTTTTCCAAAAAACGCCAGAAAAAAACCTGTGTTGAACCTAGCCTAAGGGCCCGTTCACAAGTGCGTATTTTCTGCTGCAGATCTGTAGCTGATTTTCCTACCGATTGAAGTCAATTAGGGTAGCAAATTCTGCAGCAGCAAATCTGCAGACGTGCCCGCATGCGAATCCCAGACCATCACTCACCATGCTCCGCTGCCGCCTCCTTCCCTGTGTCTCGGCTCCGGCACGTGCCTCCCTGTCTCCTAGGGCCTCCTAAGGCCCATAATTACTATCACACCTGTCATTACATTATACAAGTTCCTGCACCTCCCCCACTTCCAGGCCAGATTTTCAGTGCCCCTAGCCTGAAATTAAGCGTTCCATATCGCCTGTTTGCCTTATCCGTGTATCCAGACCTTCCCGCTACGTTACAGACTTCGCACCTTTGCCGCCTGCCTTGACCTTCTGCTACGTCTGACTACGCTACTGCCTTATCCTTTGGTACCTCGCCTTGCCCAGCTACCTGTGTGGTCGAGCTGTGTCGGGGGTAGCGACCTGGCCGCAGCAAGCCCATCCTGCCTTGCGGCAGGCTCTGGTGAAGACCAGCGGCACCATAGACTCCGCTCCCCGATACGGTCCGTGTCATCAGCCACACAGGTTAGAGGATCCAGGTCCAGCTGGTCCAATATCCGGCCATGGATCCTGCTGGGATTTCTCTGCCAGATAATCCGGATCTTGCTTCCATCGTGGCACTCCAGTCACAGCAGTTGGCCCAGCAGGTACAGCAGTTGAGCCAGTTGTCCGCCATGAGGCAGCAGTTACTCACTGCACAACAACAACCGCCACAGCCACAGCCTCCTCCTGCTCCGGTTTTGCCTCCCGCTCCTGCAGCTGTCTCCGGATCTACAACTCCGCTTGTCTCTTCCAGAGAAATATGAGGGGGATCCCAAGTCCTGTTGTGGTTTTGTGACTCAGTGCTTTGGGATCGCAGTGATGCTCTCACTACTAATCTCCAGGCATTCCTGTCAAAATTTTGAGGTGTCTTCGAAGAACCAGCCCAAGCTTCCTCCGCTGAGTCAGCATTGCTGAGTCTATCTCAGGGCAACTCCTCTGTGGGCGAGTATGCCATACAATTTCGTACTCTGGCATCGGAGTTGTCATGATATAATGAAGCTCTTTGCACTACCTTCAAGAGAGGATTATCAAGTCAAATCAAGGATGTCCTTGCTGCCCGGGAATTGCCATCTAGCCTGAATGAACTTATACACTTGGATTGATATCCGTTTCTCTGAGCGACATGAGGAAATACGCCAAGTCTCATCGCTCTCACCTCTGTCAAGTGTTACAGCGTCTTCGTGAAAATCATCTCTGGAGAAGTGTACTTTTGAAAAGACTCCCATTTCAGGGCTACATTGTTACCAGTCAAGGTCTACAAATGGATCACAACAAGTTATCCGCAGTACTGGACTGGGCACAACCTACTGGTCAGAAAGCGATTCAGCCCTTCCTCGGCTTTGCCAATTACTATCGGCAATTCATTCCTCACTACTCAACTCTAGTAGCTCCCATTGTTTCGCTTACCAAGAAGACTGCTAATCCTAAAGTCTAGACTCCTGAGGCTGAAGAAGCTTTCAAACAATTAAAGTCCACCTTTGCTTCTGCTCCTATGTTATCAAGACCCGATCCAGGCAAGCCATTTATTCTGGAAAGGGATGCATCTTCAGTAGGTGCAGGTGCAGTTTTGACACAAAAAATCCTCCAAAGGTAGAACTGTAACTTGCGTTTTTTTTCTCCAAGACCTTCTCTTCTGCGGAGAGAAATTATACCATAGGAGATCGCGAGATCGCGGCTATAAAGTTGGCCTTGGAAGAATGGCGTTATCTCTTGGAGGGCTCTGTACACCCAATTACTATTTATACATCTACAGACTGCTCATCATCTCAACCCTCGTTAGGCTCACTGGTCTCAGTTCCTCTCCAGATTTGACTTTTTTATTCACTTCCGTCCAGCAGAGAAGAACAGATGCTCTGTCTAGATCCTCCGATATACACGACCAAGAATCCCATCCTCAACATATTATACCTCCTAATCATCTAATTTCTGCAGCACCAGCAACTCTTCAGCACCTGCCTCCTGGAAAGACTTTCGTAACTCCCCGTCTCAGACTTTGAGTCTTGAAATGGGGTCATTCCTAATAGTTGGCTGGTTATGCCGGTATCCGTAAATCCTTACAACTCATATCCCGACAGTATTGGTGGGCAACTTTAAAACAGGACGTCGTTGACTTTGTCCGTTCCTGTTCGGTCTGTGCCCGGGACAAGACCCCTCGCTCCAACCTGCAACCTTTGCCAGTTCCTGAGCGACCTTGGCCAATACTGCCACGGGCTTTATTACCGACCTTCCTTCCTCTGGCGGCAATACAGTCATTTGGTTTATAGTAGACCGATTCTCTAAAATGTCTCATTTTGTGCCCCTGCCATGATTACCATCGGCACCGCAGCGTGCTAAACTTTTTCTCCACCACATTTTCCACTTACATGGACTGCCTACCCATATTGTATCCAACCGGGGAGTTCAATTTGTCTCAAAATTCTGGAGGGCCCTCTGCTCACGTCTCCAAGTCAAATTACATTTTTCTTCGGCTTATCACCCTCAATCTAATGGACAAGTCGAAAGGGTGAACCAAGTCTCTGGGGACTACCTTTGCCATTTTGTTTCAGCTCGTCAGGACGAATGGACCAATTTACTCCCCTGGGCTGAGTTTTCTTACAACCATAGGGATTCCGAATCCGCTGGGACTTCGCCTTTTCATGTAGTCTATGGACTTCATCCACGTCCACCCCTTCCCTTGTCTTCTTCCTCCGGTGTCCCTATGGCAGATGAACTAGTACAGAATTTGACCTCCATCTGGAAGAAGACTCGGCTCTCCCTCTTATATGCCATGACCTGTATGAAATCTCAAGCGGACAAGAAATGGCGTTCTCCTCCTGAATTCTCTCCTGGAGACAGAGTGTGGTTGTCATATATATATATATATATATATATATATATATAGATATATATATATATATATATATATATCAGCTTCAAAGTACCCTGCTATAAACTGGGTCCTTGTTCTTTGGGTCCTTACAAGGTCAAGAAACATCTAAATGCAGTGGCTTAGTCTCTGCATCTGCCTTCCTCTCTCCAGATCCCGAATAATTTTCACTTCTCCCTCTTGAAACCTGTCATCCATAACTGCTTCTATAAAAAAATACATTTCTCCTATTCCCATTTCAGGTACCCCCGAAGTTATTATTATTGAGGACATTCTGGAATCCATACTTATCAGAGGAAAATGTTTCTTCCTTGTAGATTGGGAAGGATTCGGAACGGAGGAAAGGTCTTGGGAGCCACAAGATAATATTCTAGACCGTGACCTAATCCAGAAGTTCTTTTCCTGCAAAAAGAGGGGGAGACAGAAGGGTTGGGGGGGTACTGTTACACTCCACACTCCGGCTGCATGCACCGGCCATGAGCGCAGAGTCCCTGTCTGCCGGCGGGGCTGGGATTCGCATGGTGGGACGCACCCGCATGAGAATGCCAGCCCGTCACTCATCATGCTCCGCTGCCGCCTTCTCCCCTTTGTTTCAGCTCCGGCAAGCGCGTCCCTGTCTCCTAGGGTGCGTGCGTGCGCTGGAGCTCTGAAATTTAAAGGGCCAGTACGCCCATATTTACTGTCACACCTGTCACTACATTATAAAGTTCCTGCACCTCCCCCACTTCCCTGCCGGATCTTCTGTGCCCCTAGCCTGAGATTAAGCGTTCTATATTGCCTGTTTGCTTTATCCGTGTATCCAGACTTTCCTGCTACGTTACAGACTTCGCACCTTTGCCGCCTGTCTTGACCTTCTGCTACGTCTGACTACGCTACTGCCTTATCTTTCCTCGCCTTGCCCAGCTACCTGTGTGGTCGAGCCGTGTCGGGGGTAGTGACCTGGGTGTCGCCTGCCGCAGCAAGCCCATCCTGCCTTGCAGAGGGCTCTGGTGAAGACACCTTAGACTCCACTCCCCGATACAGTCCGTGTCATCAGCCAAACAGGTTAGAGGATCCACGTCCAGCTCTGTTACAAAAAAAAACATTTTGTAACTTTTGGGGGCTTCCGTTTCTACGCAGTAAATTTTTCGGTAAAAATTACACCTTCTCTTTATTCTGTAGGTCCATATGATTAAAATGATACCCTACTTACATAGGTTTGATTTTGTCATACGTCTGGAAAAAATCATAACTACATGCTGGAAAATTTATATGTTTAAAATTGTCATCTTCTGACCCTATAACTTTTTAATTTTTCCGCGTACGGGGCGGTATGAGGGCTCATTTTTTGAACTTTTTGATCGCTTTTCATTAATTTTTTCATGATATAAAAAGTGACCAAAAATATGCTATTTTGGACTTTGGAATTGTTGTGCGCATACGCCATTGACCGTGCAGTTTAATTAATGATATATTTTTATAATTTGGACATTTCCGGATGCGTCAATACCACATATATTTTATATAGTTTATTCTTATTTTTATTTACACAGTTTTTTTATGGGAAAAGGGGGGTGATTCTTATTTTTTAACTTTTTATTTTTATTTTTTTGCAATGTTATAGCTCCCATAGGGGGCTATAACACTGCACACACTGTTCTTTTACATTGAGCATTGTTATCCCATAGGATAACATTGCTCAATGATTCTGCGGCTTCACTGCTCATGCCTGAATCTCAGGCACTGAGCAGTCATTCGGCGATCGGACACCAGGAGGCAGGTAAGGGGACCCTCCTCGTGTTCTACAGCTGTTCGGGATGCCGCGATTTCACAGCGGCGATCCCGAACAGCCCTCTGAGCTAACCAGCACTTATTAACTTTCACTTTAGACGCGGTGATCAACTTTGATTGCCGCATCTAAAGGGTTAATAATCGATGTGCCGCGCGCTATTAGCCACAAGTCCCGGCCGTTGCTAGGTGCCGGGCCCGACCCGCTATGACACGTTTTATAGAATGGGAGCCGACCCATGACGTACATGTATGTCATGGGTCGGGAAGGGGTTAAAAAGTATCCTTTGTCTCACTGTGGTGACCCAGTACAGAATATAGTATTCTGCCCATCTTGTGTGGCAGATGTTGCCTTCAGTGCCTGTCTTGGGCCCACACTACTTAGGACTCAACATAATGCCATGATATGCTATGGTTTATGTTTGGCACTTCTGTTGCTTTAGGCCTGCTAAAACCTGTTCTTAAGGGAGTGTGCAAAGTGAATCAGGTGACCTGTCAGCCCCAATGGGAATCCTCGAAATTTGTCCCATATATAGGGGGGTAGGAGTTCAGGGTTCAGAAGGAGGAGAGAGAAGTGGAGGGAGTGTGTAAGCTGAGGTACAGCCTGGAAGGAGTCTGAAGAGAGAGTGTGAGGTGTTCTGAGGAGGCCTCAATCTACAAGTCTAATCCTGCGACCACACATCTTCTAAGGCACATCCCCTGCGCTCAGGTGAACGTCAAAGCCTAGCGGTAAGCACTAAGTCCCGGGGATCCAAGTTAGTCATCCAAGTCAGCCATCCAAGTCAGTCTGCACCACTAAAGTCAGTGTGGGTTGCCATACAGAAAGTCAGTCATATACAGCACAATCCAAACAACCACAAGTCCCAGCACGGCAATAGGCTTCCAAGGTTTACCCTGCACCTCCCTTTGTACCAATCTAAGCTGTAACGGATTTTACCATCTATCCTGCCTCAGTAAAACCAGTTATCTGTAACCTTGCATCAGAGTATTTATTGATCCATGCCTGGCACAGGGGAATCTGGCTCAACCTCGGGCGGTGTTTAGGTTAACCGTGCCCTGGCATCACGAAAAAGGTTAATTTGCACATTACCCTCACCAGACACCACATCACAAAACTAAGATGAAAGATGGTAAGAAGAAAAAACACCTAAATAACAAAAATTAACTGAACCCCTATAGGGGTTATCCAATCTAAGGTGACTTAAGTACTTATCAGGCAGACAGAAATGGACATGCTTAGAAAGTATCTGTGCTTGTCTTGGGGCTAAATGAATGTGTCATGAGTCTACCATAACACTGCTGTTTTCTTTTTGTGAAATGGCTATTTCCTATTGGAGTTCCCTCCCTCCAAATAAAAGTCCCAGGATCCCTTGTTTGTAAGTGTGAGGTCACTTTTCTCCCTCAAACACATCAGTCACCCCACCCATTGCAACACAGCTAGGCTCCCTTCTGTGCATGCTGTGCTGGAAACTACAATTCCCCGCAGCCCTGTGGAGAATGATCTTCCTCCCATCCAGCGGTTGCCCAACCCATTGAAGCACAAGTATGCTCCCTTCCAACATCTGACAGGTGAGGTAATGTCCCCTTTTCCCATAAAAAAAAATGTAAATAAAAATAAACATATGTGGTATCGGCGCGTGCATTAATGTCCAAACTATAAAAAATATAATGTTAATTAAACCGCACGCTTAATTGCGTACACTTAAAAAAATTCTGTCCAAATTTGCGTATTTTTGGTCAATTTGTATACCCTATAAAAATGTATAAAAACTGACCAAAAACTCCTATCAAAACGAAAATTGTACCGATAAAAACTTCAGATCACGGCGCAAAAAATGAATCCTATATATCCGCGTATACGGAAAAATAAAAAAATTATAGGGGTCAGAAGATGACAATTTTACACATACTAATTTTGTTGCATGTAGTTATAAAAACTTTCTTAAGTAGTAAAATAAAATACAAGCTATAATTTAGGTATCCATGTAACCATATGGAACTACAGAATAAATATATGGTGTAATTCTTACTGAAAAGTGTACTGCATAAAATCGGTATCCCCCAAAAGTTACAAAATTGCGTTGTTTTATTTCCCAATTTTGCCCCACAAATATTTTATTGGTTTTGCTGTAAATTTTGTGGTGAAATGATTGATGTATTTAAAAAGTACAATTGGTGGCAAAAAAAAAAAATAAGCCCTCATATGGGTCTGTAGGTGCAAAATTGAAAGAGCTATGAGTTTTAGAAGGTGATGAGGAAACAACGAAAATGCAAAAATGGGAAAACCCTGTGTCCTTAACCTCTTAAGGACCCATGACGTATGCATACGTCATGGGTCCCGGTCCTGCGATATAACGCGGGGTCACACGGTGACCCCGCATCATATCGCAGCGGGCCCGGCGTCATAGTGAAGCCGGGACCCGCCTCTAATAGCGCGCGGCACTGATCGCTGTGCCGCGCGCTATTAACCCTTTAGCCGCGCGCTCAAAGCTGAGCCGTGCGGCTAAAAATGAAAGTAAAAGTGCCCGGCTAGCTCAGGGAGCTGTTCGGGATCACCGCGGTATAATCGCGGCATCCCGAACAGCTGTAGCACAGGAGGAGGTCTTCTTACCTTCTCCTGTGCTGTCCGATCGCCGAATGAATGCTTCAAGCCTGAGATCCAGGCTTGAGCATTCAATCGCCGAAAACACTGATTGATCCATTCCTATGGAGATGGATCAATCAGTGTAAAAGATCAGTTAATGCAATGTTATAGCCCCTTATGGGAGCTATAATGTTGCATAAGAAAAGTGTAAAAAAATCATTAACCCTTTCAATTATCCCTTCCCCTAATAAAAGTTTAAATCACCCGGCATTTCCAAAAATAAAAAAAACATTATGTAAATAATAATAAAAATAAACATATGTGGTATCGCCGCGTGCGGAAATGTCCAAATTATAAAAATATACCGCTTTTTAAACCGCTCGTTCAATGGCGTACGCGCAAAAAAATTCCAAAGTCCAAAATAGCGCATTTTTGATCACTTTTTATACCACAAAAAAGTGAATAAAAAGTGATCAAAAAGTCTGATCAGAACAAAAATCGTACCGCTAAAAACTTCAGATGACGGCGCAAAAAATGAGTCCTCAAAGCGCCCTGAACACAGAAAAATAAAAGAGTTATAGGGGTCAAAAGATGACCATTTTAAACGTATTAATTTTACTGCATGTATTCATGATTTTTTTCGGAAGTGATACAAATTCAAACCTATACAAGTAGGGTATCATTTTAACCGTATGGACCTACAGAATAAAGATAAGGTATCATTTTTGACAAAAAATGTACTGCGTAAAAATAGAAGCCCCCAAAACTTACAAAATAGTGTTTTTTCATCAATTTTGTCGCACATTGATTTTTTTACCCATTTCACCGTAGATTTTTGGGTAAAATGACTAATGTCATTACAAAGTAGAATTAGTGACGCAAAAATTAAGCCATTATATATAATTTTAGGTGAAAATTTTTAAGAGTTATGATTTTTTAAAGTTAAGGAGGAAAAATTGAAAATGAAAAAACGGAAAAAGCCCGGGTCCTTAAGGGGTTAAAGGAAAACTGTCAGTACTGGTGGATAGTGCGGGAGACGCTGATTAAAACAAACCCTACCTTACCCGGATCCGCCAGGCCGTTCGCCCGCAATTGTGGTTTTATTCTATGTGTATATCTTGCTGTAACTGGCACGGGCGGGGCTTCTGCACTGACGTCAGCGCCGATTATGAATATTCATCCCCCCTCCAGTTCTCCCTCTCTTCGCCGCTCCTAACTAGAGGGATGAATATTCATAAGCAGCGCTGACGTCAGTGCAGAAGCCCCGCCCGTGCCAGTTACAGCAAGATATACACATAGAATAAAACCACAATTGCGGGCGAACGGCCGGACAGATTCGGGTAAGGTAGGGATCAGCGTCTCTCGCACTATCCACCAGTACTGTGGATAGTGTGGGAGAAAATATCTGACAGTTTTCCTTTAAGGGGTTAAAGACCCTGTAACATAGTCAAATAATAAAAAAAATCCAGGAATACCCCTTTTAAAGGGGTACTCCACTGAAAACATCTTATCCCCTTTCCAAAGGACTCCACTGATTCCTGGGCCAGCAGCAGCCGGAACACGGAAGCTTGCAGCTTCCGCATTCTTGACATCATGCCATGCCCCCTCCATTCTTGTCTATGGGAGGGGGCATGATGGCTAGTCCTCCCATAGACGTGAATGGAGGGGGTGTGGCGGCTGGCATCGCCAGTCATCGGGCATGGAGCGGAGTTAGCTCAATGCACCGAATGACAGAGCTGCAGAAGCGGAGAGCAGGACCCCCGGGATTAGACATCTTATTCCTATCCTTTGGATAGGGGATAAGATGTTTTCAGCGGAGTACCCCTTTAAGGCTTAGGGTGCGTTCACACTGAGGAATTGGAGAGGAATCCTTGCGTAAAAATTCCACTGCAGAATTTACGTTTTTTTCACATGAAATTTGCACAAAATTTGTACAAAAATTCAGCGCGTAAAATATAGGAGGACACTGTTTTTTTTTGGCTGGACTACAACTACCAATTAGAATATCCTTTTTTATTTATTTTTTTTCCACGTGAATTCCGCACAAATTCTGTGCAAAAACATTTTCAAGCGGAATTTTTTTTGCCATTGACTTCAATGGACTTCTGCTCACGTATTCCGCAATAAGAATGAACATGTTCTTTCTTCTAGCAGAACAGAATTCTGCGAGCGGAATTTACGCAGTGTGAATAGTGCAGAGTAAAATACATTGAAGTCAATGGCAAAACAGATGTTAAAGGGGTACTCCACTGGAAAACGGAAAGTTAAACAGATTTGTAAATTACTTCTATTAAAAAAATATTAATCCTTCCAGTACTTATCAGCTGCTGTTATGATCCACAGGAAGTTCTTTTCTTTTTTGAATTTCTTTTCTGTCTGACCACAGTGCTCTCTGCTGACACCTCAGTCTATGTCAGGAACTGTCCAGAGTAGGAGCAAATCCCCATAGAAAACCTCTCCTGCTCTGGACAGTTCCTAAAATGGACAGAGGTGTCAGCAGAGAGCACTGTGGTCAGATAGAAAGAGAATTCAAAAAGAAAAGAACTTACTTTGGATCATAACAGCAGCTGATAGGTACTGGAAGGATTAAGATTTTTTTATAGAAGTAATTTACAAATCTGTTTAACTTTCTGGCACCAGTTGATTTAAAAAAAATATATGTTTTCCAGTGGAATACCCCTTTAATTATTTCTAAGCGAAGAATTCAAGAGGAATGCAATGTTATAGTTTCTAGTTTACTCTTCAGTTTCACTATCTGGGTTCCTCTTTCTTTACTTAAATAGGCTATATTTTGCAACAAGTTAGACAATTGACCTCATGTATTAAAATTTCCTATGAGGCAAGGATGTTTTGTTACCCAGAGCAACAAATATGAGTTCATGCTTACATTTCCTGTACCGTCTAGATAATTCTAGATGAAATAAGTCTGACTGGACAAAAAAGGGTCAGTTTAAAAAAAGATATTAATATATTAAATGCCCCCCCCCCCCCCCTAGATCAGGCCGTGCCCCCCCCCCCCATTTAAAATAAATAGGGCTGTCCCGATCAGTGGCGGATCCAGGGGGGGCCCATTTAATATATTAATATATTGTTGCCCCTCCCGATACTATAGTATTGATGAGCGGGAGCTGTCAGCCCCGGCTCCACTGTCCCCTCACCTGCAGCATTTGCAGCATGTGAACCGTGGGGACACCATCCTCTGCAGGCTGCCTGTCAGTACTGAGGATGCTTCGGTCTCAGCATCATTCAGTCTGCAGGCATTACACTGTGCATGGGCTGGGAAGAGATAAGCTCCTCCCCCTCTCACTCCTCTGTATTTCCTGCAGGCCGGTGCATTGCCGTGGAATGAGATTTGCCATAGAATGAGATGGTCCGCCTCCATCACATCCTATTGGCTCTCTCTTGTCACGTGACATATTTAAACGTCACGCATCGATGCGCACAGTAGTGTCAGTTTGGCTATCACAGGGAGAGGATCTCCTCACCCTGTGATAGCTGAAGCTGTACGGAGCTCTCATGGCCTCTGTGGCCCGACAGAAGTTCACACATGTACGCAGCTCATACGGCTGCCTCATATACATTTACTGTTGATGCACAGCGCTATCGGGATCCCTATGCCCGATGGCGCTGTCATCAGGATCCCCACGCCCGCAGCTGTACTCCCCGCCCCCCGCATCTCTACTCCCCGTCCCCGCATCTCTACTCCCCGTCCCCCGCATCTCTACTCCCCGTCCCCGCATCTCTACTCCCCGTCCCCCGCATCTCTACTCCCCGTCCCCGCATCTCTACTCCCCGTCCCCCGCAGCTCTACTCCCCGCATCTCTACTCCCCGTCCCCCGCAGCTCTACTCCCCGTCCCCCACAGCTCTACTCCCCGTCCCCTGTGAACGCTCAGGGAGCGATCCACAGCGCTATGGGGATTCCTACACCCGATGGCGCTGTCATCAGTGTGCGTCCCCGCGAGCGCCCCACGCCCACAGCTCTACTCCCCGTCCTCCGCAGCTCTACTCCCCGTCCCGTTAAAGCTCAGGGAGCAGGGAACAGAAAGTAGAGCATCGGGCGCAGGTTAAGTAGTACTGCGCATGCGCAGCACTACGCGAATAACTTAACCTGCTCCCGATGCTCTACTTTCTGTTCCCCGCTCCCTGAGCGTTAACGGGACGGGGAGTAGAGCTACGGAGGGACGGGGAGTAGAGCTGCGGGGGACGGGGAGTAGAGCTGCGGGGGACGGGGAGTAGAGCTGCGGGGGACGGGGAGTAGAGCTGCGGGGGACGGGGAGTAGAGCTGCGGGGGACGGGGAGTAGAGATGCGGGGGACGGGGAGTAGAGATGCGGGGACGGGGAGTAGAGATGCGGGGGACGGGAAGTACAGCTGCGGGGGACGGGGAGTACAGCTGCGGGCTTGGGGATCCTGATGACAGCGCCATCGGGCATAGGGATCCCGATAGCGCTGTGCATCAACAGTAAATGTATATGAGGCAGCCGTATGAGCTGCGTACATGTGTGAACTTCTGTCGGGCCACAGAGGCCATGAGAGCTCCGTACAGCTTCAGCTATCACAGGGTGAGGAGATCCTCTCCCTGTGATAGCCAAATTGACACTGCTGTGCGCATCGATGCGTGACGTTTAAATATGTCACGTGACAAGAGAGAGCCAATAGGATGTGATGGAGGCGGACCATCTCATTCTATGGCAAATCTCATTCCACGGCAATGCACCGGGCTGAGTTTCCTGCACCTCCACCACAGGCCCAGACACCCACTCAATGCCTCCAGACCCCCCCCCCTGCCCACCCTGATGCTGCCCTTCATGGTAAGTAACTTTGGGATGAGCAGGGGGGGGGGTCAGGAGACAGTGAGAGGTAAAGGGGGACTCTTATCAGTGTTCCCCAGCAGAGGCCTCTAACTGTAGTAAAACTACAACTCCCAGCATGTATTTGGCTTTGTGGGCATACTGGGAGCTGTAATTTTACAACAGCTGGAGGCACCCTGGTTGGGGAACACTGATCTATCTGTCTATCTATCTCCTATGTATCTCTCATATCTATCTATCTATCTCATATGTATCTATCTCATATTGATCTATCTATCTCATATCTATCTATCTCATATCTATCTATCTCATATCTATCTATATCATATCTATCTCATATCTATCATCTATCTCTCTCATATCTATCTATCTAACTATCTCATATATATCTCTCATATCTATCTATCTCTCATATCTATCTATGTCATATCTATCATCTATCTCTCTCTCATATCTATCCCACTGCTGCCAGCATCTATTTTTCATTTATTTACAGCCTATTTAGATGCCGAGACAGAGGATAAGTTATAGATTGTTGTTACGCCGAGCGCTCCGGGTCCCTGCTCCTCCCCGGAGTGCTTGCGGCGTTCTCCTCTCTGCAGCGCCCCGGTCAGACCCGCTGACCGGGAGCACTGCATTGTCACTGCCGGCGGGGGTGCGATCCGCGTAGCGGGACACGCCCGCCCGCGGGTCGCATCCCAATATACTCACCTGTCCCGTTCTCCGGTGGACACGACCTGGTTGCTACCGCCGCAGCAAGACCATCCCGCTTTGCGGCGGGCTCTGGTGAAAACCAGTAGGAACTTAGAACCAGTCCTCCGGTACAGTCCACGCCAATCCCTCTCTGACACAGAGGATCCACCATCAGCCTGCCGAATCCTGACAATTGTGGGGCATCCGAGCGCTAGGACCCCCTACAATCTCCTGAACAGGGCCCCTGCAGTCTGCTGTAATGGGGTGTGCTGAACCCTGCACGGAGTGCAGGCCGACATGCCCCCACCATGTATCCCATTTGTTGGCCGCGGCTTCCTGCGGGGGACATTGGAATGGCCACTTCCGGCAGACTGACAGGGCCCCGTTATGTGCCCCTCACTTACAATGCCCCCCTGTCTTGTACCTCTAACAAATAATGTGCTCTGATTTATAATGCCCCCTTTTATGTACCCCTTACTTAAAATGCCCCCTGAGAGTGCAGGACAGTGCATTATATGTGAGGGGAACATAACGGGGCATTATAAGTCGAAGCACATTATATGTTAGCAGCCCAAAACAGGGGGGCATTATAAGTGAGGGGCACATGACAGGGGGGCTCCTCACGTATAATGTCCCCCTGTCATGTGCCCCTCACATTTAATGCCCCCCTGTCATGTGCCCCTCACATTTAATGCCCCCTGTCATGTTCCCCTCACTTATGCCCCCTGTTATGTGCCCCTTACTTAAAATGCCCCCTGCGGGTGCAGGACAGGGGGCATTATATGTGAGGGGAACATTGCAGGGGCATTATAAGTGAGGGGCACAGCACAGGGGGAAATTATATGGTAGGGGCACAGGACAGAGGGCATTATTATTATGAGGGGGAACAGGACAGGTCATAGTTATATGTGCAGGCACAGGATGGGGCATTATTACTATATATGAGGGGCACAGAGTATTAGGAATTTCTGGGGTAGTACGGTTTTCATTAGCCACAATACATCACGGTATTGTATTCAGAGGGATAGTTAGAGCGTGCAGTGTCTGGTAGTATTATATTATGAGGTTACAGTGTGTGGCAGTATTATATTCAGGGGTACAGTGTGTGGCAGTATTATATTCAGAGGTAAAGTGTGTGGTAGTAATATATTCAGGGGTACAGTGTGTGGCAGTATTATAATTAGGGGTACAGTGTGTGGCAGTATTATATTCAGGGGTACAGTGTGTGTGTCACGATTCGGCTGGCTGGAGGTGGATCCTCTGTGCCAGAGAGGGATTGGCGTGGACCGTGCTGGTGGACCGGTTCTAAGTTGCTACTGGTATTCACCAGAGCCCGCCGCAAAGCGGGATGGTCTTGCAGCGGCGGTAGCAACCAGGTCGTATCCACCAGCAACGGCTCAACCTCTCTGACTGCTGAAGATAGGCGCGGTACAAGGGAGTAGACAAGAGCAAGGTCGGACGTAGCAGAAGGTCAGGGCAGGCAGCAAGGATCGTAGTCAGGGGCAACGGCAGGAGGTCTGGAACACAGGCTAGGAACACACAAGGAAACGCTTTCACTGGCACAATGGCAACAAGATCCGGCGAGGGAGTGCAGGGGAAGTGAGGTATAAATAGGGAGTGCACAGGTGAGAATACTGATTAGGCCTGCTGCGCCAATCAGTGGCGCAGCGGCCCTTTAAATGGCGAGACCGGTCAACTTGCATAGCCTCCACGGCGGGAGGCACAGGAACGGATTGCAGAGGACCAGAGGAGAGAGGAGCCGGGGAGAGAAAAAGCCTCGTGCGAACAAAGTCCATATCCTGGCGGAGCTCCTGACGCCTTTCGGAAAAACGTATGTCAATGCGGGTGGCCAGATGAATAAGTTCATGCAGGTTAGCAGGAATTTCTCGTGCGGCCAGCACATCTTTAATGTTGCTGGATAGGCCTTTTTTAAAGGTCGCGCAGAGGGCCTCATTATTCCAGGATAATTCGGAGGCAAGAGTACGGAATTGGATGGCATACTCGCCAACAGAAGAATTACCCTGGACCAGGTTCAGCAGGGCAGTCTCAGCAGAAGAGGCTCGGGCAGGTTCCTCAAAGACACTTCGAATCTCCGTGAAGAAGGAGTGTACAGAGGCAGTGACGGGGTCATTGCAGTCCCAGAGCGGTGTGGCCCATGACAGAGCTTTCCCAGACAGAAGGCTGACTACGAAGGCCACCTTAGACCTTTCAGTAGGAAACTGGTCCGACATCATCTCCAAGTGCAGGGAACATTGCGAAAGAAAGCCACGGCAAAACTTAGAGTCCCCATCAAATTTATCCGCCAAGGATAATCGTAGGCCGGAAGCGGCCACTCGCTGCGGAGAAGGTGCAGGAGCTGGCGGAGGAGATTGTTGCTGGAGTTGTGGTAGTAGCTGCTGTAGCATCACGGTCAGTTGAGACAGCTGGTGGCCTTGTTGCGCCTGCTGGGCGACCACCGTGGTGAGGTCGGCGACAACTGGCAGTGGGACTTCAGCGGGATCCATGGCCGGATCTACTGTCACGATTCGGCTGGCTGGAGGTGGATCCTCTGTGCCAGAGAGGGATTGGCGTGGACCGTGCTGGTGGACCGGTTCTAAGTTGCTACTGGTATTCACCAGAGCCCGCCGCAAAGCGGGATGGTCTTGCAGCGGCGGTAGCAACCAGGTCGTATCCACCAGCAACGGCTCAACCTCTCTGACTGCTGAAGATAGGCGCGGTACAAGGGAGTAGACAAGAGCAAGGTCGGACGTAGCAGAAGGTCAGGGCAGGCAGCAAGGATCGTAGTCAGGGGCAACGGCAGGAGGTCTGGAACACAGGCTAGGAACACACAAGGAAACGCTTTCACTGGCACAATGGCAACAAGATCCGGCGAGGGAGTGCAGGGGAAGTGAGGTATAAATAGGGAGTGCACAGGTGAGAATACTGATTAGGCCTGCTGCGCCAATCAGTGGCGCAGCGGCCCTTTAAATGGCAGAGACCCGGCGTGCGCGCGCCCTAAGGGGACAACACAGACGGGGAACGGGTCAGGTACGGGAGCCGAGATGCGCATCGCGAGCGGGCGTGTCCCGCATCGCGAATCGCATCCCGGCTGGGAGTAATATCGCAGCGCACCCGGTCAGCAGGTCTGACCGGGGCGCTGCGAATGAGAGAACGCTGCGAGCGCTCCGGGGAGGAGCGGGGACCCGGAGCGCTCGGCGTAACAGTGTGGCAATATTATATTCAGGGGTACAGTGTGTGGCAGTATTCAGTGGGTACAATGTGTGGCAGTATTATATTCAGTGGGTACAATTTGTGACAGTATTATTCAGTGGGTACAATGTGTGGCTGTATTATATTCATTGGGTATAGTGTGTGACTGTATTATATTCAAAGGGTAAAGTGAGTTGTAGTATATTCGGAGGGTACAGTGTGTCAGAATTATATTCAAAGGATATGGTGTTTGGCAGTATTATAATAATACTTGTTTTCATATAGAGGATCAGAATCCGCTGACACAGTTAGGAGCCGTCTGGGCATCAAGTTCTTCAGCGAGAACATTTAGCTGGACCCGGCGGTATGTACCATCTGAATTAGATAAGTAAAGACTATAGAGAAGACGTCACCTGTAGTCACTGATATCATTGTGTATTGTCCTGACTGTCCCATCAGAGCTGTAGTCACTTGTAAGTTTTGCAGTAATGATGGGTGAAACAACAACTCCCAGCATAACCTCACCACTGCTTACGTCATACTGGGAGCTGTAGTTTTAAATTGTAAAAACTTCTTTAGCGCTTTCCCATTCTGTGGCAATTGGTATATTTTATTATTATACTGGATACAGTTAATAACATTGTAAGTTCTTTAAGAAACACCTTATTTTCTGTCCACCAAAACGAAATTCTCTAATAGTGCCCCTCCCGACACTAGACTCTGAATCCGCCCCTGTTCCCGATACTAGTATCGGGGCCAGGGGCGGACTGACCGGCTGGGTAAAGAGCCCGCTGCAGCTGCTGGGGATATCCCTGCGCTGCTCCTGGTCTGCGTATCATTAGCAGAGACAGGCAGAGCAGGGATGAAGGTACCTGATGATGGCTCCGCCCCTAGCACAGGAGAGGACGGGGGCCGAGAGCTGACAGGCCTCCGGAACACAGAGCAGCTTCATGTGAGGTGAGTGATGTCCCGTGTCCTCCTTCTCTCCCCCCTGATCAGCAGTATATCCTAAGGCTGGGTGATTTGTATAGCAGCAGTCCAGTGGGGTCACTTTCCCTCCTTCAGTGTCCACAGGTCACATTATCAGAACAATTTTTGGGAAAAATCGCTGCAAAATTGCGCGGTTTTACCTTGATTTTTTTGTGAATCACGGAAAAACCGCGCGATTTTTGGCGCGATTTTTTCATAAATTGTTCTGGTAATGTGACCTGTTGGTGACCTGTGGACACTGGAGGAGGGAAAGTGACCCCTCTGGAAGGACAACATGTGAACACACTGCTAGTTTATCATTAAACCCCATTAAATAACATGTACAGGATCAGCTGCATATTTTTGCTGCATATTTTGTGCAGCTGATTTTGCAACCCATTAGCTTCAATAGGTAGCAAAATCAGCTGAAGAAAATATACAGCAGATCCTATACATCTGAACGTACCCTAAGGGCTCATTCAGGGGTGGATCCACAGTGTATTTTACGCTGCAGATCCACTGACAATGGAGCCTACAGTGCTGCCTCTATCTGTGCCTGCTCATAACAGGAATCCGCCACTACGAGCAGACATGCTTTTGATGTGTATACTCGCACACATCATGGCCACTCCTCCTGCTCTCTGAGCTAGGCTGAGAGCAGCCGCGATGTATATACACATCAAAGCGTGTCTGCTCGTAGCAGAGGATTGCTGTTTTGAGCAGGCCCAGATGGAGGCAGCATTGTAGGGTTCATTGTTGGGGGATCCGCAGCGTAAAATATGCTGCGGATCCGCCCGTGTAAATGATCCCTAAGGACGCAAGGCGTATGTGTATGCACAGTGCCTGCTCCCACTGTGTTGTATAAATCATTAGCTAGAACCCTCGGACATCAGGCTGATGTCCCACATTAACACTTTAGATGCCGCTATCAAAGTTGATGGTAGTGTCCAAAAGTTTTAACGCCTTAAGGACATAGCGTTTTTCAGTTTTTGCACTTTTGTTTTGTCCTCACCTTTTAAAAATCATAACCCTTTCAATTTTGCACCTAAAAATTCATATTATGGCTTATTTTTTGGGCCACCAATTCTACTTTGTAGTGACATCAGTCATTTTACCCAAAAATCTACAGCAAAAACGGCAAAAAAAAAAAAAAATCATTGCGCAACAAGAATGTATGAAGATTTTAAATAAAAAATTGTAAAATGTTTTAATTAAACATGTTCTGCACAGTGTGTGTGTATGTGTGTGTATATATATAAATATATATATATATATGTATTTATTTATGATATATATATATATATATATATATATACATATATACATACACACACGTTTTAAAATTGCCCCCCCCCCCCACTTTTGTCACTGGCCCCCCATGTGCCCCCCCTAAATATGAATGCTGAAGAACATGTTCTTTCTTTCAGGCGGAATCAGTGTCGTTCTCCCATAGAGATCAATGTTATTTTTTTTTCCAGTCAGAAGCATTTCTACGAGGAATCCGCGCGGAATTTCCGCATGAAAAAAAAAAAAAATTATGAATAGAAATACTTGATACTCCTCCTCTGCATGAAACCTGCATTTCCGCGTGGAATTCCGCGCCTATTCTGCGCGAAATCGCTGCTAATTCTGAGCGGAAAAAAACAGTGTTTTGGGGCGGAAATCTTCCGCGTGATTTCCGCCCCAATTCCTCAGTGTGAACATACCCTAAGGAGTAAATGGAACATAAGCAAACATCAAAGGCACAAAAGATGACCAATGCAGAGCCACGCACCACCTGCAATTACCCCAACGCACGTTTCATGCCAAATGCGCTTGAATTATCATTCCATTACTCCATACCATATTTTCTTTATCACCCAATACATCATCAAAGTGGGACTTTATATGGTGCACCATTTGAATTCAAACAACATCATATCGCTACTGAAGAAAAGGCCTGCGGCCTTAAAACGCATCTAGCATCTTATACCACTCTTAGAAACTATACCTACCTGTATGCCAATGTAGGTATAATGTTTATGTGCTGTCAGAGGATATTAGACAATAATATGAGGCTGTGGTATAAGTGTGCAGATCGGACTATAACATAAATCAATATGGTTAAAGGTAAGTATGCTAAAGGAGACCAGGAACACATGTAATGGGCAATACACGTGTTCAAGAGGAGTATAGAAAGTAAACAGTATACTTGTCATCCAGAAGAGATGGGACAGGGGGACATCTAGGTGCAGAAAATGAACGCTCATGTAAATAAGTGGATGATAGCATATATAAAGTATATAATAAAAATAAGTATAAATATAAATACTATATAATATGGAATACATTAAAACCAAGGCTGCACAATAAAAACCATGGCTTATATAAAAATAATGACAAAAAATTTACTATTTTAAAACCATGGAATACAATAAAAACCATCGCTGCACAATATAATACCATATCAGTAAGATTAAAAATAGCAATATAAACTATAAAAGATTAATATTGATAAAAAAGATTAACACTTCAGAGGATAATTACTTACTGCAAGTTTGTGGAATAAAATGAGATGCCAATATCATAAATTACATTCAATCATGTCATTAAGTCCCCTTGGGGATAAAGTGCCTAAGGTATGGATCCAGACGTTTTCTCTCCTTCTTAATGAGTTATATCTCTGATTCACACTCTTAGTAATGTGTTCAATGGGGGTGGCACAGATAGAATTAAAATCACTGTTGTGTTTCTCAGTCAAATGTCGAGAGACACTGTGTAAAAGAAAACCATGAATGGTATTGTTCTGGTGTTTGTTGAGACGTTCTCTAAAGCATCTGATCATCCTCCCTACGTACTGCAAGCCACATGGACATTGCAAAAGATAAATAACATATTGCGATTCACAATTAAGCAGGGATTTAATAGGGAAAGTCTCCCCTGTAGCAGTAGAAGTGAAGGTTTTACATCTATGTGAGATGACTGCACAACACTTGCAGCGTGATATGCCACAGCGGAAACTCCCTGTGGTATCAAGAAAACTAGATGAACACGTAGTATGTGGTTTCAATTTACTGGGGGCTATTAAATTGCGTAAGGTGCGGGCTCTCCGAAATGTGATCGGAGGTTTAGGTGGAAGGAAACTGTTGAGATGGGGATCTGCACGTAAGATAGACCAGTGTTTGGTTAGGATCTTCCGAATCTCTTGATGCTCTCTGTTATAGGTGGTTATAAAATTGGCGGAACAATCAGTATTTTTAGAAGCTAGTGGGTCTGATTTTGGGAGCAAGCATTCTGCTTGATCGAGAGAGAGGGCTCTATTAAAGGAGGATTGCACGAGGGAACGGGGGTAACCTTTGGCTTTAAATCTGGTTTTTAAGATGTTACTCTCAGAGATAAAATCTCTTTCCCTTGTGCAATTTCTTCTTATTCTTTTAAATTGCCCATAGGGTAAATTAACCAGCCATTTCTTTAAATGGCCACTGTCAAAATTCAGCTATTGCTATAGCTATTGCTGTCAACTGGCTTAAAATAGGTTTTTGTGTAGATGGAAACATCATCATGAGAGACTAATACATCTAAAAACTCAGCATGATTGTCATAGACAGACTGTGTGAATTGTAATGACCAGCCGTTAGAATTTAGATGCGACAGAAACTCATCTAACTTTAATCTGTCTCCTTTCCAAACGATAAATACCGTATTTATCGGGGTATACCACGCACCGGCCTATAACACGCACCCTCATTTTACCAAGGATATTTGGGTAAAAAAAGTTTTTTACCCAAATATCCATGAAAAAATGAGGGTGCGTGTGTGCGCGTGTATACCCCGATATACCCCCAGGAAAGGCAGGGAGAGAGAGGCCGTCGCTGCCCGCTTCTCTCCCCCTGCCTTTCCTGGGGTCTAGAGCCCTGCTGTCGGCCCTTTTCACCCCCTGGTTATCGGCGCCGCTGCCCGTTCTGTCCCCCTGACTATCGGTGCCGGCAGCCAGGGAGAGAGAAGCGGCACCGACAGCCAGGGGGAGAGAAGGGGCAGCGGCACCCATTGCCGGCGCCGCTGCCCCGTTGCCTCCCCCCATCCCCGGTGGCATAATTACCTGAGTCCGGTCCGCGCTGCTCCAGGCCTCCGTCGTGCGTCCCCAGCGTCGTTGCTATGCACGGCGCTCTGACGTCATGCGCCGCGCCGTTCAGCGCATAGCAATGACGCCGGGGACGCACGACGGAGGCCTGGAGCAGCGCGGACCGGACTCAGGTAATTATGCCACCGGGGATGGGGGGAGGCAACGGGGCAGCGGCACCGGCAATGGGTGCCGCTGCCCCTTCTCTCCCCCTGGCTGTCGGCGCCGCTTCTCTCTCCCTGGCAATCGGCGCCGGCACCGATAGTCAGGGGGACAGAACGGGCAGCGGCGCCGATAACCAGGGGGTGAAAAGGGCCGACAGCAGCGCTCTAGACCCCAGGAAAGGCAGGGGGAGAGAAGCGGGCAGCGACGGCCTCTCTCCCCCTGCCTTTCCTGGGGGTGTATCGGCGTATAACACGCACACAGACTTTAGGCTAAAAATTTTTGCCTAAAAAGTGCGTCTTATAAGCCGATAAATACGGTATATCATCGATATATCTTCGATAATACATACAATTTGGAAAAAGAGGATGAGTGTACACAAATTGCACTTCGAACAGACCCACAAACAAATTAGCAAAGCTAGGGGCCACTTTCGACCCCATAGCGGTCCCCGTGTGTTGCATGTATAGTTGACCTAAAAATTCAAAGTAATTGTGTGTTAAGATAAAATTCAACCCCTGAAGAATAAAATCTACCTGAGCTGCAGGCATGCTTGAATCGTTGGAAATGAAATGTGCAACGGCTTTAACTCCTGCTTGGTGTTCAATCACCGTATATAAGGATGAAATATCCATAGTCACTAAAAGATAGTCTGCAGCCCATGGGACTTCTAGGATAGATTTGATAAATTCTGTCGTATCTTTCAGGTAGGATTTGAGGTTGGTCACATATGGCTGTAAGAGTAGATCGATATAGTGTACAAGATTGGAGGATAAAGAGTTAATACCTGAAATAATAGGTCTACCTGGGGGATTTGTGATATTATTTGTGTATTTTGGGCAGGTAATAAAATAAAATAACGATAGGGCTGGTTCATCAATGAGTATGAAATCTCTCTCAGGTTTGGAGAGGATATCCTGAGAGACCCCAGAGTCAACTAACTGGATTCATTCTTCATGAAATTGTTTGGTAGGGTTATAGGATATGGGGCGGTAATAGGTGTTATCTGACAGAAGTCTGTGTGCTTCTAGGATATAATCATCCCTATTCAGTATGACTATACCGCCCCCCTTGTCCGCTGGGTGGATAGTAATAGATTTATTATCAGAGAGGGATTTGATGGCTCTATTTTCAGCATATGATAAGTTGGAAGAGTATTTTTTCTGATTGTTTTTAGTCAGATTGTCAAAGTCTGTTTGGACTAGGGTGGAAAATGTATCGACAAAAGGACCTTTTGCATGCAATGGATAGAAGGCAGATTTGGGCCGAAGTCCCGTGTGAATGGGTGGGGGTACCATGTCGGAGTACCGACAGGCATCTGAATTGACAGCAGGAAGACCATCCAATTCCTTGAGGGAAAAAAAACTCTTAATAATAATTTTACGTATAAATTTATTTAGGTCCATGAATAAATCAAAATTATTAGATTTTGATGTCGGGCAGAATGAGAGCTCTTTTTCAAGGACCCTTTGTTGTACCTCATCCAAGACATAAGTGGAGAGGTTAAATATTTTGACTGTATTTACGTCTTTCTTCTTGTTAATTCTTTTATCTTATTTTCTCTCCCTGATTGCACATCCTCCTCTGCGTCCCCTCTTTGGCGTTTTTTCCTTTTTGTCTCTAGTGGGGGCGCAATGTGGACGTGCTCCAGAGGAAGAAAATCCGCTTGATTTACCATCAGTGGTGGAGTCTTGGTTATGGCTGGTAGGCCTAAAAAAACTGTGGTGTTGTTGGTAAGTGAAGTATCTAAAAGAACTGAAGTGTGTGTTATACTGTCATCTGTACTATGAGTAGTACTGATGGGGGTATAGAATTGGTGCGTGGAGATATGTCTCGAAGGAGTATTAACAGCCGTGGTTAGAGAGTCGCCTAAAGTAATGTCCGAATCAGTACGGTATCTACCAGTCGGTAGGGTAGACTGTTGATTGTTAATCTGGCCCATAAGGTCTAGTAGATCCTGTGTGGAAATATCTTGGGACAGAGAAGAAGGGGATAGGGAATGAGCATTACTAGAGCGAGAAGTGAGAAGTGGATTGGTATTAATAGGCTGTGCTATTTCATGTCTATTGGATGGAGTTTTAGCAGAGGAAACAGAATTGGAGGATGGTAGATTGGAAGAAATGACAAAAGGTAAAGAAGACACTGTAGAAACATTAGACTGAACTGAACTAAGGAGAGACAATGAGCCAGTATTGGGTGAAATTGAGGAAGCGACAGCAGATAACTGTGTGGATGGTTGAGTATTCCTATGCTGCTTCTTTGACAGAGAAACACTGGGTGGTCTTACTGTCGGAGAGACAATGGGTGGTAGAGTATTTGGAACAGTATTGTGAGTAGAGATGTTGGTATTAGAGGGACCACCAGGTGGACGTGTAGTGTTGTGTGATTTGGAGGCAATAAAGGTTCTGGAGGATTGGAAATGGCTGTTTATATGTGAATTGGCATTATTGTATTTAGAGTCTCTATGGAATGTATGTCTATGTGAGGCACGTCTTTGGGGTGGAGCCCTTTTGTGATGTTTAGAAGGGTGTATGTTTGTGGTACTTAGGTTGCTGGGTTTGGGAGTAATAGGTACCTGATTATCAGAATTCTGTAATGTAGGGGATTTGAGCCAGTATTTAATGTTACCAGTATGATAATCTGATCGATCCCTGGAAAGTTTATGTATTTTCTTGGAGATTATATCTCTCTCTAACTTATGTACCTTGTTGGAAAGGGTAGATAGCCAATTATTATAATCTGGCATATGTCTGAACTCAGCTAGTGAGTTAATACACATGTCGATTCTATCAGAAATATAATACACTAAAGTGCTACGTTTTTTGGAAAGTAAATCCAGCAGAGTGTTAGAACATATTTTAAGGGCCTTCTCCCAATCATTATAAAAGTCAGTATCGTTAGTGAAACTGGCTAAAGGATGTAACCTTAAACCCCTAGGGATGATGTCTTCTGACTTTTATATGTCAATAAAGGCACCATCAAGTTGGTGTTGTGTCTCATCAAATAATAGTTTCTCCAGTTCAAAGAAAAGAGACTTCATTTTATCAAAGTCTAGAGCCGTGTTAGTACCTTCCACCATGGGGATAGTATTGTCCTTATTGCAGTCCAAAGTATCCATGGTAACCAAAGTCTTAAACAGGTGGGCTCTTTTGTGTAATCTTGAGGTCTTGAAATCCATGGTTGTAATGAAGATGTCAAAGATGGTATTAAGAAAATCTGAAGGGTATCACCGTCGCCTGTGGTCTACAATGGCACACCACTGCGGGTGGCCAGAGAGTGAGTAGCCTGTAAAAGAGAAAAAAGGGAGACCAGAGGGGGGCACCTCGTGTGATACCGTATGGGTGAGCGACTCAAATATAGGGGGTCAGATAAGACACACCCCTAGGTAGTGGCTGCTCACCTGAGAGCAAGGAAAACTTGCGTATCAACCCACAATGGGTTTACCAGAGATTGCAGAAGTTGCAGAGGTGGTAGGACTGCTGCCAAGCCAGAGGTCACAGGGGAGGAAGAACAACCAATCCTGATGAAGCTTAGACGTATAGAACAAAAGGACTTCAATAGGCGCTGCAGATTCCCACAAAGTAAATCAGACCAGAGATGTAGTAATAGTAAATAATAAATAAAACAATAAAATACAGTGTTACGCCGAGCGCTCCGGGTCCCCGCTCCTCCCCGGAGCGCTCGCTTCACTCCCTCCGCTGCAGCGCTCCGGTCACGTCCTCTGACCCGGGGCGCTGCGATCCTGCTGCCAGCCGGGATGCGATTCGCGATGCGGGTAGCGCCCGCTCGCGATGCGCACCCCGGCTCCCCTACCTGACTCGCTCCCCGTCTGTTCTGTCCCGGCGCGCGCGGCCCCGCTCCCTAGGGCGCGCGCGCGCCGGGTCTCTGCGATTTAAAGGGCCACTGCGCCGCTGATTGGCGCAGTGGTTCCAATTAGGGTTTTCACCTGTGCACTTCCCTATATTACCTCACTTCCCTTGCACTCCCTTGCCGGATCTTGTTGCCTTAGTGCCAGTGAAAGCGTTCCTTGTGTGTTCCTTGCCTGTGTTTCCAGACCTTCTGCCGTTGCCCCTGACTACGATCCTTGCTGCCTGCCCCGACCTTCTGCTACGTCCGACCTTGCTTCTGCCTACTCCCTTGTACCGCGCCTATCTTCAGCAGCCAGAGAGGTGAGCCGTTGCTAGTGGATACGACCTGGTCACTACCGCCGCAGCAAGACCATCCCGCTTTGCGGCGGGCTCTGGTGAAAACCAGTAGTGGCTTAGAACCGGTCCACTAGCACGGTCCACGCCAATCCCTCTCTGGCACAGAGGGTCCACTACCTGCCAGCCGGCATCGTGACAGTAGATCCGGCCATGGATCCCGCTGAAGTTCCTCTGCCAGTTGTCGCCGACCTCACCACGGTGGTCGCCCAGCAGTCACAACAGATAGCGCAACAAGGCCAACAGCTGTCTCAACTGACCGTTATGCTACAACAGTTGCTACCACAGCTTCAGCAGTCATCTCCTCCGCCAGCTCCTGCACCTCCTCCGCAGCGAGTGGCCGCTCCTGGGATACGCTTATCCTTGCCGGATAAATTTGATGGGGACTCTAAGTTTTGCCGTGGCTTTCTTTCCCAATGTTCCCTGCATCTGGAGATGATGTCGGACCTGTTTCCCACTGAAAGGTCTAAGGTGGCTTTCGTAGTCAGTCTTCTGTCCGGAAAAGCCCTGTCATGGGCCACACCGCTCTGGGACCGCAATGACCCCGTCACTGCCTCTGTACACTCCTTCTTCTCGGAAATCCGAAGTGTCTTTGAGGAACCTGCCCGAGCCTCTTCTGCTGAGACTGCCCTGTTGAACCTGGTCCAGGGTAATTCTTCCGTTGGCGAGTATGCCGTACAATTCCGTACACTTGCTTCAGAATTGTCCTGGAATAATGAGGCCCTCTGCGCGACCTTCAAAAAAGGCCTATCCAGCAACATTAAAGATGTTCTGGCCGCACGAGAAACTCCTGCTAATCTACATGAACTTATTCACCTAGCCACTCGCATTGACATGCGTTTTTCTGAAAGGCGTCAGGAACTCCGCCAAGATATGGACTCTGTTCGCACGAGGCGTTTCGTCTCCTCGGCTCCTCTCTCCTCTGGTCCCCTGCAATCTGTTCCTGTGCCTCCCGCCGTGGAGGCTATGCAGGTCGACCGGTCTCGCCTGACACCTCAAGAGAGGACACGACGCCGTATGGAGAACCTCTGCCTGTACTGTGCTAGTACCGAACACTTCCTGAGGGATTGTCCTATCCGTCCTCCCCGCCTGGAAAGACGTACGCTGACTCCGCACAAAGGTGAGACAGTCCTTGATGTCTACTCTGCTTCTCCACGTCTTACTGTGCCTGTGCGGATGTCTGCCTCTGCCTTCTCCTTCTCTACAGTGGCCTTCTTGGACTCTGGATCTGCAGGAAATTTTATTTTGGCCTCTCTCGTCAACAGGTTCAACATCCCAGTGACCAGTCTCGCCAGACCCCTCTACATCAATTGTGTAAATAATGAAAGATTGGACTGTACCATACGTTTCCGCACGGAGCCCCTTCTTATGAGCATCGGATCTCATCATGAGAGGATTGAACTTTTGGTCCTCCCCAATTGCACCTCGGAGATTCTCCTTGGACTTCCCTGGCTTCAACTTCATTCCCCAACCCTGGATTGGTCCACTGGGGAGATCAAGAGTTGGGGGTCCTCTTGTTCCAAGAACTGTCTAAAACCGGTTCCCAGTAACCCTTGCCGTAACTCTGTGGTTCCTCCAGTAACCGGTCTCCCTAAGGCCTATATGGACTTCGCGGATGTTTTCTGCAAAAAACAAGCTGAGACTCTACCTCCTCACAGGCCTTATGATTGCCCTATCGACCTCCTCCCGGGTACTACTCCACCCCGGGGCAGAATTTATCCTCTCTCTGCCCCAGAGACTCTTGCCATGTCCGAATACGTCCAGGAGAATCTAAAAAAGGGCTTTATCCGTAAATCCTCCTCTCCTGCCGGAGCCGGATTTTTCTTTGTGTCCAAAAAAGATGGCTCCCTACGTCCTTGCATTGACTACCGCGGTCTTAATAAAATCACGGTTAAGAACCGCTACCCCTTACCCCTCATCTCTGAACTCTTTGATCGCCTCCAAGGTGCCCACATCTTCACTAAATTGGACTTAAGAGGCGCCTATAACCTCATCCGCATCAGAGAGGGGGACGAGTGGAAAACGGCATTTAACACCAGAGATGGACACTTTGAGTATCTGGTCATGCCCTTTGGACTGTGCAATGCCCCTGCCGTCTTCCAAGACTTTGTCAATGAAATTTTTCGTGATCTGTTATACTCCTGTGTTGTGGTATATCTGGACGATATCCTAATTTTTTCTGCCAATCTAGAAGAACACCGCCAGCATGTCCGTATGGTTCTTCAGAGACTTCGTGACAACCAACTCTATGCCAAAATTGAGAAATGTCTGTTTGAATGCCAATCTCTTCCTTTTCTAGGATATTTGGTCTCTGGCCAGGGACTACAGATGGATCCAGACAAACTCTCTGCCGTCTTAAATTGGCCACGCCCCTCCGGACTCCGTGCTATTCAACGCTTTTTGGGGTTCGCCAATTATTACAGGCAATTTATTCCACATTTTTCTACCATTGTGGCTCCTATCGTGGCTTTAACCAAGAAAAATGCTGATCCCAAGTCCTGGCCTCCTCAAGCAGAAGACTCCTTTAAACGACTCAAGTCTGCCTTTTCTTCGGCTCCCGTGCTCTCCAGACCTGACCCTTCCAAACCCTTCCTATTGGAGGTTGATGCCTCCTCAGTAGGAGCTGGAGCTGTTCTTCTACAAAAAAATCCTTCCGGGCATGCTGTCACTTGTGGTTTTTTCTCTAGGACCTTCTCTCCAGCGGAGAGGAACTACTCCATCGGGGATCGAGAGCTTCTAGCCATTAAATTAGCACTTGAGGAATGGAGGCATCTGCTGGAGGGATCAAGATTTCCTGTTATTATCTACACCGACCACAAGAACCTCTCCTACCTCCAGTCGGCCCAACGGCTGAATCCTCGCCAGGCCCGGTGGTCTCTGTTCTTTGCCCGATTTAATTTTGAGATTCACTTTCGTCCTGCCGATAAGAACATTAGGGCCGATGCTCTCTCTCGTTCCTCGGATGCCTCAGAAGTTGATCTCCCTCCGCAACACATCATTCCACCTGACTGCCTGATCTCCACTTCTCCTGCCTCCATCAGGCAGACTCCTCCAGGAAAGACCTTTGTTTCTCCACGCCAACGCCTCGGAATCCTCAAATGGGGTCACTCCTCCCATCTCGCAGGTCATGCGGGCATCAAGAAATCTGTGCAACTCATCTCCCGCTTCTATTGGTGGCCGACTCTGGAGACGGATGTTGGGGACTTTGTGCGAGCCTGCACTATCTGTGCCCGGGATAAGACTCCTCGCCAGAAGCCCGCTGGTTTTCTTCATCCTCTGCCTGTCCCCGAACAGCCTTGGTCTCTGATTGGTATGGATTTTATTACTGATTTACCCCCTTCCCGTGGCAACACCGTTATTTGGGTGGTCGTTGATCGATTCTCCAAAATGGCACATTTCATCCCTCTTCCTGGTCTTCCTTCTGCGCCTCAGTTGGCTAAACAATTTTTTGTACACATTTTTCGTCTTCACGGGTTGCCTACGCAGATTGTCTCGGATAGAGGGGTCCAATTCGTGTCTAAATTCTGGAGGGCTCTCTGTAAACAACTCAAGATTAAATTAAATTTTTCCTCTGCATATCATCCCCAGTCCAATGGACAAGTAGAAAGAATTAACCAGATCCTGGGTGATTATTTGCGACATTTTGTTTCCTCCCGCCAGGATGACTGGGCAGATCTCCTTCCATGGGCCGAATTTTCGTATAACTTCAGGGTCTCTGAATCTTCCTCCAAATCCCCATTTTTCGTGGTGTACGGCCGTCACCCTCTTCCCCCCCTCCCTACCCCCTTGCCCTCTGGTCTGCCCGCTGTGGATGAAATTTCTCGTGACCTTTCCATTATATGGAGAGAGACCCAAAATTCTCTCTTACAGGCTTCTTCACGCATGAAGAGGTTCGCGGATAAGAAAAGAAGAGCTCCCCCCGTTTTTTCCCCTGGAGACAAGGTATGGCTCTCCGCTAAATATGTCCGCTTCCGTGTCCCTAGCTACAAGTTGGGACCACGCTATCTTGGTCCTTTCAAAATTTTGTGTCAAATTAATCCTGTCTCTTATAAACTTCTTCTTCCTCCTTCTCTTCGTATCCCTAATGCCTTTCACGTCTCTCTTCTCAAACCACTCATCCTCAACCGTTTTTCTCCCAAATCTGTTCCTCCCACTCCTGTTTCCGGCTCCTCGGACGTCTTCTCGGTCAAGGAAATTTTGGCTGCCAAAAAGGTCAGAGGGAAAATTTTTTTTTTAGTAGACTGGGAGGGTTGTGGTCCTGAAGAGAGATCCTGGGAACCTGAGGACAACATCCTTGACAAAAGTCTGCTCCTCAGGTTCTCAGGCTCCAAGAAGAGGGGGAGACCCAAGGGGGGGGGTACTGTTACGCCGAGCGCTCCGGGTCCCCGCTCCTCCCCGGAGCGCTCGCTTCACTCCCTCCGCTGCAGCGCTCCGGTCACGTCCTCTGACCCGGGGCGCTGCGATCCTGCTGCCAGCCGGGATGCGATTCGCGATGCGGGTAGCGCCCGCTCGCGATGCGCACCCCGGCTCCCCTACCTGACTCGCTCCCCGTCTGTTCTGTCCCGGCGCGCGCGGCCCCGCTCCCTAGGGCGCGCGCGCGCCGGGTCTCTGCGATTTAAAGGGCCACTGCGCCGCTGATTGGCGCAGTGGTTCCAATTAGGGTTTTCACCTGTGCACTTCCCTATATTACCTCACTTCCCTTGCACTCCCTTGCCGGATCTTGTTGCCTTAGTGCCAGTGAAAGCGTTCCTTGTGTGTTCCTTGCCTGTGTTTCCAGACCTTCTGCCGTTGCCCCTGACTACGATCCTTGCTGCCTGCCCCGACCTTCTGCTACGTCCGACCTTGCTTCTGCCTACTCCCTTGTACCGCGCCTATCTTCAGCAGCCAGAGAGGTGAGCCGTTGCTAGTGGATACGACCTGGTCACTACCGCCGCAGCAAGACCATCCCGCTTTGCGGCGGGCTCTGGTGAAAACCAGTAGTGGCTTAGAACCGGTCCACTAGCACGGTCCACGCCAATCCCTCTCTGGCACAGAGGGTCCACTACCTGCCAGCCGGCATCGTGACATACAGATTACGCGTTTCGGGGGAGCCACCCCCTTCTTCAGATCAGAGTATGTGCAGCAGGATGCAGACAGGGTTTAAATACATACAGAGTGGGCGCCAACCACTTAAGTGGGAGGAGCTAATCGAACATGCATCACATGGTACAATGTATAAAAGTATACAGATGAACACAAAAATCAAGAAAAAACAATTAATTACTTAATGCAGTGAAGGAAATGAAAATTCAGTGTTGTCCATCATATTACTGTCAAAAAAAAAAATCAGAAACAATAGATTTGCTCCTAGATAAGAAATAACAACATCCGGACTGTTGAATGTATACATCAGGGCTGAGCTACACACACCGCTCCCGACAGCATCCGGAGTAAGATGTAAACATCCGGACCGTGCAGGGAACGGACTGCTGTCAGGAGCGGTGTTTCGTTGAGCATCGGAGAGCTGGTGCAGTTGTCCGTGGGCATACAGCGCTGTCACGGACGCGTCGCTATGGAGCGGCCGTCACGTGACAAATATAGACCAATGAGCGTGTAGTCAAGGATGCGTCACTAGGAAGCGGCCGTCACATGACCACAGGGAGCCAGACAGTATACGGAGATATCGGCATAATGTTTATGTGCTGTCAGAGGATATTAGACGGTAATATGAGGCTCTGGTATATGTGTGCAGATCGGACTATAACATAAATCAATATGGTTAAAGGTAAGTATGCTAAAGGAGACCAGGAACACATGTAATGGGCAATACACGTGTTCAAGAGGAGTATAGAAAGTAAACAGTATACCTGTCATCCAGAAGAGATGGGACAGGGGGATATCTAGGTGCAGAAAATGAACGCTCATGTAAATAAGTGGATGATAGCATATATAAAGTATATAATAAAAATAAGTATAAATATAAATACTATATAATATGGAATACATTAAAACCAAGGCTGCACAATAAAAACCATGGCTTATATAAAAATAATGACAAAAAAATTACTATTTTAAAACCATGGAATACAATAAAAACCATGGCTGCACAATATAATACCATATCAGTAAGGTTAAAAGGTGTGTGTCGCTCAGCCCGGATGTTTACATTCAACAGTCCGGATGTTGTTATTTCTTATCTAGGAGCAAATCTATTGTTTCTGATATTTTTTTTTTTGACAGTAATATGATGGACCACACTGAATTTTCATTTCCTTCACTGCATTAAGTAATTAATTGTTTTTTCTTGATTTTTGTGTTCATCTGTATACTTTTATACATTGTACCATGTGATGCATGTTCGATTAGCTCCTCCTACTTAAGTGGTTGGCACCCACTCTGTATGTATTTAAACTCTGTCTGCATCCTGCTGCACATACTCTGATCTGAAGAAGGGGGTGGCTCCCCCGAAACGCGTAATCTGTATTTTATTGTTTTATTTATTACAATAAACCTCCCAGAGCCTTGTACTATTACTACATCTCTGGTCTACTTCGTGGGAATCTGCAGCGCCTATTGAGGTCCTTTTGTTCTATACGTCCAAAAATCCCGTGACAGCCACAGAGTACAGAGACCTTATCCTACAGATGGGCACTACCTTTTGTGCCAGACGCTTCCGTGCCAGCCCAATCTTCACACATCTCTACAACCTGTATGGTAGGTGAGTGGTGCCGGGCACCAACAATCCCGTGTCATATGTTTGCAACATCTGACTATACTATTATTACGGAACTATTCAATATAACATTGCATCTTTGAACTTCCACTGCGCTACCAATGTATCATTTCTATTAATGAACTTTACATTTCCATTATGCTGCCAACGCACTTTCTATATTAATGAACTCCAGCTGTTACCACAATATTTGTGAGTGATCTATATCATTGGACCAACACCATATACAGTTGGCACAAACATTTGTATGCTATATATATTTTATTGATAAGCTCCTTCGCCCGATGCATGGGCCCTGCTAGGACGTTATGAGACTTATATTAGTCCATGTTATTAAGTTCTTTTATATGAATAAATTGCTTATCTATTATTTAACAGGATCCATTCTATTTCTATCATATGTACACCTTTGAGGGCTGGTACTTAATTAATTTATAATTAATTATATCTCCATATTTAATATTTTGGTCTTTTTGGGTGAAGGCAACACCAGTAAACGGGTATATATATTCTTTTCCATCAATCCAAGTGAGCTGCATACCCATTCTATACAATAATTTACAAATCTGTTTAACTTTCTGGCACCAATTGATTAAAAAAAAAAAAAAAGTTTTCCACCGGAGTACCCCTTTAAACACATGTAATTCTTCTAATCTTTGCTTATAACTAAGATCTTCCATGCCCCTTTTTTATTTAGTTGTGCGTCTCTTTACCCTTTCCAGCCCCACAACGTCCCTTTTATGAACCAATGTGCAAAACTAAACAGCATATTCCAGGTGAGGCCGTACTAACGCTTTATAAAGGGGTAGTATTATGTCCCTGTCCCTTGAGTCTATGCCTCTTTTGTTACATGACTATATGCTGCAGGCCTTAGAAGCAGCTGCCTGACATTGCATGCTGTTCTTTAGTCTGTGATCTACAAGTACACCCAGATCCTTCTCTACCAGTGACTCTCCCAGTTTTACCTCCCCACCAGATATATGCTGCATGCAGGTCTTTTGGTACAAAGATGCATAACTTTACGTTTATCCACATTGAACCTCATTTGCCAAGTGGTTGACCAGACACTCAGTCTGTCTAAGTCAGCTTGTACTTATACATGTCTTCTATAGACTGTACCATGCTACAAAGCTTAGTGTCATCTGCAAAGACAGAAACAGCTGTTAATTCCATCCTCTAAAACATCTCTGGATTGACACTGGTCACGTGCACTCAACTTCTTTGATCCACCATGGTGAGGTCTGCTCTGAGTCAAAACCATCCTGTGAAACCACTGTATGGTCTTGTACACCATGCTTCAGTGCAGGTTCAGTGTCTTGGAAAACTTCATATTCAAGACACCTGCTCACAATTCACACCTAAGACCTTGTAAAACTAATGAGTCATATGACACCAAGGAAAAAAAATGGCTAATTGTGCCCAATTTAGACATTTCCAACAAAAGTAGCTAGTCACTTTTGTTGCCAAGGTTTAGACATTAATGACTGTGTGTTGAGTTAGAATGAGTGGACAACAACATTAAACACTGTTATACAGGCTGTACACTCACTACTTTACATTGTAGCAGAGTGTAATTTCTGGCACCCGGGGGCCAACAGCCTAACAGGCAGGAGGCGTACTGTGCTCTAAAACGCCCAAAGTCTAACAAAGAGCAGCAGAAGCATTGTGGTCCTGAGGTCCCACAGCCTAATGAGTAGCAGACGCCTCACAGCCCCCGAGGGCCCAAAGCCTAACTGGCAGCAGAAGCATGGTGCCCCTGAGTGTCCACATTCTTACCAAAAGCAAATACACTGTGTCTCTGTGGGCCAACAGCCTATTTTCAACAGAAGAACCACTTTCCTGAAGGCCCACAGCCATCATAAGAAACACGCCTCCTGAGGGCCCTTAGCCTAAAACATCAGCAGAAGCACTATGCCTCTAATGGGCTGCTGACACATTGTTTCCCTGAGCCTATAGCCTATCAACAGATGAACCACATCTCCGAGGGTTTACAGCCTATCCAGCAGTAAAAACATTGTGTCCCTTAGGGTCTGCAGCCTAATTGGCAGAAGACTCACTGGGCTTCTTAGAGACCACAGCTTACCAAGCAGCAAATGTACCGCACCCATGAAGTCGCGCAGGCTAACAAGCAGCAGAAGCACTGCAGCCTTAAATGCTCTTTGTCTAACCAGCAGCAGATGCACCACAACCCTGAGAGCCCACAGGAAGGCTCACAACCTAACTGGCAGCAGAAGCCCTGCACCATGGAGGGTTCACAACCAAGGAAATAAGCCTCTGAGAGTCCACAGCCTAACAATCAGCAAATGAACCACATCCTTGAGGGCCCACAGACTAACAAGCAGGATACACACCATGCCACCGAGGGCCTACAGCGTAGCCAGCAGCAGATGTACTGCATCCCTAAGGGCCCAGTGTGTAACCAGACGTAGACACACAATGCCCACACCCCAGGAGCCCACACCACAGGCCTAACTTACAGCAGAAATACTTAGCCCTTTAAGCCCCAAAAAATTATCAGCATATGCATTGCACCCTTAATGGTCTACTGAATCACACCCCTGAGAACCCAGACCCTAATCAGCTAACCCTGCAGATGCACTGAACTCTTTGGAACTCACACCATAAAGGGGTACTCCACTGGAAAACTTAATTTTTTTTTATCAACTGGTGCCAGAAAGTTAAACAGATTTGTTAATTACTTCTATAAAAAAAAATCTTAATCCTTCTAGAATTTATAAGCTGCTATATGATCCACAGGAAGTTCTTTTCTTTTTTAATTTCCTTTCTGTCTGACCACAGTGCTCTCTGCTGACACCTCTGTCCATTTTAGGAACTGTCCAGAGTAGGAACAAATCCCCATAGAAAACCTATCCTGCTCTGGACAGTACCTGACATGGACAGAGGTGTCAGTAGAGAGCACTGTGGTCAGACAGAAAGGAAATTCAAAAAATAAGAACTTCCTGTGGATCATATAGTAGCTGATAAGTACTGAAAGGATTCCGTTTTTTCAATTGAAGTAATTTACAGATCTGTTTAACTTTTTTGGTACCAGTTGATTAAAACATTTTTTTCCCAGTGGAGTACCCCTTTAAGCAACTGCAGACACACTGCACATTTTAGGAGCTGCAGCCAAGCTATCAGACACTTCCTCTTCAGCGGTCATGCTATCAGATGTTGTTTTGAGCTATCAAACTGTTTGTTTCTCTGGCTGAGGTTTCTCCACGACTATATAGCGGCAAACATGGAGAAAAAAATTTAATCAGCAAAACTAAGGATTTACAGTGGGGCAAAAAAGTATTTAGTCAGCCACCAATTGTGCAAGTTCTCCCACTTAAAAAGATGAGAGGCCTGTAATTTGGAACTCACACCTTAAAGGGGTACTCCACTGGAAAACATTATTTATTTATTTTGTAATCAACTGGTGCCAGAAAGTTAAACAGATTTGTAAATTAGATTTGTAATTAGATTGTATTACTTCCAGTATATATGATCCACAGGAAGTTCTTTTCTTTTAGAATTTCCTTTCTGTCTGATCACAGTGCTCTCTGCTGACACCTCTGTCCATTTAGGAACTTTCCAGAGTAGGAGCAAATCCCCATAGAAAACCTATTTAGTCATCCACCAATTGTGCAAGTTCTCCCACTTAAAAAGATGAGAGGCCTGTAATTTTATCATAGGTATATCTCAACTATGAGAGACATAATGAGAGAGAAAAAAATCCATAAAATCACATTGTCACATTAAAGAATTAATTTTCAAATTATGGTGGAAAATTAGTATTTGGTAAATAACAAAAGTTCATCTCAATACTTTTTTATATACCCTTTTGTTGGCAATGACAGAGGTTAAACAGTTTCTGTAAGTCTTCACAAGGTTTTCACACACTGTTGCTGGTATTTTTGGCCCATTCCTCCATGCAGATCTCCTCTAGAGCAGTGATGTTTTGGGGCTGGGACTTTCAACTCCCTTCAAAGGTTTTCTATGGGGTGGAGATCTGGAGACTGGCTAGGCCACTCCACGACCTTGAAATGCTTCCCACAAAGCCACTCCTTTGTTGCCCGGGCGGTGTGTTTGGGATCATTGTCATGCTGAAAGATCCAGCCACATTTTATCTGCAATGCCCTTGCTGATGAATGGTATTTTACTCAAAATCTCAAGATACATGGCCCCATTCATTCTTTCCTTTACATGGATCAGTCGTCCTGGTCCCTTAGCAGAAAAACAGCCCCAAAGCATAATGTTTCCATTATGGTGTTCATTGGATGCAACTCAGCATTCTTTCTCCTCCAAACACAAAAATTTTTACTAAAAAATTCTACTTTGCTTTTATCTGACCATATGATATTCTCCCAATACTCTTCTGGATGACCCAAATGCTCTATAGCAAACTTCAGATGGGCCCGGACATCTACTGGCTTAAGCAGGGGGACATGTCTGGCACTGCATGATTTGAATTCCTGGCGGCGTAGTGTGTTACTGATGGTAGCCTTGGTTACTTTGGTCCCAGCTCTCTGCAGGTCATTCACTAGGTCCCCCCATGTGCATCTGGGATCTTTTTGCTCATTGTTCTTGTAATCATTTTTACACCTAGGGGTGGAGCCCCAGATCGAGGGAGATTATCAGTGGTCTTGTATGTCTTCCATTTTCTAATAATTGCTCCCACAGTTGATTTCTTCACACCAAGCTGCTTGCCTATTGCAGATTCAGTCTTCCAAGCCTGGTGCAGGTCTACAATTTTGTTTCTGGTGTCGTTTGACAGCTCTTTTGTCTTGGACATAGTGGAGTTTGGAGTGTGACTGTTTGAACTTGTTATCAGCATAAAAGACACCTGTCCACAACCTCAAACAGGTGCCATTAATACAGGCAACGAGTGGAGGACAGAGGAGACTCTTAAAGAAGAAGTTACAGGTCTGTGAGAGACAGAAATCTTGCTTGTTGGTAGGTGACCAAATACTTATTTCCCACCATAATTTGCTAATACATTCTTTAAAAAATAAGACAATGTGATTTTATGGATTTTTTTTCTTATTATGTCTCTCATAGTTGAGGTATACCTATGATGAAAATTACAGGCCTCGCTCATATTTTTAAGTGGGAGAGGCCTGTAATTTTCAGTGGATAACATATGTACCCTGAACTGTTCAGTTATGTAACATATAATTGACATGATGATTAAAATGTATTGATATGAAACCAGAAAACTCTTTAAAGGGTTCCGGAGCCCTGCTCGCAACGTCCGGAAGTTTATTACTCCGAACACTGTGTGCGGGCTTCCGTGTTCGAGGCCGCCCCCTCGTGACGTCACGCCCGCCCCCTCGTGACATCACGCCCAAACCCTTGTGATGCCACGCCCACCCCCTCAACGAAAGTCTATGGGAAGTTTACCCTTTCCATATTCGTTTTCAGGCAGCACAGAAGGGAGCTAAATAGCAACATAAAGGGGGGGATACTTAATTGAATACAGCATTAAGCACTGCTGTGCCAGAGGCTGGACCCCAGTTTTAGTTGTCTAGAGTGAGCTCTGATGGAATTCGGTGGCTCAACTCTTGCGATCTTACAGGCGTCCAGAATCGTAGACTTAAGCCATTTCACCAAGGTAGCTTTAGACACCTTTCTTCCCTTTATCACACCGGCAACTGTACGAACAGATTCTCTTCCACCCGGAACATCTTGGTTCTATTGCGGTAGCATGTCAGTGCTGTATACCCATCCAGAGGGTGAAGAACTCATCCTCCTCATTAGTGGATCCAGCAAGAACTTCAGCAAGAGAATTCCCTGATGATGTCGCCTCAGATGACACCTTCAGCAGGACTCCCTCTGGTACAAATCTTATAAAGGGATCTCTTGAGGAGAGAGCTTATATTTTAGCCCAACCTGTTTGCTAATGTTATCCCAATCAGGAAAGAGACCTTGTAGGACAATCACTTAAGGTCGACCTACTGCAGAGGCTTACCCACTACCACCAAGGAAGACATATGACTGGTCTGAGTTGCCTTAGTGCTATTAAGAATCGAGTGATGACTGGATGACCGCTAATCTGCGATTCGTGAATTTATTGAGACATGGACCCTCAATGTATTTGCTCACAGGCTTTTCTTAAATCCATCTTGGATTAAATGCAATATGCCTGCAAATGAAACCTCTTCTAGACCCTCCTCCAGAACGTGAACTTTCTCTACAGTATCGAGTAGAGCACATTTAAAGGGGTACTCCGGCGCTAAGACATTTTATCCCATATCCACGCCACACCCCGATAGAATCAGTCCAGATGTCACGCCCCCTCCATAGGCTTGCATTGAGGGGGCGGAGCGTAACGTCACACAGGGGCGGAGCCGTGACATCACTTTGCTCCGTCCCTGTGATCGCTAGGAATCAGACCCGGAGCGAGCACGCTCCGGGGACTGATTCTAACGGGGCGCGGCGTGGAAGATCACGGGGGTCCCCAGCGGCGGGACCCCCGCGATCAGGCATCTTAACCCCTATCCTTTTGATAGGGGATAAGATGTCTTAGCACCGGAGTACCCCTTTAAGGATTCTCTTTCGGCTGAAAGACGAGTAGACATCACCTCTTCCGATAAACCCATCATATGGAATCTATCCTTCTCAAACTCCACACAGTCAAAGGCAACCGCTCCGGCTGTGGATGAAGGACCTGTTCTGAGTCAGCTGGGGAGGAAGTTTCCTTTAATTGTAACAGGACGGAAAACAAAACCCGTCTTGGCGGGTAGAGAATATATATCACGTCTGGCTTGTCCAGGATCTTTCCTGTGACTGGAGGCTGGAAAATAGATAGATGTAGAGGCCTCTCTACGTTATTGTCAGTGCATCCAAGATGTCTGGTTGGTCTCTGCAATTCAGAGAAGCACATTTTGCAACTTTTCTGTTTTTTATGGTAGCCATCACGTCGCCCTCACTTGCTGACTACTTGGCAGAAGTATACTTCAGTGAGGGCCCTTTTGCTTGAGCATAGAATAGTTCTGCTTGGCTGATCCACCTGGACATTCAGAGTTCCCTTTATGTGACCGCTGGGATACTGGTCACCAGGCTAAAAAGTAGCAAAAATAGCCAAGTTCACTGGTTTTATTTCCCTCAGGTTAGCTGACATCTGAGATTCTTCCCATGTCCAGCTCCTCTGGACTCAAAGATCCAACATGTAAGCTCCTTAATCTGATTTAGAGGCAGCTGTTGTGAGCAGGACCGCATCCATAGGTCAAAAGCTGCAACCTATTGGGAGATTTTCTTTTGGACAGCCACGATCTGGGAGTGCGCACTGCGTGTGCGCATTGACAGCCTGAGAGGGTGGGAAAAAGAATGGAGATTCCTGTCCAGGCAGACAGAACTTCCTCCTGAAAATCCCTAAGGCTGTTTGTAAAATGTGACTTAGCTTCTTCAGTGAGAAAAACCAGCAGGAGTCAGATGCCCGGGTACAGTACCACATGGATCCCCTGAGGATGAAAAGCAGCCGTTACCACAAAGGCTCTACCACCCTGGGAGTATATACTAATGGCAGGGTTCAGATAGTAAAGCACTCCTTTTTCAAAACCGGATAGCCACTCTGATATTCTGCGGATGTATAGTCACATGTAGTTAGGTTCCACAAAACCTACTTGGGGAATGAATCCCCTCAGGATAAACCCTGACTAGAAATCCCCCATAAAAAATAACTTTTAATTACGCTCATTAAAATAGTGTCCAAACTAATATGTTGCACATCTATTGCTTCTAATTAGCAGTGGTGTTTAAAATTATCAGTGCTGTATCCAGTGAAATCCTATAATATCATGAAAATGTCTGCCATGCAGACTAGTAGTTTATCGTTACTATCTAGTGTACCACGGTGCCGTGCTGCAGCTTGGGCACTCGGTGTACTAACTAGAAAAGGTCTCTGGTACAGTCTGTGATTAAAACATTAATCCTCTCTTCTAAACGTTTTCGCCATTCTGAATGGCTTTCTCAAAGAAATGAGGCATGTCAGACTCACGAGTTTAGCAGGTATTTATAGACTTACCAATTATCATAGCTGATTGTTCGGCGTTCTTCTCAGCCAATCACGCATCGTAGTATCTCTGATGTCACTCCCTTTCATGATGCCTCCTTAACCAATCAAATTGCGTCCTCAGCGCATGCCGTTAATCTTTTTATTTTCGGGCTGAAAATAAACTCTCTGCGCAAACTCAAGTTTCCGCGCAGGTCCGCAAACTTAGAGAAAAAGATGTGGATCTTTATGTTGTGCTTTGCGCATGACCGAGTAACTGCCATTATATTCGGACTTAGTTTATATTTCAGTCCTTCAACTGCGCATGTTTTTGAACTTAGATTAATTCCTAAGCTTTTCCATTTACTGCGCATGATTTTAGACTTTGTCTCATTCCAGACTAATTCATGGCATTGCGCATGTTTTAAGTCTTAGATTATTTTACAAGTCAGGATCTTTTTGCGCATGTTTTTCAACTTAGATTCATTCCGGTCCTGTTCTTTTCCTTGCACATATTTCTATATATATTTTATCTTGGGCTAGTTCCAAATCACTTCTTTTTTGTATTTTGTATATAAAGTTGAATTTACTACTTGTCTCATTATATAGTAGGGCTATTAATTTCTTATTTACAATTATGTTCTTACTCCACACTGCCAGTAATAATTAATGACCTTCCTACTTCTTAGATAAATTTTATACAATCATTTTTTATATATGAATTAGTTTATTTATTTTTTAATTATTATTATTTATTATTCCATGATTATATCATACATTGTAATTTTATTATCAATAACCTCATTTTTCCGAGTTATGACCACTTAGCCCCTTGCTCAATACTATTAACAATACTTAATGACCTTCTTTCTTTTTAGATGGATTTTTATACGGTCATTTTTTACATATATATGAATTAGTTTATTTATTTTTATTTATTGTGCCACAGTTATATTATACCTTGTGATTTTATTGTCAATAATCTCATATTTACAGATTTATGATCACTTAGCCCACAGTAGAAGAGCCCTTATCACCATACTTACAAGGTAAAGAACTCCATCTACTGAATGTGTATTCATTGATTAAACAAGCATTTTTTATTTTATGGATAATCTTGAACCATAAATTGATTGGTATGTTATTACTATTTTTTATTTTTTATAGGGAGTATTTATAGATATTACGATTACCATTATAATATTCATTTTGTTATATTTTCTTTAATATATAATAGTTAATAGATGCCTCGCTGCTGACTTTTTATATGTGTCCACTGCTCTTAGTACATTGATTATACATATATTAAATCATAAATCTCTATAATCAATCTAGGAATGCTGAAAAGGAAAAGTCTTCATTAAGTCCTCTAGGACTACGACTTTTTAATTTGTATATCCACCGTGTTTCTTCTCTGATCAGAATTTTGTCCACATCTCCTTTCCTTTCATTAAGTTTTATCTTCCTTAATCCCCAGAATTTTATTGCAAGGGGATCTTCTGAATGTATTCGACGCATGTGGTTTGTCACTGGCGTATTCGCTCCTGTACGGATCGTACTGATATGTTTCCCCACTCTCTTTCTGAACTCCTGAATCGTTTTCCCCACATATAGCTTTAAACAGGGGCATTGTGCTATATATATAACATTTTTTGTGCTACAGTTTACAAAATCCCAGATTTCATATTTTCTATTATCAATGGGATTAACAAAATCTTTTATTTTCGGTATGTATTTACAATTGCTGCAATGTCCACAGGGATATGATCCCTGTGGTTGTGAGGGAAGCCATGATATAGGTCTCTGTAGATCATTTTTTTGGTGACTGTGCACAAGTAGATCCCGTAGATTTTTCCCTCTACGATAAGTGAGGCTAGGGCTTGGGCCAACTTTGTCCTTTATCTCAGGGTCCATTGTTAAAACGTGCCAATGTTTCTTAAAGGCTTCATAAACTTTTTCTGAATATCCATCATACGTCCCTATGCATCTGATCTTATCATCAGTTTCCATCCGTGTATCTTGTCTACTAGCCAGTAGTTCTGTACGGTTTGATTTTTTAGCTCTATTAAATGCCTGACGCATGTATTTAGAGGGGTATCCTCTTTGGGTACATTTTTTCATTAAGTTCTCGTTCTCTACCATGAATTTCGATTCCTCAGAGCAATTCCGACGTGCCCTGAGGTACTGGCTCACTGGAATATTTCTTCTTAGGGAAGCTGGATGCCAGCTTTCCCAATGTAGGAAATTATTGGTCGCCGTTGGTTTGCGATAAATATTGGTCTGAATTTTGTTGTTTCCGTCTATATATATTGTGATACCTAGAAAGTTTAACTTTCTTCCTCCAAACTCAGAGGTAAATTTCATGCCTATCCTGTTATTATTCAATTTGGTTACAAATTCAGAGAACAAAGAAGGTGATCCATCCCAAAAAATTAAAACATCATCAATATACCTACCCCAAAATAAGATGGGCTTAGTGAATAAATTAAACTCTTCACCAAAAACAATAGTGCTCTCCCACCACCCTAAAAATAAATTAGCATACGTAGGTGCACAAATTGTGCCCATTGCAGTTCCCTTTACTTGGTGGTAAAAGGTGCCACAAAATAAAAAATAATTGTGCATAAGTACGAAAAGTAGTAATTAGGTGACAAAGAAATTGTGCTTATGAAAGTGTCTACTTCTTGTGTCTAAATAAGTAGTGATAGCTTCTGTGCCCAATTCGTGTTTGATATTACTATATAAATTCTCCACGTCAAGACTCACCAATTGTGTAGTGTCTGTGACTTCTAAATCATTGATTTTTGATACAGTGTCCTTAGTGTCTTTAAGGTAGGATGATAGGGAAGGTACAAAGGGGGCCAATATTTTATCAACATAGTTACTTGCTCCTTGTGTAAGATTATTGTTCCCCGAAACAATGGGTCTCCCCTTTAGGGGACTTGTCCCCTTGTGCATTTTTGGTAATGTGTATATGGTGGCAATGGTGGGTTTAGGGTTTAATATGTATTTCATTTCACTTTCAGATATCAAGCCTTCAGAGTGAGCAGTGGACAACAATAATCTCAATTCTTGTAGGTAATTATTTGTTGGGTCACTAGATAATATATTGTACGTGTCTCTATCATCCAGTATATTATACACCATTTCGCAGTACTTATCTGTGTCTAATATCACTATATTTCCTCCCTTATCGGATGGTTTTATAGTGATTGTCTCATTTTTACTCAGTATATCTAGAGCTTTTGATACTTCTTTAGTTAAATTATTATTAATTTTGTGGTGTTGGGGACGTATTTTCTGTATATCACTAGTGAACAAATTGACAAACGTATAAATTTGTGGATATTGTAATAAAGATGGATACATTTTTGATCGTGGTTTTAAATCAGTAAGAGGAGCCACCCTCATTTCACCCTCTTCTTCACCTTCATCCAAGAGGGATTGAAGGATGTTGACAGTAGCTGAATCTTGTACAAATTGTCTTTCCTCATCTCTATGAGGGCTATTATGCCATTTAAACAATGCCAGCTTTCTTGCAAAAAGATTCACATCTTTAATCCAATCAAACTCCTGAAACTGTGGGGTAGGTGTAAAGGATAAACCTCTCTTCAGTAAGCTCTTTTCTGCATCAGTGAGAGAATGGCTCGATAAATTAAAAATTTGCATGCTGTCATCATTAATGCCACTGTCATCATTCTCACTCATCTCAGGAATCAGATCTAAACAGGGCGAGGGGGTAGCCCCGTCATTGGATTCATTAATCCCATCTGTATCCCCCCTAAAAAAGGCATACTGTTTGAGATTGTGTTGTTGGAACAATATTCATAGGTCTGGGTGTAGAGGGTACTCTCATTTGAGTTACATTTAATCCATTCCCTTGATTCATCTGTAAGGGAAGTGCAGGTATTGCCACTGTGTTTAGGGAAGGTACTAATGATCCAGAGGCTCCAGAAGTACCATAATGGCCACATGGCCATAAAAAGAAAGAAGGTCATTAAGTATTGTTAATAGTATTGAGCAAGGGGCTAAGTGGTCATAACTCGGAAAAATGAGGTTATTGATAATAAAATTACAATGTATGATATAATCATGGAATAATAAATAATAATAATTAAAAAATAAATAAACTAATTCATATATAAAAAATGATTGTATAAAATTTATCTAAGAAGTAGGAAGGTCATTAATTATTACTGGCAGTGTGGAGTAAGAACATAATTGTAAATAAGAAATTAATAGCCCTACTATATAATGAGACAAGTAGTAAATTCAACTTTATATACAAAATACAAAAAAGAAGTGATTTGGAACTAGCCCAAGATAAAATATATATAGAAATATGTGCAAGGAAAAGAACAGGACCGGAATGAATCTAAGTTGAAAAACATATGCAAAAAGATCCTGACTTGTAAAATAATCTAAGACTTAAAACATGCGCAATGCCATGAATTAGTCTGGAATGAAACAAAGTCTAAAACCATGCGCAGAAAATGGAAAAGCTTAGGAATTAATCTAAGTTCAAAAACATGCGCAGTTGAAGGACTGAAATATAAACTAAGTCCGAATATAATGGCAGTTACTCGGTCATGCGCAAAGCACAACATAAAGATCCACATCTTTTTCTCTAAGTTTGCGGACCTGCGCGGAAACTTGAGTTTGCGCAGAGAGTTTATTTTCAGCCCGAAAATAAAAAGATTAACGGCATGCGCTGAAGACGCAATTTGATTGGTTAGGGAGGCATCATGAAAGGGAGTGACATCAGAGATACTACGATGCGTGATTGGCTGAGAAGAACGCCGAACAATCAGCTATGATAATTGGTAAGTCTATAAATACCTGCTAAACTCGTGAGTCTGACATGCCTCATTTCTTTGAGAAAGCCATTCAGAATGGCGAAAACGTTTAGAAGAGAGGATTAATGTTTTAATCACAGACTGTACCAGAGACCTTTTCTAGTTAGTACACCGAGTGCCCAAGCTGCAGCAAGGCACCGTGGTACACTAGATAGTAACGATAAACTACTAGTCTGCATGGCAGACATTTTCATGATATTATAGGATTTCACTGGATACAGCACTGATAATTTTAAACACCACTGCTAATTAGAAGCAATAGATGTGCAACATATTAGTTTGGACACTATTTTAATGAGCGTAATTAAAAGTTATTTTTTATGGGGGATTTCTAGTCAGGGTTTATCCTGAGTAGATTCATTCCCCAAGTAGGTTTTGTGGAACTTAAATTGGCCCAGAAACCCCTAGGGGATTTATCTTGTGGCACATGTAGTTAGGTGTCCATAATACATGCAACCCTTCCTCAGGCTGAAAGGAATCCAGAAAGTCTTGCACCAACCATGGTTGTCCTTCTGACATCAAACTCTGATTTGCTTTGGGAGTCATCTCCCTGGTTCCTTTATCCTGTGCCCTTTTTAAGAACACTTGCTCTTGGAGAAGACGTTTTGCCCTTTAGAGCACCAGAACTAAGATGGTTTCCATTTGGCAGCTTGTGAAAAGGCAGAGCTCTTCCTTTCCTTGGAGGAACTCTAGTATCTTCACATGCTGCTGACCCATCAGACAACCTGGCTGATTCTCAGATGAGATTCTAAGCACATCTAAGGGGAAATCACATAGGACGTCTGATACAGACCTGAGTGATGACACTTGGGAGACCATTCTTCTCCAGGTACCTTGTCCTCAACATCTCTGCTCAGCTGGACTACTCACGGTGGCAGAGTTGGATATCTGAGGACACCAGAAACTTTACATAGTTAAGTAACAGCAGAGTCTGTGTTACCTGGATTCTCCCAATGTTTGGACTCTGACTTTAACCTGGAATTCATCTCATGTACCTGTCTGGCTTTGTCCACTCTTGTGTCTACTCAAAAGAAAAAATGTCAGCAAAGCATTGTACATGAAAACATCAGTATACAGTGAGCAGGGCTTCATTACTGACAGGCCTATATAGAAATGTATAGAGAACATATATCAGTATACAGTGATTAGGGCTTCACTACTGACCGGTTATATACAAAATGTATAAAGAACATATATCAGCAGTGTACAGTGAGTACAACATCACTACTGACAGGACTATATAGTAATGTATAGAGAATATACATCAGTAAACAAACAGCATGGCTTCATTACTAACAGGCCTATATAGAAATGCTTAGAGAACATAATCAATATACAGTGAGTACAACATCGTTACTGACAGGCCTATATAGAAAACATCAGTATACAGTGAACACAGCTTCACTAATAACAGGCCTCTATAGAAATGTATATATACAACATATATCAGTATACAGTGAGTACAACAGCATTACTGACAAGCCTATATAAAAATGTATAGAAATCATATATATCAGTATACAGTGAGTGCAACATCACTACTGACAAACCTATATAGAAATGTATAGAAAATATTTTAGTATATAGTGAGTACAACATCACTACTGACAAGACTATATAGAAATGTATAGAAAACATATCAGTATATAGTACAACATCACTACTGACAGGAGATTATATATCAGTAAACAGTATAATGTGAGCATACAGCATCACTTACTAACAGGCTTATATATCAGTATACAGTACAAGGTGAGCATACAGCATCACTTACTGACAGGGTTATATATCAGTATACAGTATAATGTGAGCATATAGCATCACTTACTGACAGGGGTATATATCAGTATACAGTATAATGTGAGCATACAGCATCACTTACTAACAGGCTTATATATCAGTATACAGTACAAGGTGAGCATACAGCATCACTTACTGACAGGGTTATATATCAGTATACAGTATAATGTGAGCATATAGCATCACTTACTGACAGGGGTATATATCAGTATACAGTATAATGTGAGCATACAGCATCACTTACTGACAGGGTTATATCTCAGTATACAGTATAACGTGAGCATACAGCATCACTTACTGACAGGCTTATATATCAGTATACAGTATAATGTGAGCATACAGCATCACTTACTGACAGGCTTATATATCAGTATACAGTACAAGGTGAGCATACAGCATCACTTACTGACAGGGTTATATATCAGTATGCAGTATAATGTGAGCATACAGCATCATTTACTGACAGGGTTATATATCAGTATACAGTATAACGTGAGTATACAGCATCACTTACTGACAGGCTTATATATCAGTATACAGTACAAGGTGAGCATACAGCATCACTTACTGACAGGGTTATATATCAGTATACAGTATAATGTGAGCATACAGCATCACTTACTGACAGGGTTATATCTCAGTATAACGTGAGTATACAGCATCACTTACTGGCAGGCTTATATATCAGTATACAGTATAACGTGAGCATACAGCATCACTTACTGACAGGCTTATATATCAGTATACAGTATAATGTGAGCATACAGCATCACTTACTGACAGGCTTATATATCAGTATACAGTACAAGGTGAGCATACAGCATCACTTACTGACAGGGTTATATATCAGTATACAGTATAATGTGAGCATACAGCATCATTTACTGACAGGGTTATATATCAGTATACAGTATAATGTGAGCATACAGCATCACTTACTGACAGGGTTATATATCAGTATACAGTATAATGTGAGCATACAGCATCACTTACTGACAGGCTTATATATCAGTATACAGTATAATGTGAGCATACAGCATCACTTACTGAAAGGATTATATATCAGTATACAGTATAATGTGAGCATACAGCATAATTTACTGACAGGGTTATATATCAGTATACAGTATAATGTGAGCATACAGCATCACTTACTGACAGGGTTATATATCAGTATACAGTATAATGTGAGCATACAGCATCATTTACTGACAGGGTTATATATCAGTATACAGTATAATGTGAGCATACAGCATCACTTACTGACAGGGTTATATATCAATATACAGTATAATGTGAGCATACAGCATCACTTACTGACAGGCTCCTCTGGGCCCCGCTCATACCTGGGAGCAGCTCATATATAGAGCAGGCTCCACCAGGGAGCAGCTGGACATCTGAAAAACATAGAAGATTTATCATTCTTTTCAAACGTATGGCTTTTATATGACAATTTATTTTTTAACTTACTTTTGCTTACATGCAACCTTTTTATCAAATAGTCACACAACCTTGATAAATAAATCGCATGTAAGCAAAACCCGGGAAACCCGATTACAAAAGCATTTTTTAAAGCAGAAAAGTTTTCCCTTATGTTAATAGCCGAAGTTCTTTATCTACCCTTTATTACCAGTAGCGTTGCTGGAGAGTGACGGGGAGAGGGGGGGGGGGGGGGAGAACCGCATCGGGTGACACCCTGACTGGCCTGCCTGGCGCTAAATAGCTGTACTCTATCCCGCAGCAACCCATCCACCCTCCTTAGAAATAAATAAATATTAAAAACATACTATGTCGCACCATGAATATCCGTACTCTGGAGGCTTTTTTGTTTAATTTTGAGCCCGCATTTTGTGAGGTTGGTGGGCGGAGTCTTGCGTCGCTGCGCTGAGGCCGGAGTTTACGTCAGGAAGAAAGACAGCGCAGCACCAACAGGCACATAAACAATAGTGAAGCCACAAAAAAACGGCTCGGTACGTTACCCACCACAAAATGTGCTTGAAGCTGTATTTTTATAAGGAAAAATTTTTGTGCCACATATGGGTTATTTACGTAGCCTGTAAAAATTCTTGCACAATTATTTTGTGCCTTATTCTATTTTAACACAACATCATTTTAAAATTTAGTTGGTACGCCAGCATGTACGTGTCCTAAAATTAACAAGGTGTGCAGTGTGTATTTTCAACCTTAAACAGGTCAGCTCTCCAGGGGCACGGCCTAGCCAGGCTACACAGCACCAGCAGCGGGGGGGGGTTGGAGGGATGAATAGTAACCCTGCAATAGCCGATTCTGGACTGCATTTAAGCCAGACATGTCATGGCCATGCAGAGAGGTCCCACGAGCCAGGACCCCCAAGTCTGGCAGACCCGCAGGTTCAACGAGACTGCGCTCAGGGGGCCAGGGCTTCACCAGTGGCCCCATCTAAGAGAATAGGAAGGAAAAAAGACAGATTAGTTTGTGGCCATTAGAAGGTATAGCCCTGGCACCTGTCCCAGAACTGGAGGACAGAAAAAAAACACAAAGTGGATGGGGTTCTGATGGATGGTTATAGCCAGGCCTGGCCTGGGACTTGTTTATTCTCTTAATTGTTTGCTAGGTGGGCGGTCCTAGGATGGACAGAAGGAACTATTAACCCTTTCTGTGTTGCCTGAAGACGAATATGGAAAACCATGTTATGCTATCCTGCTTTTGTCAGCTCTATTTCAGTGCTTTACTGCCCCCTGCTGTCTACAACTCAAAATGTTCTATTTGCCAATAAAATACATGCTTAATAAAAACATTTCAGCATTTCATGTATGGTAATTAGTAAATCCGCTGCTGAAAATCTGCTGCGGTAAGGCTGTGGAGAGTCTGTTCTCTTTAAAAAATGCAATAGGAGGGACCTATGAGTGGAGGGTAAATCCAATATTATTAACATTTGACCGCTAAGCGGTCACTAAGACCCTAAATTTCCCACCCAATTTAAAACTTAACGTTTAATGAGCCGAGATTAAAATAACCTCACACATATTGATCCATGGTGCATTGATTGGCATGACACTGCATGCTATAGAAGTGAATTGAAAAATTAGACTGTGGCTGCAGTCCACAGTCTATAGTGTGAGACAATTAAAAATCTAACACATTGCCCGCCCGCCCGACGTTTCGCCACAGGCTGTGGCTTTATCAAGGGCTAAGAGGCAAATGGCGTGCAAACAAGCCTTGCAGGGGTTTAAATAACCTCCTGTCTCTAACGTCATTAGAACATGTCACTTCCTGTATTAACATGACATCTCATTGGTTACAATCATATGCAGACTCATGATTGACCGCTTCCTGGCCAATGAATTTTTAGACCAGGATGCATCTTGCTATATTCGTTTGATTGACAGCATCCTTGACCAACCAGCTGAGAACAATCAAGCTTCTGAACTCCTCATTGGTGCCGGAAGCTGTATACGTATGTGCGCCATCGGTCCTGCGCTAACTAATAGCTTCCCGAACCTCCGATATGGGCGCATGCGCAGTACGGATGCGCAGAAAAACGTGCGCGAATACTTAGTCATATACAGGCACTGCTGGAAGCTGCGCGACAGACATATGCGCCGGCACTTAGCCGATTTTTGGCATATGATTCACTCATGGCTATTGTGATAGGGCTGTAATACACAATATAACCACTATTGTGAACAACGACTGCGTAGCAAGTGATAGGTTAATTCGAGAACACTAATAAGTTACTATCTGGCAATATAAGACGGCCAACCTAGCAACGTAAGTATAAGATCAGAACAAGGAAATATTAATCGATAGAGGGAGGAGCAATTACTCATCTGTTCTGCATAGATGTAGTCATAATTAATTCATATCTCAACGGAAGTTAATCATAAATATAATTAATACAGGCTTATAACGGCTCTTCTATATAGTAACAATTGTAATAAGTGATTCCTGTCCTACAAGAAGGCTGCAAAAGTGAAGCCTTCATTCAGTCCATTTGGACTTTGGGATTTTAATCTCCAAATCCAACGGGCTTCTTCTTGAAGCAGTCTGGTGTTAAGATTGCCACGTCTCGGACCTAGTTTACACTGGGTAATGCCACAGAAACGTAATTCAAAGGGAGCATCATTGTGTACAGTCCTCATATGCCTAGCAATTGGCGTATCTTGGTAGGTGTTAATAGTACTCATATGTTTTGAGATACGCCTACGCAATTGTTGAACTGTCTTTCCTACATAGATTTTAGGACAATTGCAAGTGGCTAGGTACACTACCCCCGTCGTTTGACAGGTGATGAAGTCCCTAATTTGATATTTCCGATTATCAATCGGATTAGAGAATTCTTTTGTACGTGGCATAAATTTGCAAAAATTGCACCGTCCACATGGATGTGATCCTTGAATTGAAGATTTCAACCAACTGGATGCAGACTCCTCTGCATAAAAACTCCTAACTATTTGATTTTGAATATTGGGTCCTCTACGATAGGTTATAGAGGGGTGAGTAGAGATCACCTCCCTAAGGTCATTATCCACCTGTAATATAGGCCAATATTTCCTAAGTATATTCATGATTTTTTGATTGTGTTGATCAAAAGTTCCGATACACCTAATGATCTTTTGGCCACTATTGTCTTTAGCCAATTTGTGATCACGTAATAATTCAGATCTTGGAGTAGCCCTGGCTCTGGCGAAGGCCTTGTGAAGGACTTTCTTAGGGTAACCTCTATTGGTGAAGCGTCTATACAGGAGATCACATTCTTCTTGAAATTTAAGAGGGTCAGAGCAATTCCTTTTGGCTCGTAGATATTGACTGATAGGGATGCCTTTCTTCAATGGTACGGGATGATAACTCTTCCAATTGAGAAAACTATTGGTTGACGTAGGTTTACGATATATAGAAGTGTGAATGTGACCAAGTGAATCAATAGTGATAGTGAGGTCAAGAAAATGAAGAAATTTATCATGAATTTCAGAAGTAAAGTGCATATTAATATGATTAGTGTTAAGTGCTTGAACGAAGGATTGAAATAGTTGTGTGGTGCTGTCCCAAAAAATCAATATATCATCTATATAACGACCCCAAAATAAAATGTGAGAGTTAAATTCTTGAAAAGTGTCAGAGAAAACGTGAGTGTCTTCCCACCACCCTAAGAATAAATTAGAATAATTCGGTGCACAAGGAGTGCCCATAGCAGTGCCCTTCAACTGAAAATAAAAGTGCCTATCAAAAAGGAAAAAATTGTGAGTAAGTAGAAAACGTAATAAGGTCAAAACAAATTTGTTGTGTGCTGTGTACTGAAGACCTTTAGTCGTTAGGAAATGTTGTACAGCATGAAGTCCCTGTTCATGTTGGATGTTTGTATAAAGAGATTCCACATCCAAACTAGCTATAAGGGTACCTGGAGGGAATGTGATCTCCTGTAATTTCTTCACAGTGTCCTTGGTATCCTTAATAAAGGACGGAAGAGAGGAAACAAAAGGGGCCAAGAACTGATCTACATAGTGACTGATATTTTGTGTAATATTGTCACACCCTGAAACAATAGGTCTGCCAGGGATAGGGGAACTCCGTTTGTGCACCTTAGGAAGGGCGTAGAAAGTGGCTATTGTTGGCGATGGATTAAAGAGATATTTAAATTCTTCTTCTGTTATCAATTGGTCTATTCTTGCCTCTTGTAAAATTGTACGTAAATTCTGGTTAAACTCCTGAAGTGGGTTATGGTCAAGTTTACGATAAGTATCTTTATCATTCAACAGTCTCATCACCATAGCCTTATAGTAACTTTTATCCATCAGGACGATGTTTCCTCCTTTATCAGAAGGTTTGCAAACAATCTCATTATTATGTTGTATTTCATCAAGTGCTCGGATTTCTTCCGTAGATAAGTTAGATGGAATATGGGGAGTCCTTGACCTTAGGGAACTGATCTCGTGTGTAACCATCTTAACAAAAGTATCGATATTAGAGTATTGTGACAAGGATGGTGTAAAGCTTGACTTAGGTTTAAGATTAGAGAAGGGAGCTTCAACTGAGACAATTCCTGTCTCACTTTCTTCTTCTAGCTGTTCTAGCATAGTAACAACTTGCTGATCTTGTTGTCTGTTCACAGCAGGATTGGTAGCAAGGTTTTTGTGAAATTTGTGCAGGGTATCTAATATCGATACTTTTGTTAAGATGGTTACACACGAGATCAGTTCCCTAAGGTCAAGGACTCCCCATATTCCATCTAACTTATCTACGGAAGAAATCCGAGCACTTGATGAAATACAACATAATAATGAGATTGTTTGCAAACCTTCTGATAAAGGAGGAAACATCGTCCTGATGGATAAAAGTTACTATAAGGCTATGGTGATGAGACTGTTGAATGATAAAGATACTTATCGTAAACTTGACCATAACCCACTTCAGGAGTTTAACCAGAATTTACGTACAATTTTACAAGAGGCAAGAATAGACCAATTGATAACAGAAGAAGAATTTAAATATCTCTTTAATCCATCGCCAACAATAGCCACTTTCTACGCCCTTCCTAAGGTGCACAAACGGAGTTCCCCTATCCCTGGCAGACCTATTGTTTCAGGGTGTGACAATATTACACAAAATATCAGTCACTATGTAGATCAGTTCTTGGCCCCTTTTGTTTCCTCTCTTCCGTCCTTTATTAAGGATACCAAGGACACTGTGAAGAAATTACAGGAGATCACATTCCCTCCAGGTACCCTTATAGCTAGTTTGGATGTGGAATCTCTCTATACAAACATCCAACATGAACAGGGACTTCATGCTGTACAACATTTCCTAACGACTAAAGGTCTTCAGTACACAGCACACAACAAATTTGTTTTGACCTTATTACGTTTTCTACTTACTCACAATTTTTTCCTTTTTGATAGGCACTTTTATTTTCAGTTGAAGGGCACTGCTATGGGCACTCCTTGTGCACCGAATTATTCTAATTTATTCTTAGGGTGGTGGGAAGACACTCACGTTTTCTCTGACACTTTTCAAGAATTTAACTCTCACATTTTATTTTGGGGTCGTTATATAGATGATATATTGATTTTTTGGGACAGCACCACACAACTATTTCAATCCTTCGTTCAAGCACTTAACACTAATCATATTAATATGCACTTTACTTCTGAAATTCATGATAAATTTCTTCATTTTCTTGACCTCACTATCACTATTGATTCACTTGGTCACATTCACACTTCTATATATCGTAAACCTACGTCAACCAATAGTTTTCTCAATTGGAAGAGTTATCATCCCGTACCATTGAAGAAAGGCATCCCTATCAGTCAATATCTACGAGCCAAAAGGAATTGCTCTGACCCTCTTAAATTTCAAGAAGAATGTGATCTCCTGTATAGACGCTTCACCAATAGAGGTTACCCTAAGAAAGTCCTTCACAAGGCCTTCGCCAGAGCCAGGGCTACTCCAAGATCTGAATTATTACGTGATCACAAATTGGCTAAAGACAATAGTGGCCAAAAGATCATTAGGTGTATCGGAACTTTTGATCAACACAATCAAAAAATCATGAATATACTTAGGAAATATTGGCCTATATTACAGGTGGATAATGACCTTAGGGAGGTGATCTCTACTCACCCCTCTATAACCTATCGTAGAGGACCCAATATTCAAAATCAAATAGTTAGGAGTTTTTATGCAGAGGAGTCTGCATCCAGTTGGTTGAAATCTTCAATTCAAGGATCACATCCATGTGGACGGTGCAATTTTTGCAAATTTATGCCACGTACAAAAGAATTCTCTAATCCGATTGATAATCGGAAATATCAAATTAGGGACTTCATCACCTGTCAAACGACGGGGGTAGTGTACCTAGCCACTTGCAATTGTCCTAAAATCTATGTAGGAAAGACAGTTCAACAATTGCGTAGGCGTATCTCAAAACATATGAGTACTATTAACACCTACCAAGATACGCCAATTGCTAGGCATATGAGGACTGTACACAATGATGCTCCCTTTGAATTACGTTTCTGTGGCATTACCCAGTGTAAACTAGGTCCGAGACGTGGCAATCTTAACACCAGACTGCTTCAAGAAGAAGCCCGTTGGATTTGGAGATTAAAATCCCAAAGTCCAAATGGACTGAATGAAGGCTTCACTTTTGCAGCCTTCTTGTAGGACAGGAATCACTTATTACAATTGTTACTATATAGAAGAGCCGTTATAAGCCTGTATTAATTATATTTATGATTAACTTCCGTTGAGATATGAATTAATTATGACTACATCTATGCAGAACAGATGAGTAATTGCTCCTCCCTCTATCGATTAATATTTCCTTGTTCTGATCTTATACTTACGTTGCTAGGTTGGCCGTCTTATATTGCCAGATAGTAACTTATTAGTGTTCTCGAATTAACCTATCACTTGCTACGCAGTCGTTGTTCACAATAGTGGTTATATTGTGTATTACAGCCCTATCACAATAGCCATGAGTGAATCATATGCCAAAAATCGGCTAAGTGCCGGCGCATATGTCTGTCGCGCAGCTTCCAGCAGTGCCTGTATATGACTAAGTATTCGCGCACGTTTTTCTGCGCATCCGTACTGCGCATGCGCCCATATCGGAGGTTCGGGAAGCTATTAGTTAGCGCAGGACCGATGGCGCACATACGTATACAGCTTCCGGCACCAATGAGGAGTTCAGAAGCTTGATTGTTCTCAGCTGGTTGGTCAAGGATGCTGTCAATCAAACGAATATAGCAAGATGCATCCTGGTCTAAAAATTCATTGGCCAGGAAGCGGTCAATCATGAGTCTGCATATGATTGTAACCAATGAGATGTCATGTTAATACAGGAAGTGACATGTTCTAATGACGTTAGAGACAGGAGGTTATTTAAACCCCTGCAAGGCTTGTTTGCACGCCATTTGCCTCTTAGCCCTTGATAAAGCCACAGCCTGTGGCGAAACGTCGGGCGGGCGGGCAATGTGTTAGATTTTTAATTGTCTCACACTATAGACTGTGGACTGCAGCCACAGTCTAATTTTTCAATTCACTTCTATAGCATGCAGTGTCATGCCAATCAATGCACCATGGATCAATATGTGTGAGGTTATTTTAATCTCGGCTCATTAAACGTTAAGTTTTAAATTGGGTGGGAAATTTAGGGTCTTAGTGACCGCTTAGCGGTCAAATGTTAATAATGTTCTCTTTAAAACTCACAGCGGGAAACACACTGCGAGTTTGAAAGGAAATCCGCTCATGTGAATGAGCCCTAAGGGTACATTCACATTCATATGTACTGCTACATATTTTTGCTGCATATTATAAAGGGGTACTGCCAACTCAGACATTTATGGTACATACATGGGGTATGCCACACACGTCTGATAGACATTGGTCCCACCTCTGGGATCAGCACCAATCTCCGAACACCAGCTTCCCCCGTAAACCCGTCTCTCTTGGTGAGCCAGCCTTTAAAAAAGGAGGAGGTGGAACTTGACATTCTTTCCTGTTTTATAACTCCCAAAGAAGTGTATGAGGGATATGAAAAAGCTTTAGCTCAGCGTACTCCACTGTTCCTGTAACTATAAATGTCATACACGTCTACATGTCTACAGCTACAGCGGAGCTGATCGGGACTATCGCGACAAAATCACAATGTCCTGGTCAGCTGACTAGATGACGGGAGGGTCCTTACCTGCCTCCTCGTCCTCCGTTCGGCGATCTACTGCTCCAAAACTGCTCAGCAGGCTGGAGCAGCAGAGCACTGAGAACACTGATCAATGCTATGCTATGGCATAGCATTGATCAGTGTAAGCAATCAAAAGATTGCATGTTATAGCCCCCTGTGGGGGTAAAAAAAAAAATTAATAAAGGTGAATTAACCCCTTCCCTAATAAAAGTTTAAATCACCCCCCTTTTCTCATAAAAAAATTATGTAATAAAAAAATTATCATATGTGGTACAGCCGCGTGTATAAATGTCCAAACTATTAAATTAAAGGGGTACTCCGGTGAAAACCTTTTTTCTTTTAAATCAACTGGTGGCAGAAAGATAAACATATTTGTAAATTACTTCTATTAAAAAATCTTAATCCTTCCAGTACTTATAAGCTGCTGAAGGCTACAGAGGAAATTCCTTTCTTTTTGGAACACTGATGACATCACGAGCACAGTGCTCTCTGCTGACATCTCTGTCCATTTTAGCAACCATGCATAGCAGATGCATAGCAGATGCATGCTAAGGTCAGCATGGTGGCTCAGTGGTTAGCACTGCTGCCTTGCAGTGCTGGGGACTTGGGTTCAAATCCCACTAAGGACAACAATAAATAAAGTGTTATTATAATAACGTCAGCAGAGAGAACTGTGCTCGTGATGTCATCAGAGAGCATTCCAAAAAGAAAAGAATTTCCTCTGTAGTATTCAGCAGCTAATAAGTACAGGAAGGATTAAGATTTTTTAATAGAAGTAATTTACAAATATGTTTAACTTTCTGCCACCAGTTGATTTAAAAGAAAAAAGGTTTTTAACCCTTTAACCCCTTAAGAACGCAGCCCATTTGGGCCTTAAGGACGCAGACAACTTAATTTTTAAGTTTTAATATTTTCCTCCTCGCCTTCAAAAAATCATAACATATTTTCATCCACAGACTAGTATGAGGGCTTGTTTTTTGCGCAACCAGTTGTCCGTTGTAATGCCATCACTCACTTTACCATTAAATGTATGGCACAACCAAAAAAATACTATTTGTGTGGTGAAATTAAAAAGAAAACCGCAATTTTGCTAATTTTGGAAGGTTTTGTTTTCACGCCGTACAATTTTCGGTAAAAATGACATGTGTTCTTTATTCTTTGGGTCAATACGATTAAAATGATACCATGATAACATACTTTTCTATTACTGTTGCGCTTAAAAAAAATCGCAAACTTCTTAGCCAAATTACTACGTTTAAAATCCCCCTATTTTGAAGATTTATAACTTTTTCATTTTTCCGTATAAGCAGCGGTATGAGGGCTCATTTTTTGCGCCATCATCTGTACTTTTTATTGATATCATATTTGCTTATATAGAACTTTTAATCAATTTTTTATAAAATTTTTTGGGAATAAGATGTAATAAAAAAGCATCTATTTTGGACTTTTTTTTATTTTTACGTTCACGCCGTTCACCGTACAGTATCATTAACATTTTATTTTAATAGTTAAGATATTTACGCACGCGGCGATACCAAATATGTATATAAAATATTTTTTTTAACACTTTTTGGGGGTGAAATAGGGAAAATGGGACAATTTACGTTTTTATTGGGGAAGGGGGTTTTTCACATTTTTTTACTTTATTTTTTTACTTTTATTTTTACACTTTAATAGTCCCCATAGGGGACTATTTATAGCAATCACTCGATTGCTAATACTGTTCAGTGCTATGTATAGGACACAGCACTGATCAGCATTATCGGTCATCTTCTGCTCTGGTCTGCGGGAAGGCAGATCAGAGCAGAAGACGCCGTGAAGGCAGCGGAGCCAGGTGAGGGGACCTCTGTCTGCCGTGCTGGATGATCGGATCACCGCGGCAGCGCTGGATCATTCATGAACGGATCATTCATTTTAGTTACCACGATGCTGCAGATACCGTGATCTGCATTGATCACGGCATCTGAGGGGTTAATGGCGGACATCCGCGGGATCGCGGATTCCCGCCATTACGGGCGGGTCCCTGGCTGCGATCAGCAGCCGGGACCTGCCACGCATGATCCGGGCATCGTTCCAATGCTCGCGGTTATGTTTAGGATGTAAATGTACATCCTGGTGCGTTAAGTACCACCTCACCAGGACGTACATTTACAGCACTTTTCGTTAAGGGGTTAAGCTTAGCTAACCACACAGTCGATGGCATACACGTAAAAAAAGTAAAAAGGCCAAAATTGTGCATTTTTGGTCTCTTCATATACCATAGAAAACTAATAAAAAGCCATCAAAACAAAAATGGTACCAATAAAAACTACAGCGCATGGCGCAAAAAATTAGCTCTCACATAGCACCGTGTGTGGAAAAATAAAAAGGTTATAGGAGTCAGAAGATGACAAATTTAAATATACAAATTCTGATGCACGTAGTTATGATTTTTTTTAAAGTAGTAAAGTAAAACAAAACCTACATAAATTAGGTAACCTTGTAACCGTATGAGACCAACAGAATAACGATATGGGCCCTTATTTACTAAGAGTGTTGTGTAGGTTTCTTTGTAGGTTTTAAATCCCTACAATTTATTTTCCACGGTATTTACTAAGGTTTCCCTACATTTTCCACTTTCCCTACACTTTGCTTTTTTTTACACAGGCTCTGATCTGTTGGCTTTTCCTCAGCTGAAATCCACCACATTTTCTGTGGAAACCTTAGTAAATATGTTGGTTTTTGTGTCGGGAACACACCCCTTTTCCTGGTGGCCACGCCCATTTTTGTGTTTTCATAGCAAAATGAAGTGTGAGTCAGGCGCACAACCTGACAAAACATGTCGGCTTTGCAATAGTAAATGAGGGCGATGGTGTCATTTTTACAGAAAATTGTACTCTGTAGAAACGAAAGCCCCCAAAAGTTACAATATGGTGTTTTTATTTTTAATTTCACCACACAAGTATAAATTTTTTGGTTTTGCAATAGATTTTCATATTAAATAATTGATGTCATTACAAATTATAATTGGTGGTGTAAAAACAAGCCCTTATATGGGTCTGTAGGTGCAAAATTGAAAGCGTTATCATTTCTAGGAGTGTAGGAGGAAAAAACAAGAATGCAAAAACAAAAATATGCTTGGTCCTTCACCTGTTAAGGACCCATGTCGTACCGGTATGTCATGGGACCCTGGTAGTTAAGGACCCATGACGTACATGTACGTCCGTGGGAATTTTGGTCCCCATCGCGGGACCAGACTGGGGTGACTGCTGATATTGATCAACAGGCACCCCGCGCAAATGCCCAGGGGGTTCATTCACAGCTGCGATTTGCTGCGATTCCGGTGATGCGCTGACCCGGAGATACAGGGATACATGTAGGATACACCCCCAATCACCTCCTGTATCTATGGGGAGGTGGCGATTTCGTCACCTCCTCCCCAGGATCGCTGCTATTGGCCGGACGATCGGCCAATAGCAGCCGGCAGGGGAGGGGTTAATGACCTCTTCTCGCCGCTCTGCTGGCTCACTGAGTTCATTCAGCGGGCAGAAGCAGAGCTGCAAGAAGGAGCCAGGGACCCCTCTGCCGTGATCGGAGCCCCTCACAGAAGAAGATCCCCCTTAGAACAGGGACAGAATACAGAAAAGGTAGGAGTAAAAAAAGTAAAAGTAAAAAAAAAAAAATTCCCCAGACCCCCTAATGGGTCCCCAAGGGTCCGCCGCAGTTATTTTTAGCGTGACCCGGGCCCTATTAGGGGTTCAGGGTGCTGCGATTTGCCTCCATTTTTGGGGGGGTCCGCAGCTCTTTATTTTCCCCCCTATAACGGTGTGTGATTTTTTATCACACACCGTTATAGATAAAGTTAACATCAAGCACACACTACATACCCCCCCCCCACACATGAACACTCCCCCCACCACTGTAGAAAAAAAGGCGATGGCTCCGACTCCGAATCTGTCAGTGAGGACGAGGAAGATCCTGCAATCCTGTGTTCTTCCTCGTCCTCCTCATGATCTAGTACTGATGATGAGTCCCCTGTACGGCGGCGGAGACGCCGCCAGGCGAGGCCACACCCCCCCATGAAAGTGGCCCAGTGGCCGGCACTAGTATGAGTGGCCATGCCGCTCGTACTAGGAGTCCGATCCCCCAGACAAGTGTACCGGAGCCCCCTTAAGGTGAACCTGTCTGGAGACCCCCAGAGGGTTATCAGCCACAGATTCCGGAGTTAGAGCGCGACTCAGGAATCCACATTGACACGGCTGGATTCACTGGAATTGACTATTTCAGTTATTTTCTCAGTAACAGCTTTGTCAATCCAATGGTGTAGCAGACGAATCTGTACACCCAGCAGTTCATCGCCCACCACCCAGATTCTTTTTTGGCCAAGTCCAATGAATGGTACGCCATTGATGCAGCAGAAATGAGGACATTTTGGGTCCTCGTGCTGTATATGGGCCTGGTCAAAAAGACCAGTGTCAGACAGTACTGGAGTGGGGACATGTTCTACCAGACCCCACTTTACAGTATGGTCATGACGCGGAAGCGGTTCGAGGCCATTCGGAAATACGTCCATTACTCTGATACTGAGGCATGTCCACCCCCAAATTTTTTGGAGGCCTACGTACCGCTCAGGGAGCTCTCGTTAGATGAGTCTCTTATCAGTTTTAAGGGGAGACTCATATTCCGCCAGTATATTCCCTCGAAGCGGGCGCGGTATGGTGTGAAGATCTACAAACTTTGTGAGAGTACATCCGAATCGACTTACAAGTTTAGAGTGTATGAGGGATGAGATTCCCGTATTGGTAACAAGGAAGGATGCTCAGAAGACACTGCAGGAGCTAGACAGGGCAAATGGTCCACATCCAAGACCGCTTCGGAAAGAGGCAAAGTTGGTAGCAAGGAAGGATGTTGGGACTCCAGATAAGATACAGACAGGCATAGCTGAGAACCAGGAGACACTGCAGGAACTGGTAGTGGGCCAGATTGTGGTACCTGCTTCTGTTGCAAGGCCAAAAGCTGTTGCATCATCGCTGTAAGTAACTTCAGTCGTTGTGCTTGACGGACCACAACAGTGGGACCAACTTCTGGCAGAGGTACTTCCCAGAATCCAAGGCCGGATTGTAAAGACCTGAAAAATCTGACAAAAGCGCCCCAGCGTAATTCATGGCTGGATCTTACTGTTAGGACAGGCCGGATCTTACTGTTAGGAATCATGGCAGGTGTACGGCAGGTGGTGGATCCTCTGGGCCTGTGTGGATGTAGACGTGAGCTGTGCCAGGGAGCGGAGTCTAAGGTGTCAGAGCCCGCCGCAAAGCAGGATGGTCTTGCTGCGGCAGGCGGCACCCAGGTCGCTACCCCCCGGCATGACTCGTCCGCACAGGTAGCTGGGGGGTGGCATGGCACAGAAGGATACTGGCAGGACGTGGCAGATGGCAGAAGGTCAGGGTTAGGTAGGGAAACAGGGAACAGGTACACAGTAGCGAGACACAGGACTACACTATGGCGTAAACAACCAAAGATCCAGCAGGGATGCAAGGGAGGAGCAGGAACATATGGACCAGGGGACAGGTGTAATCACTTTAATTAATTGGGCACTGGCCCTTTAAGAAACAGAGCTCTGGCACGTGCGCACCCTAGAAGGTGCGAGGACAGGAACACAGTGAGGCAGGATGCGGATCCCAGCCCCGCCGGCAAAAGAGACATGACAGCGCGCTCACGGCCAGTGTGTCTGGCCGGAGCGCGGCTGTTACAGTTACAATCTGCATGGTTAATGGCGTAAACCTAAAAAACATTCCAAAGTCCAGAATTGCGTATTTTTGGTCACTTGATATACAAGGAAAAAATGTATAAAAAGAAATTTAAAAGTCTCATAAAAAAGTAACAATAAAAAATACAGATCAAAGCGCAAAAAAAACATTAGCCCTCATATAGTCCCATATACGGAATAATGAACACAGAGGAGTACTATCAGACAGGAGAGAATACAGAGGAGTGCTATCAGACAGGAGAGAGCACAGAGGAGTGCTGTCAGACAGGAGAGAGCACAGAGGAGTGCTATCAGACAGGAGAGAGCACAGAGGAGTGCTGTCAGACAGGAGAGAGCACAGAGGAGTGCTATCAGACAGGAGAGAGCACAGAGGAGTGCTATCAGACAGGAGAGAGCACAGAGGAGTGCTATCAGACAGGAGGGAGCACAGAGGAGTTCTATCAGACAGAAGAGAGCACAGAGTAGTGCCATCAGACAGGAGAGAGCACAGAGAAGTGCTATCAGACAGGAGAGAGCACAGAGGTGTACTTTCAGACGAGAGAGCACAGATGAGTCCTATCAGACAGGAGAGAGCACAGAGGAGTACTATCGGACAGAAGAGAGCACAGAAGAGTACTATCAGACAGGGGAGAGCACAGAGGAATGCTAGCCCACCCTCACTGGTCATTGTCCATGCCTGTGCTTCAGCTTGGACAAAGCCATGCTTTTAAAAGCCATGATTTCTATAAAAAGGAAAGAACATTTTCTTATGAAGTATATTAGAAAGGTTAAAGTGTACCTGTCCTCAACAAAACTTTTTATATAATGTAGATAATACCATTATATGTATATTTGTAATATACATTTGTGGTCTCTCAGTACAGGAGGTGTTACCCTGTGCTCCTGCTGTCCTGTCAGGCAGCCTCCTTCAGTTTCCCCATAATAAAATAAGTTTAACCGTGTAAAGTGTTATAAAATTTAATGTTTAAGAGTTATGTGTGATGTCATGTGATTGTCCAGGATACCAGGAGGTATCATTGTCCAGGATACCAGGAGGTATCAGTGACCAGGTGACCCCAAGAGTGACCTATGGGCTCCCTGTTAGGCTGGGTCCACACTACGTTTTGTCCCATACGGGAGCGCATACGGAAGGGGGGAGCTAAAAGCTTGCGCTCCCGTATGTGACCGTATGCGCTCCCGTATGTCATTCATTTCAATGAGCCGACCGGAGTGAAACGTTTGGTCCGGTCGGCTCATTTTTGCGCCGTATGCGCTTTTACAACCGGACCTAAAACCGTGGTTGACCACAGTTTTAGGTCCGGTTGTAAAAGCGCATACAGCGCAAAAATGAGCCGACCGGACCGAACGTTTCACTCAGGTCGGCTCATTGAAATGAATGACATACGGGAGCGCATACGGTAACATACGGGAGCGCGAGCTTTTAGCTCCCCCCTGCCGTATGCGCTCCCGTATGGGACAAAACGTAGTGTGGACCCAGCCTTAGTCTCCCCCATATAAGCCCTGGGAGGAGCTAGCTCAATCTCTTTGAGCTCTGCTCTTCTGCTAAGCTGAGGTCCAGTGCAGTCGTGCCTAGTGTGTGTCCAGAGTGTTGGAGACCTCAAAGTCAAGTCCTGCAGCCACCATCAAGTCAAGTAAGCTAAAGTCACAGCTTTATGTGTCAAGTCAGTCCCTGTCATCTGTCAATCCAGCATGGTCTGCACCAAATTGTCCAGTCCTACTACAAGTTCCAGCAAGCCCTTAAGGTCTTGGCGTTACTGGTCATCTCCTTGGGCCCTGGCTGAACTGTATAGACTTTACCAACTGTCTACCCTCAGTAAAGCTACCGTTGTCTGTAACGTTGGAGTCTTTATTGCCCCCATGCCTAGCCCAGAATCCAGCGGCATACCTTCATGTGGTTATAGGCTAAACCACCGCCTTGGCGTCATGAATACAAGGGGTTATTGCCATCTGCCCCTAGGGTAACAACATCTGCCCTGCACCATACTCCCCGCCAGCACACGGTAAAATGGTAAAAAATTGTGTATATTTTTGGGTGAAAAAATGCTGTCCCTGTAGCTATTGTCTGTGTGTGTCTTTATGATGAGTCCAAAAACAGGAAGTGAGGGAAGGACAAGCGGGGATCTGTGCAGACTCCTGGCTTGTCAATCATCCTGATGTATGAGCCAGGTGCATGTTATACAACCTCAGTGAACACTGTCCTGCTTTTTCTTAGTGCACAGAGCCCTGCTTGTCCAACCTCACTTCCTGTATTCCTCATAGAGACAAACATGCAATAAATGCAGGGACAAAAATATAAAAAAAATTTAACCAATGTATATTACAAATATACATGTAATGGTATTATCTACATTATATAAAAAGTTTTTGATGACGACAGATACACTTTAATGTTTTGCCAAGATGTACAACATATAAAAAGTTTTTGTATTTCGCAGTGCCCAATTAAAGGGGTTATCCACCATAAGGTGATTTTAGCATGTACCTTCCAGATAGTAATGGACATGCTTAAGAAGGATTTGCACTTGTCTTGGGGCTAAATGGCTATGTTGTGAGATTACCATAACACTGTGGCTTGCTTTTTGTGAATTGGTATTTCCTGTTTGAGTTCCCTTCTTTGTCTACAAATCCCATAATTCCATTTTCCTCCTTCCCACCCATCAGCTACTCCACCCATTGAAACATAAATGAGCTGCATCCATTCAAAAGACCTGTGTTTTTCAATAAGGGTGCCTACAGCTGTTGCAAAAATATAATTAGTTGCAGATTGATCTTTTTCCCACCAAGCGATCACTCCACCCATTGAAGCAGACAGGCTCCCTGTCATCAGCTGACTAGTGATGTCAGGTCTCGGCCACATTGCAACCTGGGAAAAATCTGAGACAACAGTAATTTTGTATGCTGTTTTAAACAAATATTGGGGTAAAAATCCCATAAGAATTGTGAGACTATCACACACAGGTACAAACACAAAATTATGAATGTTACGCCGAGCGCTCCGGGTCCCCGCTCCTCCCCGGAGCGCTCGCTACACTCTCGCTACTGCAGCGCTCCGGTCAGATCCACTGACCCGGTGCGCTGCGATACCGCCTCCAGCCGGGATGCGATTCGCGATGCGGGTGGCGCCCGCTCGCGATGCGCACCCCGGCTCCCGTACCTGACTCGCTCTCCGTCGGTCCTGTCCCGGCACGCGCGGCCTCGCTCCCTAGGGCGCGCGCGCGCCGGGTCTCTGCGATTTAAAGGGCCACTGCGCCGCTGATTGGCGCAAGTGGTTCTAATTAGTGTGTTCACCTGTGCACTCCCTATGTATACCTCACTTCCCCTGTACTCCCTCGCCGGATCTTGTTGCCATTGTGCCAGTGAAAGCGTTTCCTTGTGTGTTCCTAGCCTGTGTTCCAGACCTCCTGCCGTTGCCCCTGACTACGATCCTTGCTGCCTGCCCCGACCTTCTGCTACGTCCGACCTTGCTTCTGTCTACTCCCTTGTACCGCGCCTATCTTCAGCAGTCAGAGAGGTTGAGCCGTTGCTAGTGGATACGACCTGGTCACTACCGCCGCAGCAAGACCATCCCGCTTTGCGGCGGGCTCTGGTGAAAACCAGTAGTGACTTAGAACCGGTCCACTAGCACGGTCCACGCCAATCCCTCTCTGGCACAGAGGATCCACCTCCTGCCAGCCGGCATCGTGACAGTAGATCCGGCCATGGATCCCGCTGAAGTTCCTCTGCCAGTTGTCGCCGACCTCACCACGGTGGTCGCCCAGCAGTCACAACAGATAGCGCAACAAGGCCACCAGCTGTCTCAACTGACCGTGATGCTACAGCAGCTACTACCACAGCTTCAGCAATCATCTCCTCCGCCAGCTCCTGCACCTCCTCCGCAGCGAGTGGCCGCTTCAGGCCTACGACTATCCTTGCCGGATAAATTTGATGGGGACTCTAAATTTTGCCGTGGCTTTCTTTCTCAATGTTCCCTGCACTTGGAGATGATGTCGGACCAGTTTCCTACTGAAAGGTCTAAGGTGGCTTTCGTAGTCAGCCTTCTATCTGGAAAAGCTCTGTCATGGGCCACACCGCTCTGGGACCGCAATGACCCCGTCACTGCCTCTGTACACTCCTTCTTCTCGGAAATTCGAAGTGTCTTTGAGGAACCTGCCCGAGCCTCTTCTGCTGAGACTGCCCTGTTGAACCTGGTCCAGGGTAATTCTTCCGTTGGCGAGTACGCCGTACAATTCCGTACTCTTGCTTCTGAACTATCCTGGAATAATGAGGCCCTCTGCGCGACCTTTAAAAAAGGCCTATCCAGCAACATTAAAGATGTTCTGGCCGCACGAGAAATCCCTGCTAACCTACATGAACTCATTCATCTAGCCACTCGCATTGACATGCGTTTTTCCGAAAGGCGTCAGGAGCTCCGCCAGGATATGGACTTTGTTCGCACGAGGCGTTTTTTCTCCCCGGCTCCTCTCTCCTCTGGTCCCCTGCAATCCGTTCCTGTGCCTCCCGCCGTGGAGGCTATGCAGGTCGACCGGTCTCGCCTGACACCTCAAGAGAGGACACGACGCCGCATGGAGAATCTCTGCCTGTACTGTGCCGGTACCGAACACTTCCTGAAGGATTGTCCTATCTGTCCTCCCCGCCTGGAAAGACGTACGCTGACTCCGCACAAAGGTGAGACAGTCCTTGATGTCAACTCAGCTTCTCCACGTCTTACTGTGCCTGTGCGGATATCTGCCTCTACCTTCTCCTTCTCTACTATGGCCTTCTTGGATTCCGGATCTGCAGGAAATTTTATTTTGGCCTCTCTCATCAACAGGTTCAACATCCCGGTGACCAGTCTCGCCAGACCCCTCTACATCAATTGTGTTAACAATGAAAGATTGGACTGTACCATACGTTTCCGCACGGAGCCCCTCCTAATGTGCATCGGACCTCATCACGAGAAAATTGAGTTTTTGGTCCTCTCCAATTGCACTTCCGAAATTCTCCTTGGACTACCCTGGCTTCAACACCATTCCCCAACCCTGGATTGGTCCACTGGGGAGATCAAGAGTTGGGGTCCCTCTTGTTTCAAGGACTGCCTTAAACCGGTTCCCAGTTCTCCTTGCCGTGACCCTGTGGTTCCCCCTGTAACCGGTCTCCCTAAGGCCTATATGGACTTTGCGGATGTTTTTTGCAAAAAACAAGCTGAGACTCTACCTCCTCACAGGCCTTATGACTGTCCTATTGACCTCCTCCCGGGCACTACTCCACCCCGGGGCAGAATTTATCCTCTCTCTGCCCCAGAGACTCTTGCTATGTCTGAGTACATCCAGGAAAATTTAAAAAAGGGCTTTATCCGCAAATCCTCCTCTCCTGCCGGAGCCGGATTTTTCTTTGTGTCCAAAAAAGATGGCTCCCTATGTCCTTGCATTGACTACCGCGGTCTTAATAAAATCACGGTAAAGAACCGCTACCCCCTACCTCTCATCTCTGAACTCTTTGATCGCCTCCAAGGTGCCCACATCTTTACCAAACTGGACTTAAGAGGTGCTTATAATCTCATCCGCATCAGAGAGGGGGATGAATGGAAAACGGCATTTAACACTAGAGATGGACACTTTGAGTATCTGGTCATGCCCTTTGGCCTGTGCAACGCCCCTGCCGTCTTCCAAGACTTTGTTAATGAAATTTTTCGTGATCTCTTATATTCCTGTGTTGTTGTGTATCTGGACGATATCCTGATTTTTTCTGCCAACCTAGAAGAACACCGCCAGCATGTCCGCATGGTCCTTCAGAGACTTCGTGACAATCAACTTTATGCCAAAATGGAGAAATGTCTGTTTGAATGTCAATCTCTTCCTTTCCTAGGATACTTGGTCTCTGGCCAGGGACTACAAATGGATCCAGACAAACTCTCTGCCGTCTTAGATTGGCCACGCCCCTCCGGACTCCGTGCTATCCAACGTTTTTTGGGGTTCGCCAATTATTACAGACAATTTATTCCACATTTTTCTACCATTGTGGCTCCTATCGTGGCTTTAACCAAAAAGAATGCCAATCCTAAGTCATGGCCTCCTCAAGCGGAAGACGCCTTTAAACAGCTCAAGTCTGCCTTTTCTTCGGCTCCCGTGCTCTCCAGACCTGACCCATCTAAACCCTTCCTATTGGAGGTTGATGCCTCCTCAGTAGGAGCTGGAGCGGTCCTTCTACAAAAAAATTCTTCCGGGCATGCTGTTACTTGTGGTTTTTTTTCTAGGACCTTCTCTCCGGCGGAGAGGAACTACTCCATCGGGGATCGAGAGCTACTAGCCATTAAATTAGCACTTGAGGAATGGAGGCATCTGCTGGAGGGATCAAGATTTCCAGTTATTATTTACACCGATCACAAGAACCTCTCCTATCTCCAGTCTGCCCAACGGCTGAATCCTCGCCAGGCCAGGTGGTCTCTGTTCTTTGCGCGATTTAATTTTGAAATTCACTTTCGGCCTGCCGATAAGAACATTAGGGCCGATGCTCTCTCTCGTTCCTCGGATGCCTCGGAAGTAGAGCTCTCTCCGCAACACATCATTCCTCCTGACTGCCTGATCTCCACTTCTCCAGCCTCCATCAGGCAAACTCCTCCAGGGAAGACCTTCGTCTCTCCACGCCAACGCCTCGGAATCCTCAAATGGGGTCACTCCTCCCATCTCGCAGGTCATGCGGGCATCAAGAAATCCGTGCAACTCATCTCTCGTTTCTATTGGTGGCCGACTCTGGAGACGGATGTTGTGGATTTTGTGCGAGCCTGCACTGTCTGCGCCCGGGATAAGACTCCTCGCCAGAAGCCCGCTGGTCTTCTTCATCCTCTGCCTGTCCCCGAACAGCCTTGGTCTCTGATTGGTATGGACTTTATTACAGACTTACCCCCATCCCGTGGCAACACTGTTGTTTGGGTGGTCGTTGATCGATTCTCCAAGATGGCACATTTCATCCCTCTTCCTGGTCTTCCTTCAGCGCCTCAGTTGGCAAAACAATTTTTTGTACACATTTTTCGTCTTCACGGGTTGCCCACGCAGATCGTCTCGGATAGAGGCGTCCAATTCGTGTCAAAATTCTGGAGGGCTCTCTGTAAACAACTCAAGATTAAATTAAACTTTTCTTCTGCCTATCATCCTCAATCCAATGGGCAAGTAGAAAGAATTAACCAGGTCCTGGGTGATTATTTACGGCATTTTGTTTCCTCCCGCCAGGATGACTGGGCAGATCTTCTACCATGGGCCGAATTCTCGTACAACTTCAGAGTCTCTGAATCTTCCTCCAAATCCCCATTTTTCGTGGTGTACGGCCGTCACCCTCTTCCCCCCCTCCCTACTCCCTTGCCCTCTGGTTTGCCCGCTGTGGATGAAATATCTCGTGATCTTTTCACCATATGGAAAGAGACCCAAAATTCTCTCTTACAGGCTTCATCACGCATGAAGAAGTTTGCTGATAAGAAAAGAAGAGCTCCCCCCATTTTTTCTCCTGGAGACAAGGTATGGCTCTCCGCTAAATATGTCCGCTTCCGTGTCTCTAGCTACAAATTGGGACCACGCTATCTTGGTCCTTTCAAAATTTTGTGCCAGATTAATCCTGTCTCTTACAAACTTCTTCTTCCTCCTTCTCTTCGTATTCCTAATGCCTTTCACGTTTCTCTTCTTAAACCACTCATCATCAACCGTTTCTCTCCCAAACTTGTTTCTCCCACTCCTGTTTCCGGCTCCTCGGACATCTTCTCCGTAAAGGAGATACTGGCCTCCAAGAAGGTCAGAGGGAAAACTTTTTTTTTGATCGATTGGGAGGGTTGTGGTCCTGAAGAGAGATCCTGGGAACCTGAGGACAATATCCTAGACAAAAGTCTGCTCCTCAGGTTCTCAGGCTCTAAGAAGAGGGGGAGACCCAAGGGGGGGGGTACTGTTACGCCGAGCGCTCCGGGTCCCCGCTCCTCCCCGGAGCGCTCGCTACACTCTCGCTACACTCTCGCTACTGCAACGCTCCGGTCAGATCCACTGACCCGGTGCGCTGCGATACCGCCTCCAGCCGTGATGCGATTCGCGATGCGGGTGGCGCCCGCTCGCGATGCGCACCCCGGCTCCCGTACCTGACTCGCTCTCCGTCGGTCCTGTCCCGGCGCGCGCGGCCCCGCTCCCTAGGGCGCGCGCGCGCCGGGTCTCTGCGATTTAAAGGGCCACTGCGCCGCTGATTGGCGCAAGTGGTTCTAATTAGTGTGTTCACCTGTGCACTCCCTATGTATACCTCACTTCCCCTGCACTCCCTCGCCGGATCTTGTTGCCATTGTGCCAGTGAAAGCGTTTCCTTGTGTGTTCCTAGCCTGTGTTCCAGACCTCCTGCCGTTGCCCCTGACTACGATCCTTGCTGCCTGCCCCGACCTTCTGCTACGTCCGACCTTGCTTCTGTCTACTCCCTTGTACCGCGCCTATCTTCAGCAGTCAGAGAGGTTGAGCCGTTGCTAGTGGATACGACCTGGTCACTACCGCCGCAGCAAGACCATCCCGCTTTGCGGCGGGCTCTGGTGAAAACCAGTAGTGACTTAGAACCGGTCCACTAGCACGGTCCACGCCAATCCCTCTCTGGCACAGAGGATCCACCTCCTGCCAGCCGGCATCGTGACAATGAACTACACTAACTTAACAGCCCCTGTAGCATAGTCAAATAAAAAAAATTCTGGAATACCCCTTTAAGCATACTCATTTATGTACAAAAATTTATATATTTTTAAATTACCTCATATACTAGAGTAAAAGCTGACCCGAATATAAGCCGAGGCCCCTAATTTCACCCCAAATACCTGGATATATATTGTAAGGATTTCATCCTGGGGATAGCTCTGGGATCGCCCTCGACACAGCCACAGGACACATTTCTGCTTAATTCGGCAGGCAAACAACAGTTCTTTATGCAAGTCTGGCTCCTTGCCAGCTTTATTAGACAGGTTGCAGGATAAATAAAAACATAACACAGGAACAAACAAAATCCTAGACCATCCAGTCACTAACTAAACAACCCAGCAACTGGAGGGCTTTTCCCTGCCAGTTAAAACATATGTTTCCTGCAACCTTTTACTCACTGTTCTCACACAGCATTTGCAGCTGTGTGTGCTAAGACTCCTTGTCTTGTCCACTTCACTGTTGTGGGTGTCACTTACAGCCCTGGCTGTGTGCTCCACACAAGGACCCCTGCCTACCCCTTAACAGCCACCTTGCTGTCTTCTGGGGAGAGCTCAGACTATTCTGTTTCCTTTCCTTATATCTAGACTTCCCACATTTCTGCTGGCTTCATTAATTAGGCACCTGATGAGCATCTCTGCTAGCTCAGCAAGGATAAAGGACTGGGAAAAACACGCTTTCATTTCCCTCAAACCTGCCTCAATGCCACAATGTGTGTGTACAGTGGTCCCTCGAGTTACGATGGCCCCGACATACGTTTTTTTCGACATACGATGGCCTCTCAGAGGCCATCGTATGTAGAAGTAAGTATCGACATACGATACTTTTTGCGGGGCCATCACTATGATTTTACAGTACTTACCGGTGCAGGGTGCCGTTGTGCGGGTTGCCGTTGCGCCAGAGTCCTCCTCTTGCTTCTGATTGGCGAATCCGCAGTCATGTGACGATGACAGTGACATCGCCAGCCTGCGTCTTCGCCGCCATTTGAGGAGTGCCGCCCGTGAGGAGAAGACGTGAGGAGCTGGTGAGTAGCTCACTCACGTGGCGGAGTCGTTAACCCCTCACCCCGTGGCAGTGTTAATGCTGCCGCGGGGTGAGGGGTTAACGCTACCGCTGCCATGGGGTGAGGGGTTAACTTAACCCCTCACCTAATGGCAGCGGCAGCGATAACCCCTCTCCCCAGGACATAACAGCACAAGGCCCCCCAGGCCTGGGCAAAGGACCCCCAGGATTGGGCAAAGGAGCCCCAGGCCTGGACAAAGGACCCCCAGGCCTGGGCAAAGGATACCCAGGCCTGGGCAAAGGACCCCCAGGCCGGGTCAAAGGACCCCCAGGCCTGGGCAAAAGACCCCCAGGCCTGGGCAAAAGACCCCCAGGCCTGAGCAAAAGACCCTCAGGCCTGGGCACAAGGCCCCCAAGGCCTGGGCAAATGACCCCCAGGCCTGGGCAAAGGACCCCCAGGCCTGGGCAAAAGACCCCCAGGCCTGGGCAAAAAGCCCCCCAGGCCTGGGTACAAATCCCCCCACCCCAGTCCTGGGCACAAATCCCCCCCAGGCCTGGGCACAAATCTCCCCCACCCCAGGCCTGGGCACAAAGCCCCCCACCCCAGGCCTGGGCACAAATCCCCCCCACCCCAGGCCTGGGCACAAATCTCCCCCACCTCAGGCCTGGGCACAAATTTCCCCCACCCCAGGCCTGGGCACAAATCTCCCCCACCCCAGGCCTGGGCACAAATCTCCCCCACCCCAGGCCTGGGCACAAATCTCCCCCACCCCAGGCCTGGGCACAAATCTCCCCCACCCCAGGCCAGGGCACAAATCCCCCTCACCTCAGGCCTGGGCACAAAGCCCAGCACCCCAGGCCTGGCATAAACTCCTGACTACCTAAAACCCTGGCTACATACTATGCATCCCTGGCTAACCTCACTGTTTACCAACCATGGTGCATCCAGCTGTTGTAAAACTAGAGGCTATCCTGGCATGCTGGGAACTGTGGATTTGCAACAGCTGGATGCACCCTGTACAAAACACTTTTTTTTCCCCTTGCAGTTGATTCCTCTTCATGCAGTCCATTCCTCTTCGTGCAGTCCAGTCCTCTACGTGCAGTCCAGTCCTCTACGTGCAGTCCAGTCCTCTACGTGCAGTCCAGTCCTCTACGTGCAGTCCAGTCCTCTACGTGCAGTCCAGTCCTCTACGTGCACTTCAACAGTTCAGGTACAGTATATAAACCATGCAAAACATATCATGCTGTTTTCCTGTACCTCTGCATTAGGGATCTACAGATCATATTTTTTTTTGTTTATTCAACAGTACCACAACACACAGGGGTAGTGTTCATAGCCAGAGAATATGCCTCCAATAAAAAAATAAAAAAAATATTTCTCTTAAAACAAAGAAGGAAATCATCCAAAAATATAAGAGTGGTATGAAGATAAGCCAGTTAGTTCAAGAGTATGGTTTCTCACAATCAACAGTTTCTACAATTGTTAAAAGCCTAGACGTGATTAAAATCACGGATCAGTCAACCATAGTGTGCAAGGGCAGAGATCTTATTGTTGAGATGGAGAGGCTGTTGTATTTGTGGATTAAGGAAAAGCAAATGAGAGGGGACACTGTTCCTGGACACTTTATCTGTGAACGTGCAAAATGCATTTTTGAAGAGCTGAAACATTTAGAGCGAGCAAAGGTTGGTTTGAATGTTTCAAGCAAAGGTGTGAGGTGAAGAGTGTCATACGACATGGAGAGGCAGCTAGTGCAAATCACGAAGCAGCTGATTCTTTTAAGATGGAATTTCAGCGTCTCATGGAGGATGAAGGCTACCTTCCACAACAAGTTTTCAATTGTGATGAAACAGGTCTGTTCTGGAAGAAAATGCCAAAGCGAACATTTATCACCAGCATGGACATAAGCCTATGAAAGATCGACTAACCCTTTTGGTGGGTGCAAATGCATCAGGAGATTTTAAGTTGAAACCAATGTTGGTTTATCATTCAGACACACCTAGAGTCTTCAAACAGAAGAAAATCATCAAGGCCAATCTAGGAGTGTTTTGGCGCTGTAACAAAAAGGCCTGGGTGACCAGACATGTTTTCAATGAATGGGCAATAGAAGTTTTTTGTCCTTCAGTTAAGGCATACCTGGAGAGAAACAGACTGCCTCTAAAAGCAATACTGCTGTTAGATAATGCTCCTGGCCATGACCCAGCACTGGCAGAATCATTAGAGGCTCAGTTTAGCTTTATTACTGTAAAATTTCTTCCTCCAAACACCACACCTCTTCTTCAACCCATGGACCAACAGGTCATCTCAAATTTTAAGAAGTTATACACCAAGAAGATGTTTACAAAATGCTCTGACGCAACTGAAGCAGACAAAAATCTGACAATCAAAGAATTTTGGAAAACACAATTCACCATCTTGGACTGTGTTAGGCTCATTGTGAGTGCTTGGAATGACGTTTCCATTCGTGTGCTTAATTCTGCTTGGAAACCTTTGTGGCCTTCTGTTGTGCATAAGGCAGATGTTTCTGTAGCACAAGAAGATTCCATTGAGACGGAAATTGTCACTCTGGGGCAGGCTATGGGTCTGGAAGTGGATGAAGATGATGTGGAGGAAATGATCCAAGATCATGAGGTGGAACTGACTACAGAAGAGCTAATTGAACTTGAAAATTCAACAGAGCATGTCAGTGGAGAAGAGGATCATTGTGAGGATGACCATGTTGTCACAGTTCAAGAACTAAAGGATCTGTTTTCTTCCTGGGAAGTTGTAAAGAGTGTTGTCCGAAAACAACCAGACATTGCTCTTACTGAGCTTAAAACCTGTGACTATGAGGATAAAGTGCTGAGCTACTTTAAAAACCTGAAGAAAAAACAGCAGAGACAAACCACATTGGACTTCTTTTTCAAAAGGCCACGGAAGGATCCTGACTCTGCTTCTAAGTAAGTGAACATGGTTTATTTGCTGCTTATTTTTCTTCTTCCTTCATGTTTTTTGACTTTGGATTTTTTTCCAGCAGCACCAGAAGGACCGGAACCAACCCTGATGATGCTTCCATCCTTCCAGATGTGACTATCCAGCTTCTATAAAAAGTTAGTGAACATGGTTTAGTTGCTGCTTATTTTTCTTCTTTCTTCATGGTTTCTTACTTTGGATTTGATTTTTTGTTTCAGCAGCACCAGAAGGACAGGAACAGACTCTTCCATCCTTCCAGAAGTTGACCAGTTTGCAGTTTACCCGTTCCCAGTTGCCTCCTACAAAGGACCGGAACCATGCCTGATGATGCTTCCATCCTTCCAGATGTGACTATCCAGCTTCTTTAAAAAGTAAGTGAACATGGTTTAGTTGCTGCTTATTTTTCTTCTTTCTTCATGGTTTCTTACTTTGGATTTTTTGTTTTAGCAGCACCAGAAGGACAAGAACAGACTCTTCCATCCTTACAGAAGTTGACCAGTTTACCGGTTTCCAGTTGCACCAGCTTACAGTTGTACCATTTCCAAGTTGTATCCTTCTAAAATGTGATTAAACTGTAAGGACATGGTTTATCTGTACTTTATTTGGTTATTTTTACCTACTTTGGGTTGAAATTTCATGGACTTAGGAACCAATTACCAGTTTTCCATAGACATATGTACTCAACATATGACGGTTTCAACATATGATGGTCCTCTCGGAACCAATTACCATCATATGTTGAGGGACCACTGTATATATATATATATATATATATATATATATATATATATATATATGTGTGTAATTTTTACTGAAAAGTACACTCTGTAGAAACAGAAGCCCCCCAAAATATGCAAAATGGTGTTTTGTTTTCAATTTTGCCACACAAATATATATATTTTTTATTTTGCCATAGATTTTGTGATAAAATGTGTGATGAGAAAAAAACAAAAGACGGAAAATGAAAAATCCTGAAGTCCTTAAAGGGGTACTCCGGCCCTAGACATCTTATCCCCTATCCAAAGAATAGGGGATAAGATGTCAAATCACCGGGGTCCCGCTGCTGGGGACCCCCGGGATTGCCGCTGCGGCACCCCGCTATCATTACTGCACAGAGTGAGTTCGCTCTGCACGTAATGACGGGCAGTACAGGGGCCGGAGCATCGTTACGTCACGGCTCCACCCCTTGTGACATCACGGCCCGCCCCCTCAATACGAGTCTATGGGAGGGGGCGTGGCGGTCATCACGCCCCTGCCATAGACTTGTATTAAGAGAGCGGGCCGTCATGTCACGAGGGACGGAGCCATGACGTCACGTTGCTCCGTCCCCTGTATCGCCAGTCATTACGCACAGAGTGAACTCGCTCTGTGCAGTAATGACAGCGGGGTGCCGCAACGGCAATCCCGGGGGTCCCCAGCAGCGGGACCACAGCTATCTAACATCTTATCCCCTATCCTTTGGATAGGGGATAAGATGTCTAGGGGCGGAGTACCCCTTTAAGGCTAAGTTTCTACTTGTTTTTTTGTCCTGCGTTTTTTTGGTTAGAAAAAAACGCAAGAAAAAACGCCTGAACAAACGCCAGTGCAATTTCCTGCGTCTGGTGTTTTTTCTGGCGTTTTTTCATTTGTGTGGAAATTGCACCTTGCCAGGTTTTTTTTTGGTACCCAAAATTTGTTGGGTACCAAAAAAAATAATTAAAAAGGATGCAGTAGTGATGGAAAAAAATGTAGTTAACAAAATTATTTATAAAGTGTGTGTTTCACTTTTTTTTAAATTTTTTAGGTAGTACTACTCCCAGCATGGAACAGACTGTTCCATGATGGGAGTAGTAGTACCTGTACTAATAGACATATCACCATATATGCGATCGTCCATAATATAGCAGAGATGCGGAGCGGCTCTATACAGCGCTCGCAGATTTTCCGCCCAGAGTGGTGATTGGCCGGATGGTTGCAGCCAATCACTACTATCTGTGGGAAATATGAATAGGTGTATATATACGGCAGTGCAGGGAACCATAGAAGAGCGGCCGTCAGCATCTATAAAATATACAGAAGGATCGCAACGGGCGATCTGTCAATTAGTACAGATACTACTACTCCCACCATGGAACAGTGTGTTTCATGCTGGGAGTAGTAGTACTACCTAAAAAAATGTAAAAAAATTAAGACAAAAAGTGAAAAACATACACACACACTACATTTTTATTATTGTCGGCTAAATTTTTAGGTCCCAGCCCGCCCACGTAAATTGATCCCTGTTTTAAAAATTAATAAAAATGTTGTTATAAGAAAAGATACATTTCGTTAGATCCAATTTTTTCCTTCACTACTGTATCTTTTTTTTTTTTTTAAATGGTACCCTACAAAATGTTATTAAAAAAGGTATCTTCATCACTTTTTTGGATCGCTAAAGTCCAAAAAAGAATAAAAACCGCCTGCAAAAAACGTCAAAGTTAAAACCCATATATCGTTTTCTTTTTGGCGTTTTTTCACTCCCATAGACTTCTATGAGAGAAAAAACGCAATGATTTTGACTAAAAAAATCGCCAGTGGCTCAACTGGAAAAAAGCCTTTGGCTGTCTGGGCATGCTGGGAGTTGTAGTTTTGCAACATCTGGAGGGCCACCGTTTGGAGACCACTGTCCTTCCAGATGTTGCAAAACTACAACTCTCAGCATGCCCAGACTGTCCAGGCATGCTGGGAGTTGTATTTCTGTAACATCTGGCCCTTCAGATGCTGCCGAACTACAACTCCCAGCATGCTTGGGCAGTCTCAACATGCTGGGAGTTGTAGTTTTGCAACATCTGGAAAGGCACTGTTTGGAGACCACTATACAGTGGTGTCTAAACTGTAGCGCTCCAGATGTCAATTCAAAGCATGCCAAGACTGTCCAGGCATGCTGGGAGTTTTAGTTCTGCAACATCTGGACCTTCAGATGTTGCCGAACTACAACTCCCAGCATGCCTGGGCAGTCTGGGCATGCTTAGAATTGAAGTCTTGCAACATCTGGAGGGCTACAGTTTGGAGACCACTATACAGTGGTCTCCAAACTGTTCTCCTCCAGTTGTTGCATAACTACAACTCCCAACATGCCCTTCGGCTGGAGGCGCACTGGTTGGGAAACATTGTCTGTTTCTTAACTCAGTGTTTCCCAACCTGTGTGCCTCCTGCTATTGCAAAACTATAACTCCCAGCATGCACTGCCAGACCATGCATGCTAGGAGTTTTAGTTTTGCAATAGCTGGAGGCACATGGGTTGGGAAACACTGAGTTAGGAAACAGTCAGTGGTGCTGAAACACTGCGGTAGTCTGTTACCTTGCTCAATGTTTCCCAATCCCGACCAATGTGCCTCTAGCTGTTGCATAATTACAACTCCCAGCATGCATGGTCTGTCAGTGCATGCTGAGAGTTGTAGTTTTGCCCATCATTCCCCCCCCCCCCCCCCCAAGTGAATGTACAGGGTGTATTCACATGGGCGGGGGTTTACAGCAAGTTTCCTGCTTCAAGTACGAGATGCGGCAAATTTTCCGCTGCAGCGGGAAACTCACTGTAATCCTCCGCCCGTGTGAATGTCCCTTAAAAACGTCTTGTATGTCAGTGTTTCCAAAATGGAGCCTCCAGCTGTTGCAAAATAACAACTCCCAGTGTTGCCGAACAGCCTTTGACTGTCCAGGCATGTTGGAAGTTTTGGAACAGCTGGAGGCTCCCTGTTTGGGGGAAACTGATGTACAGTATTTTTGGTGGAGGAGGCAAGTGTAACGCTTGCATCCGGGTACACCCCTATGTAAATCCCTAATTTAGGCCTCAAATGCGCATGGTACTCTCTCACTTCAGAGCCCTGTCGTATTTCAAGGCAAAAGTTTAGGGCCACATATGGGGTATCTCCGTACTCAAGAGAAATTGCGCTACAAATTTTGGGGGGCTTTTTCTCCTTTTAACCCTTACGAAAAGGTAAAGTTGGGGTCTACACCAGCATGTTAGTGTAAAAAATTTTTTTTTTACTCTAACATGCTGGTGTTGCCCCATTCTTTTCATTTTCATAAGAGGTAAAAGGAAATAAAGACCCCCAAAATTTGTAACACAATTTCTCCCAAGTAGGGAAATACCCCATATGTGGACGTAAAATGCTTTGCGGGCACACAACAAGGTTCAGGAGTGAGAGAGCGCCATGTACATTTGAGGCCTAAACTGGGGTGGCTGCTGGTTACAGCGGTTCTGACATACGCAAAATAAATACCCACATGTGACCACATTTTAGAAAACTAAACCCCTCATGAAATGTAACAAGGGGTATAGTGAGCCTTAACACCCCACAGGTGACTGACAGATTTTTGAAACAGTGGTCCGTGAAAATGAAGAATGTAATTTTTCATTTGTACAACCCACTGTTACAAAGATCTGTCAAACGCCAGTGGGGTGTAAATGCTCACTGTACCCCTTGTTACATTCCTTGAGGGGTTTGGTTTACAAAATAGTTGCCATGTGGGGTGTTTTTCGCTGTTCTGGCACCATGGGGGCTTCCTAAATGAGACATGCTCAGCAAAATTCGCTTTCCAAAAGCCCAATGTCGCTCCTTCCCTTTTGAGCCCTCTAGTGCACCCGCAGATCACTTTACAAGGTATTTCCTTCCTCGAGAGAAATGGTGTTTCAAATTTTGGGGGACATTTTCACTTATTACCCCTTGTGAAAAAGAAAAATTTGGGGTAACATCAGCATTTTAGTGAAAACATTTTTTTTTTCATTTTCACATCCAACTTTATTGAAAATTCGTCAAACACCTGTGGGGTGTTAAGGCTCACTGTACCACTTGTTACGTTCCTTGAAGGGTGAAGTTTCCAAAATAGTATACCATGTGGGGTGTTTTTAGCTGTTCTGGCACCATAGGGGCTTCCTAAATGCGACATACCCCCCAAAAACCATTTCAGCAAAATCCGCTCTCCAAAATCTTATTGTCGCTCCTTCCCTTCTGAGCCCTCTAGTGCATCCACAGAGCACTTTACATCCACATATTACTCAATTACTCAAGATAAATTGGGTTACATATTTTGGGGGGCTTTTTCTCCTTTTACTCCTTGTAAAAAAAAAATATGGGTCTACAAGAACATGTTAGTGTGAAAAATGAAGATTTTGAATTATTGCCTCCACTTTGCTGCTATTCCTGTGAAACACCTAAAGGGTTAACAAACTTTCTGAATGTCATTCTGAATACGTTGAGGGGTGCAGTTTTCATAATGGGGTCCATTATGGGGTATTTCTAACATAAAGACCCTCAAATTCACTTCAAAACTGAACAAAACTGAACTGGTCCCTGGAAAATTCAGATTTTGAAACTTACTTGAAAAATTGCTGCTGAACTTTGAAGCCTACTGATGTCTTCATAAAGTAAAAACGTTTCAACTTTACGATGCAAACATAAAGTAGACATATTGTATGTGTGAATCAATATATAATATATTTGGTATGTCTATTTTCCTTACAAGCAGAAAGCTTATAAAAATGCTAAATTTTCAAATTTTTCATGAAATTTTGGAATCTTTCACCAAGAAATGATGCAAGTATTGACAACAATTTTCCACCAACATAAAGTAGAATATGTAACGAAAAAACAGTCTCTGAATCAAATTCATAAGTACAAGCATCCCAGAGTTATTAGTGCTTAAAGTGACAGTGGTCAGAATTGCAAAAAATGCTCTGGTCCTTAGGGTCAAAATGGGCTCGGTCCCCAAGGGGTTAAATATCACTGTAATGTACAATATAAAGAAAGACTGTATGGAATAGCGCACAATGTTAGGGACTTTCAAGTCGGTGGGTGCCATTCCTCAAGCTTGACCAAGGCTATGTAACAAGTAGAAAGAAGATGGAAGACAGCATTCCAATGATGTGGTTTTATAGGCCCATCAATATACAAGGTGATGCTTGGGAAAGACCTTATTGTCAGGTCAAAACGTCACATCACCTCCTATATTAATGGGCCTATAATACTTTATGCTTTTTGGACACCACATCATTGGAGTGCCGTCTTCCATCTTCTTTCTACTGTAGTGTACAATATATAGGGGGAGTTTTATCAAAACATGTGTAGAGGAAGAGTGGTGCAGTTGCCCATAGCAACCAATCAGGTTGCTTCTTTCAATTTTATATAGGCCTCTGAAAAGTGAAAGAAGCAATCTGATTGGTTGCTATTGGCAACTGCTCCAATTTTCCGCTACACAGGTTTTGATAAATCTCCCCCATAGACTTTCATTTTAAGCAAATATGATGGGTTCTGCACTCCATGGGTTTGTTGCAGAGCGCCCAGAATATGGAGTGTAAGCAGTTCAATAGTAATGCTGTTAACTCCGCAGCCTGTACACTAAACAGTGGTGTACAGTGCACCGCTGTTCACTATATAGGAGCCCTGACAAGAGTCCCTGCTATAAAAGGGATTTTCAGTTTAACAGCAGAAGGCTCCTGAGCTGGGAATACAATGTAAGCTTTCTGTCAAGTCAGCGAAGAAGGAGTTAAGAGGCGATGCCATTCATCACCCCTTACATCTTTTGTGGCCATACACAATGCCGTGATATATATATATATATATATATATATATATATATATATATGTGGTGACGATGGGATGAGGGCAGATGTTATTACCCTAGGGGCAGATGGCATTAACCCCTTGTATTCGTGATGCCAGGGCGTGGTTAACCTCATCACCACCCGAGGTATGGCCGCTGGATCCAACGCCAAATTACGGAACAATGGCAGCTTTACTGAGGTAGACAGATGGAATAGTCTTTACAGCTCAGTTAGGCCCAAGGAGGTGACTAGTGACTTTAGAGACTTGCGGGCTCGCTGGGACTTGTAGTGGACTTGGATAGAATGCTGCAGACCCACGCTGAATTTAGACAGATTTGACTGACTTGACTAGGACTGACTAGACTTCACCCCTTGTGTAGCTTACCAGTCTTTGACATTCACCTGTGGGCCACTTGGTTGGTGGAAGCGTGGCTGCGTGGCTAGGTCTTGGGTCTCCTCAGGACACCAGACACTCTCAGGTCTTGACTGTTGCTCAGCAAAGATTAGACTGACTAGCTAGCTCCTCCCTGGGTTTATATGGGAGTGTTTTTGGGGGGTTCTATAGGTCACCAAACAAGTCACCTGGTCACTGACACCTTCCCTAGTTACATGACTTGGTAACAACATTTAAAGGTATATAACAGTATAAAGACAATAATAATAACAGTATAAAGACAATAAATACCATAGGGTATAATCATACATATGCATATACTAGATATATAAAATACTATTGGTATAGAAAAATGCCCCCAATTCCTCCTCTATTCATCCTGATAGTATTAAAGGGGTACTCCGGCACTAAGACATCTTATCCCCTATCCAAAGGATAGGGGATAAGAGGCCTGATCGCGGGGGTCCCGCCGCTAGGGACCCCTGTAATCTTTCACGCCGCACCCCATTAGAATCAGCCCCCGGAGCGTGCTCGCTCCGGGTCTAATTACTGGCGATCACAGGGACGGAGCATAGCCTATGGAGGGGGTGTGACAGCCTCCACCTCATGTAATCTCATTACTAATGGGATGACACACTGTAACAAACCTCTCCTCATGTAATCTCCTTACTACTGGAGTGACACACTGTAACAAACCCTCTCCTCCTGTAATATCATTACTACTGGGGTAACACACTGTAACAAACCTCCTCCTCATGTAATCTCATTACTACTGGGGTAACACACTGTAACAAACCCTCTCATCATGTAATCACCTTACTACTGGGGTAACACACTGTAACAAACCTCCTCCTCATGTAATCTCATTACTACTGGGGTAACACACTGTAACAAACCCTCTCATCATGTAATCACCTTCCTACTGGGGTGACACACTATAACAAACCCTCTCCTCATGTAATATCATTACTACTGGGGTAACACACTGTAACAAACCTCCTCCTCGTGTAATCTCATTACTACTGGGGTGACACACTGTAACAAACCACCTCCTTGTGTAATCACCTTACTACTGGGGTGACACACTGTAACAAACCCCCTCCTCATGTAATCACCTTCCTACTGGGGTGACACACTGTAACAAACCCTCTACTCATGTAATATCATTACTTCTGGGGTGACACACTGTAACAAACCTCCTCCCCATGTAATATCCTTATTGCTTTGGTGACTACTCAGTTTCACAAGAGGTAAAAGGGAAAAAAGATCCCCCAAATTTATAACTCAATTTCTCCTGAGTACGGAAATACCCCATATGTGGACATAAAGTGCTCTGCGGGCGCACAACAGGGCTCAGGAGTGAGAGTGCACCATGTACATTTGAGGCCTAAATTGGTGATTTGCACAGGGGTGGCTGATAGTTTTAGCGGTTCTGACATAAATGCAAAAAAAAAAAAAAACACATGTGACCCATTTTGGAAAGAAACTACACCCCGCAAGGAACACTGCAGTGGGAACAATATTATAAAAAAATTACTTACTGAATGCTGTAGGGCCTGTGGGTAAAAGGGCATGTGATGATGTTGCCATCATGTGACCAGGCGGAGCTCGGCCATTCAGGATGGTAGTTGAAAGAGCAGATGACTGCACCTCTGTGTCACCAAAGCATAAGAAGATTACATGAGGAGGAGGTTTGTTACAGTGTGTCACCCAAGCAGTAAGGAGATTACATGAGGAGGGGGTTTGTTAGAGTGTGTCACCCAAGCAGTAAGGAGATTACATGAGCAGGGCCGGTGTTAGGGGGGACAGAGAGGCAAAAAAAGGAAGGCTCCAAACAAGGGCGTTATCCCATATAGTATACGGTGGATAAAATTCCAAATAATTAAAATAAAATAAAGAAAAGGGATGACTCAATGGACTAGCAGAACTTATACTTTATTTTAAAGAAAGTAGTCTGCATGTAAATCCATAGGCAAGATGCGTTTCGGGTACAGAATTATCCTTTATCAATTGCAGATGTACCGTATTTTTCACCGTATAGGACGCACTGGCATATAAGACGCACCCAATTTTAAAGGTGCAAAATCTAGAAAAAAAAAAGATTCTGCACCCAACAGTGATCTTCAACCTGCGGACCTCCAGATGTTGCAAAACTACAACTCCGGGAATGCTGGGAGTTGTAGTTTTGCAACGTCTGGAGGTCTGCAGGTTGAAGACCACTGGATAGGAGGTAATACTCATGTGTACCCACCGCTCCAGACCCGTCACCGTTGCCCTGGATGTCGCCCTCCATCGCTGTCGCTGCATCCCCGGGGTGTCCCTGACGCTCCGGACGTCTTCTTTCTCGAGAACCTCGCTCTCCGTCGCCGTCATCACGTTGCTACGCAACCCGCTCCTATTGGAGGAGGGGACGGGGTGCGCAACGACGTGATAACGTCGAAGGAGAGCGCCACCGTGCAGGGGATCCCGGCACGGAGCAGACACCGAGGAGGCAGGTAAGGTCCCTCCCGGTGTCCCGTAAGCTGTTTGGGACGCCGTGATTTTACAGCGGCGGTCCCCAACAGCCCGACTTTCGCTTTAGATGCGGCGGTCAGCTTTTATCGCCACGTCTGAAGGGTTAATACATGGCATCACCGCGATCTGTGATATCCTGTATTAGCCGCGGGTCCCGGCCATTGATGGCTGCAGGGACCGACCCGAGGTGTGTATTTGCCGTATAAGACGCACCAACTTTCCGCCCCGTTTTGGGGAAGAAAAAGTGTGTCTTATACGGCGAAAAATACGGTATCTGCAATTGATACATCTGCAATTGATAAAGGGTAATACTGTACCCGAAACGCATCTTGCCTATGGATGTACATGCAGACTACTTTCTTTAAAATAAAGTATAAGTTCTGCTAGTCCATTGAGTCATCCCTTTTCTTTATTTTATTTTAATTATTAGGGATTTTATCCACCGTATACTATATGGGATAGCGCCCTTGTTTGGAGCCTTCCTTTTTTTGCCTCTCTGTTCATCATTTTACCGGACCTCCTGCCTGAGTCTCCGGTCAAGCTCCATTGGCCTGCCATCCTTAAAGACCACCCCGTCGCCAGGGTTTAGGTGCCTGATACCTGCATGCAATAGGTGAGAGTCTTCAAGACAGCCGCTCACCCTTTCCCCTGTACACTCGCAGGATTATACTAGGCGCTGCCCTCCTTTTTTTTCTTTTTATATACCCTTCGGTGTTGGGGGGGGGGGGCAACCTGCGCAGATGCCCAGGGCCCCCATCCAAAAGGGGGCCCTGAAAAGCTTTAGGATACAATACTGCATTTTGCTGTAATTTGCGCAAATTGCGGCAAAATACAGTAGTGTGATTATACCCTTAAAGCTGTCCGGGCTGCAGAGGGCCCATAGAGAGCTCTAACAGACTTACAATGGACCTGCTAGGACCTGCGATGACTCCTATAGGCTAGGACTCCTGATGATGTCATCACAGGTCTTGGAAGATCTATAGTAAGTCTGTGCTTTGTGTATGGGCTCTGTGCAATGGGGGGGGGGGGGGGGGGGGGATAACTATTCAATTCCAGCACATATATCACTGCCTAACCAGTGCTGATCATGTAACTGATATTGTGGGGGGTGATTTAAGATTTTAACCCCTCTAGGACACAGCTAATTTTAATTTTTGCCACAACTCTTATATTTGTCCATCCACAGACCCATATGGAGAGTGTTTTTTTTTTTTTTGTAGCAACAATTGTATTTTTATACAACACCTTTCATTCTACCATAAAATGTATGGCGCAACAAAAAAATATTGTGTGGGGAAATTGAAAAGAAAACGTCAATTTTGCAAATTTTGGAATATTTTAGTTTTCATGCTGTGCACTTTATGGTAAAACTGACAGGTTCTCTTTATTCTGTAGGTCAATACGATGAAAATGAACCCCATATTATATGCATTTCTATTATTCTACTGCTTTTCAAAAACTCAGACTTTTTAACAAAATAGGTTTGTTTAAAATCTGACCCCTATAACCTCTAACTTTTCCATATTCAGGGCTGCATAAGAGATAATTTTATTGCGCCGTGATCTTTAGTACAGTAAGGAGCATGAAGGTGGGCATTATTACACAATAAGGGGCACAAAAGGGGCATTATTACAGTGCGGGGCATTATGAGGAAAACTGTTACTGTGGAACGAATAAAATGAGCACTTTTCTGAAAGGCAGCACTGAGAAGATCACTGTTATAGTATATGTGGGTGCTATTACCAACAGGCAGCACTGAGAAGTTCACTGTTAAATTATTTGTGGCACTATTACTAATAGCACTGAGAAGATCACTGTTATAGTATATGTGGGCGCTATTACTGACAGGCCGCACTGAGGAGATCACTGTTATAGTATATGTGGGCGCTATTACTGATAGCACTGAGAAGATCACTGTTATAGTATATGTGGGCGCTATTACTGATAGCACTGAGAAGATCACTGTTATAGTATCTGTGAGCACTATTACTGACAGGCAGCACTGAGAAGATCACTGTTATAGTATATGTGGGTGCTATTACTGACAGGCAGCACTGAGGAGATCACTGTTATAGTATATGTGGGCGCTATTACTGATAGCACTGAGAATATCACTGTTATAGTATATGTGGGCGCTATTACTGATAGCACTGAGAAGATCACTGTTATAGTATCTGTGAGCACTATTACTGACAGGCAGCACTGAGAAGATCACTGTTATAATATATGTGGGTGCTATTACTGACAGGCAGCACTGAGGAGATCACTGTTATAGTATATGTGGGCGCTATTACTGATAGCACTGAGAAGATCACTGTTATAGTATATGTGGCCGCTATTACTGATAGCACTGAGAAGATCACTGTTATAGTATATGTGAGCGCTATTACTGACAGGCAGCACTGAGAAGATCACTGTTATAGTATATGTGAGCGCTATTACTGACAGGCAGCACTGAGAAGATCACTGTTATAGTATATGTGGGCGCTATTACTGATAGCACTGAGAAGATCACTGTTATAGTATATGTGAGCGCTATTACTGACAGGCAGCACTGAGAAGATCACTGTTATAGTATATGTGGGTGCTATTACCGACAGGCAGCACTGAGAAGTTCACTGTTAAATTATTTGTGGCACTATTACTAATAGCACTGAGAAGATCACTGTTATAGTATATGTGGGCGCTATTACTGACAGGCCGCACTGAGGAGATCACTGTTATAGTATATGTGGGCGCTATTACTGATAGCACTGAGAAGATCACTGTTATAGTATATGTGGGCGCTATTACTGATAGCACTGAGAAGATCACTGTTATAGTATCTGTGAGCACTATTACTGACAGGCAGCACTGAGAAGATCACTGTTATAGTATATGTGGGTGCTATTACTGACAGGCAGCACTGAGGAGATCACTATTATAGTATATGTGGGCGCTATTACTGATAGCACTGAGAATATCACTGTTATAGTATATGTGGGCGCTATTACTGATAGCACTGAGAAGATCACTGTTATAGTATCTGTGAGCACTATTACTGACAGGCAGCACTGAGAAGATCACTGTTATAGTATATGTGGGTGCTATTACTGACAGGCAGCACTGAGGAGATCACTGTTATAGTATATGTGGGCGCTATTACTGATAGCACTGAGAAGATCACTGTTATAGTATATGTGGGTGCTATTACTGACAGGCAGCACTGAGGAGATCACTGTTATAGTATATGTGGGCGCTATTACTGATAGCACTGAGAAGATCACTGTTATAGTATATGTGAGCGCTATTACTGACAGGCAGCACTGAGAAGATCACTGTTATAGTATATGTGGGCGCTATTACTGATAGCACTGAGAAGATCACTGTTATAGTATATGTGAGCGCTATTACTGACAGGCAGCACTGAGAAGATCACTGTTATAGTATATGTGGGTGCTATTACCGACAGGCAGCACTGAGAAGTTCACTGTTAAATTATTTGTGGCACTATTACTAATAGCACTGAGAAGATCACTGTTATAGTATATGTGAGCGCTATTACTAACAGGCAGCACTGAGAAGATCACTGTTATAGTATATGTGGGCACTATTACTGATAGCACTGAGAAGATCACTGTTATAGTATATGTGGGCGCTATTACTGATAGCACTGAGAAGATCACTGTTATAGTATATGTGGGTGCTATTACTGACAGGCAGCACTGAGTAAATCACTGTTATAGTATATGTGGGCGCTATTACTGATAGCACTGAGATCACTGTTATAGTATATGTTGGTACTATTACTGATAGACAGCACTAAGGAGATCATTGTTATAGTATATGTGGGCACTATTACTGATAAGTAGCACTGAGAAGATCACTGTTATAGTATATGTGGGCGCTATTACTGATAGCACTGAGAAGATCACTGTTATAGTATATGTGAGCGCTATTACTGACAGGCAGCACTGAGAAGATCACTGTTATAGTATATGTGGGCACTATTACTGATAGCACTGAGAAGATCACTGTTATAGTATATGTGGGCGCTATTACTGATAGCACTGAGAAGATCACTGTTATAGTATATGTGGGTGCTATTACTGACAGGCAGCACTGAGGAGATCACTGTTATAGTATATGTGGGCGCTATTACTGATAGCACTGAGAAGATCACTGTTATAGTATATGTGGGCGCTATTACTGATAGCACTGAGAAGATCACTGTTATAGTATATGTGAGCGCTATTACTGACAGGCAGCACTGAGAAGATCACTGTTATAGTATATGTGGGCACTATTACTGATAGCACTGAGAAGATCACTGTTATAGTATATGTGGGCGCTATTACTGATAGCACTGAGAAGATCACTGTTATAGTATATGTGGGCGCTATTACTGATAGCACTGAGAAGATCACTGTTATAGTATATGTGAGCGCTATTACTGACAGGCAGCACTGAGAAGATCACTGTTATAGTATATGTGGGCACTATTACTGATAGCACTGAGAAGATCACTGTTATAGTATATGTGAGCGCTATTACTGACAGGCAGCACTGAGAAGATCACTGTTATAGTATATGTGGGCACTATTACTGATAGCACTGAGAAGATCACTGTTATGGTATATGTGGGCGCTATTACTGATAGCACTGAGAAGATTACTGTTATAGTATATGTGGGTGCTATTACTGACAGGTAGCACTGAGTAGATCACTGGTATAGTATATGTGGGCGCTATTACTGATAGCACTGAGAAGATCACTGTTATAGTATATGTGGGTGCTATTACTGACAGGCAGCACTGAGTAGATCACTGTTATAGTATATGTGGGCGCTATTACTGATAGCACTGAGAAGATCACTGTTATAGTATATGTTGGTACTATTACTGATAGACAGCACTAAGGAGATCACTGTTATAGTATATGTGGGCACTATTACTGATAAGTAGCACTGAGAAGATCACTGTTATAGTATATGTGGGCGCTATTACTGATAGCACTGAGAAGATCACTGTTATAGTATTGACCACATCCCTCGGCATCAGGAGCGGTGGTCATGTGCTTAAATGGTTGCTGTATTAAGCCTAGGTTACGACTAGCAGCGGGAATAGATATGGAGGATTTTGCTAACTGAGTGCGGCTGGTTGATAACATATACCGCTGAATTTGTATCAATTGGATGGCTGTATCTTTATGTATCTACATGACTGTAGTGGCATCCCTGGAGGATATATTCTGAGTACACTCTATATATCTTTGAGAGCAGCTATAGAGAGGAACATACCTTGACTACTGTGACTGTATTGAGACAATAATGAAGGTCTGAGGATGCATCACTGCAATCTGCAGCTCCAAAACCTGAACAGACCATTTGATTATCTCAGAGTCTAATAATGTTTTTTCATGTATTTGCCTCATTTGTTGTTTATATGTTCTATATGCTGCTCACATATAAGTTTGTGCTTTAAAGCAACCACAACCATCTTTTTACCCCTGATGAACCGTATGTTACTGTAAATTACCCAGTTACGGGGAAACGCGTCGGGTTAGGATGTACTATTGGGGATTGTCCCTATAAATATCGCACTTTGTGTATTGATGTGAATTACTGTTTTTATGGGGATTTATATATACTGTATTCTGTAACAAGCTATTTGTAATAAAGAAAGATATTTTTAGCTATTTGAGATTTTGATTTGCTATTACTGAAAGGCAGCACTGAGTAGATCACTGTTATAGTATATGTGGGCGCTATTACTGATAGCACTGAGAAGATGACTGTTATAGTATATGTGGGCACTATTACTGATAGACAGCACTAAGGAGATCATTGTTATAGTATATGTGGGCACTATTACTGATAAGTAGCACTGAGAAGATCACTGTTATAGTATATGTGGGCGCTATTACTGATAGCACTGAGAAGATCACTGTTATAGTATATGTGGGCGCTATTACTGATAGCACTGAGAAGATCACTGTTATAGTATATGTGAGCGCTATTACTGACAGGCAGCACTGAGAAGATCACTGTTATAGTATATGTGGGCACTATTACTGATAGCACTGAGAAGATCACTGTTATAGTATATGTGGGCGCTATTACTGATAGCACTGAGAAGATTACTGTTATAGTATATGTGGGTGCTATTACTGACAGGCAGCACTGAGTAGATCACTGGTATAGTATATGTGGGCGCTATTACTGATAGCACTGAGAAGATCACTGTTATAGTATATGTGGGTGCTATTACTGACAGGCAGCACTGAGTAGATCACTGTTATAGTATATGTGGGCGCTATTACTGATAGCACTGAGAAGATCACTGTTATAGTATATGTTGGTACTATTACTGATAGACAGCACTAAGGAGATCATTGTTATAGTATATGTGGGCACTATTACTGATAAGTAGCACTGAGAACATCACTGTTATAGTATATGTGGGTGCTATTACTGACAGGCAGCACTGAGTAGATCACTGTTATAGTATATGTGGGCGCTATTACTGATAGCACTGAGAAGATCACTGTTATAGTATATGTTGGTACTATTACTGATAGACAGCACTAAGGAGATCATTGTTATAGTATATGTGGGCACTATTACTGATAAGTAGCACTGAGAAGATCACTGTTATAGTATATGTGGGTGCTATTACTGATAGCACTGAGAAGATCACTGTTATAGTACATGTGGGTGCTATTACTGACAGGCAGCACTGAGGAGATCACTGTTATAGTATATGTGGGCGCTATTACTGATAGCACTGAGAAGATCACTGTTATAGTATATGTGGGCGCTATTACTGATAGCACTGAGAAGATCACTGTTATAGTATATGTGAGCGCTATTACTGACAGGCAGCACTGAGAAGATCACTGTTATAGTATATGTGGGCACTATTACTGATAGCACTGAGAAGATCACTGTTATAGTATATGTGGGCGCTATTACTGATAGCACTGAGAAGATCACTGTTATAGTATATGTGGGTGCTATTACTGACAGGCATCACTGAGTAGATCACTGTTATAGTATATGTGAGCGCTATTACTGACAGGCAGCACTGAGAAGATCACTGTTATAGTATATGTGGGCACTATTACTGATAGCACTGAGAAGATCACTGTTATAGTATATGTGAGCGCTATTACTGACAGGCAGCACTGAGAAGATCACTGTTATAGTATATGTGGGCACTATTACTGATAGCACTGAGAAGATCACTGTTATAGTATATGTGGGCACTATTACTGATAGCACTGAGAAGATTACTGTTATAGTATATGTGGGTGCTATTACTGACAGGTAGCACTGAGTAGATCACTGGTATAGTATATGTGGGCGCTATTACTGATAGCACTGAGAAGATCACTGTTATAGTATATGTGGGTGCTATTACTGACAGGCAGCACTGAGTAGATCACTGTTATAGTATATATGTGGGCGCTATTACTGATAGCACTGAGAAGATCACTGTTATAGTATATGTTGGTACTATTACTGATAGACAGCACTAAGGAGATCATTGTTATAGTATATGTGGGCACTATTACTGATAAGTAGCACTGAGAAGATCACTGTTATAGTATATGTGGGCGCTATTACTGATAGCACTGAGAAGATCACTGTTATAGTATTGACCACATCCCTTGGCATCAGGAGCGGTGGTCATGTGCTTAAATGGTTGCTGTATTAAGCCTAGGTTACGACTAGCAGCGGGAATAGATATGGAGGATTTTGCTAACTGAGTGCGGCTGGTTGATAACATATACCGCTGAATTTGTATCAATTGGATGGCTGTATCTTTATGTATCTACATGACTGTAGTGGCATCCCTGGAGGATATATTCTGAGTACACTCTATATATCTTTGAGAGCAGCTATAGAGAGGAACATACCTTGACTACTGTGACTGTATTGAGACAATAATGAAGGTCTGAGGATGCATCACTGCAATCTGCAGCTCCAAAACCTGAACAGACCATTTGATTATCTCAGAGTCTAATAATGTTTTTTCATGTATTTGCCTCATTTGCTGTTTATATGTTCTATATGCTGCTCACATATAAGTTTGTGCTTTGAAGCAACCACAACCATCTTTTTACCCCTGATGAACCGTATGTTACTGTAAATTACCCAGTTACGGGGAAACGCGTCGGGTTAGGATGTACTATTGGGGATTGTCCCTATAAATATCGCACTTTTTGTATTGATGTGAATTACTGTTTTTATGGGGATTTATATATACTGTATTCTGTAACAAGCTATTTGTAATAAAGAAAGATATTTTTAGCTATTTGAGATTTTGATTTGCTATTACTGACAGGCAGCACTGAGTAGATCACTGTTATAGTATATGTGGGCGCTATTACTGATAGAACTGAGAAGATCACTGTTATAGTATATGTTGGTACTATTACTAATAGACAGCACTAAGGAGATCATTGTTATAGTATATGTGGGCACTATTACTGATAAGTAGCACTGAGAAGATCACTGTTATAGTATATGTGGGTGCTATTACTGATAGCACTGAGAAGATCACTGTTATAGTATATGTGAGCACTATTACTGACAGGCAGCACTGAGAAGATCACTGTTATAGTATATGTGGGCGCTATTACTGATAGCACTGAGAAGATCACTGTTATAGTATATGTGAGCGCCATTACTGACAGGCAGCACTGAGTAGATCACTGTTATAGTATATGTGGGCGCTATTACTGATAGCACTGAGAAGATCACTGTTATAGTATATGTTGGTACTATTACTGATAGACAGCACTAAGGAGATCATTGTTATAGTATATGTGAGCACTATTACTGATAAGTAGCACTGAGAAGATCACTGTTATAGTATATGTGGGCGTTATTACTGATCGGCAGCACTGAGAAGATCACTGTTATAGTATATGTGGGCGCTATTACTGACAGGCAGCACTGAGAAGATCACCGTTATAGTATATGTGGGAACTGTTAATGACAGGCACAGGGCCGGTTTTGGACTAAGTGTGGCCCTGGGCAAAAACAAAAATGGGGCCCATGACCAAAGATCATTGTGCTGCATATCAGCTGAAGGCCATAACACAAATGCATTATAGGGTCCAAATCAAAGATATATAGGGGAAGATTTATGAAAACCTGTGCAGATCAGTGGAGGAGTTGCCCATAGCAACCGATCAGAGGCCTTTTTAAATTGAGAATAGCATCCTCTATTTAGGCTTTCATAAATCTCCCCCATAGTGAATACTTTTTGTTTAAAGTGCAAATGTCACATAAAAATAGGTCAATAACCTGTCAGCACAGCACAAGCCGATCACTGGTATACTGCAGCCATACATTTGTTTTGGCACTCCTTGTCTTCTATTCTGTAAAAATAACATTTATCTACAGATGCCAAAAGTCAGAGAGGCGTAGTCAGGGATCTGCAATCTCTTTTCCGACATCACAGCACTGCCCCGGGACCGCTCACTGACTGAGAAAGAAATAGAGCTGCGTGCCAGTCAGGCTGGTGCAGTGCGGTGATGCCAGAGAAGAGAGGCTTGGCAGCCCAGGGCTGTAGTATACCAGTGATCAGCTCGTAGGCTGCAGTATGCCAGTGATCAGCTCGTAGGCTGCAACATACCAGTGATCAGCTCGTCTGGTAGGCTGCAGTATACCAGTGATCAGCTCGTAGGCCGCAGTATACCAGTGATCAGATCGTCTCGTAGGCTGTAGTATACCAGTGATCAGCTCGTAGGCTGCAGTATACCAGTGATCAGCTCGTCTCGTAGGCTGCAATATACCAGTGATCAGCTCGTAGGCTGCATTATACCAGTGATCAGCTTGTAGGCCGCAGGATACCAGTGATCAGCTCGTAGGCTGCAGTATACCAGTGATCAGCTCGTAGGCTGTAGTATACCAGTGATCAGCTCGTAGGCTGCAGTATACCAGTGATCAGCTCGTCTCGTAGGCTGCAGTATACCAGTGATCAGCTCGTAGGCTGCATTATACCAGTGATCAGCTTGTAGGCCGCAGGATACCAGTGATCAGCTCGTAGGCTGCAGTATACCAGTGATCAGCTCGTCTCGTAGGCTGCAGTATACCAGTGATCAGCTCGTAGGCTGCATTATACCAGTGATCAGCTTGTAGGCTGCAATATACCAGTGATCAGCTCGTAGGCTGTAGTATACCAGTGATCAGCTCATAGGCTGTGCTGATGGTTATTGACTGATTTTTATGCGACAGTTGCGTTTTAACCATTAACATAAATCAGACCCTAAAACACTCCTGTATTGTGGCCATGTTAGAGCAGCTCTCACCTGATCAGAAGCAGTCACAGCACACAGGACTATTAAATCCAGTGACCACAGGGGGCGTCTTCTCTGATTGTATATGTTCTCATTTACATCCAGCCCAGGCAAATATGATGATGTCTACTGATGACTGAAGACTATACCAAGACATCTGTGGCCCCTTACTTCTCGAGTCTACCCAAAACTCTATAGTAACACAACCCCCATCCTTTACACTGCAATCCTGCTTCACTAATGCTGTGCTTGCTGCTGCCCCATTACCATGTCTACAGCATACCTAGCGGACAGTGTAAAAATCAGAAAAATCTAATCGGTATGATCCGACCACTGGAACCACTGGGTGATTGGAGCAACAGCACATGACCCCATGTCACTCAATTCATTCTCTATGGGGTCTCCATACATGTGCAGCGATCAGCAATGTTTATAAGTCCCATAGAGACTTGCGATGACATCCTCAGGAAGGTCCTTTACCATACAGTGTGAGTGTCTATTCTGCTCTGTGGGCTCTCTGAAGCAATTTGCATATTTTACCTTGAATTTGCGCAAATCGTGGCATAATGCATTAATGTTCCTCTAGAGTTCATGGGGGCCCTGGGCAATTGCCCAGGTTGCCCCCCCCCCCCCCCCCCTTAAACCATCCCTGGACAGGCAGCACTGAGAACATCATCGTTATAGTATATGTAGGCACTATTACTGACAGCAGCACTGAGAAGATCACTGTTATAGTATATGTGAGCGCTATTACTGACAGGCAGCACTGAGAAGATCACTGTTATAGTATATGTGAGCACTATTACTGACAGGCTGCACTGAGAAGATCACTGTTATAGTATATGTGAGCACTATTACTGACAGGCAGCACTGAGAAGATGACTGTTATAGTATATGTGAGCGCTATTACTGACAGGCAGCACTGAGAAGATCACTGTTATAGTATATGGGAGCGCTATTACTGACAGGCCGCACTGAGAAGATCACTGTTATAGTATCTGTGAGCACTATTACTGACAGGCAGCACTGAGAAGATCACTGTTATAGTATATGTGAGCGCTATTACTGACAGGCAGCACTGAGAAGATCACTGTTATAGTATATGTGGGTGCTATTACTGACAGGCCGCACTGAGAAGATCACTGTTATAGTATATGTGAGCGCTATTACTGACAGGCAGCACTGAGAAGATCACTGTTATAGTATCTGTGAGCACTATTTCTGACAGGCAGCACTGAGAAGATCACTGTTATAGTATATGTGAGCGCTATTACTGACAGGCAGCACTGAGAAGATCACTGTTATAGTATATGTGAGCGATATTACTGACAGGCAGCACTGAGAAGATCACTGTTATAGTATATGTGAGCGCTATTACTGACAGGCAACACTGAGAAGATCACTGTTATAGTACATGTGGTGACTATTACTGACAGGCAGCACTGAGAAGATCACTGTTATAGTATCTATGAGCACTATTTCTGACAGGCAGCACTGAGAAGATCACTGTTATAGTATATGTGAGCGCTATTACTGACAGGCAGCACTGAGATCACTGTTATAGTATATGTGAGCGCTATTACTGACAGGCAGCACTGAGAAGATCACTGTTATAGTATATGTGAGCGCTATTACTGACAGGCAGCACTGCGAAGATCACTGTTATAGTATATGTGAGCGCTATTACTGACAGGCAGCACTGAGAAGATCACTGTTATAGTATATGTGGATGCTATTACTGACAGGCCGCACTGAGAAGATCACTGTTATAGTATATGTGAGCGCTATTACTGACAGGCAGCACTGAGAAGATCACTGTTATAGTATCTGTGAGCACTATTACTGACAGGCAGCACTGAGAAGATCACTGTTATAGTATATGTGAGCGCTATTACTGACAGGCAGCACTGAGAAGATCACTGTTAGACCATGTTCACACATCGGAATTTCCGTGCCGGATTCCGCATTGGAATCCCGCAAGGAAATTCTGCTGCAGCAGTGTCCTGTTGAATTCAACAGGATTCTGCTGCTCCATGCACATGGAGGAAATTCTGTGCAGTTCCATTTTCTGTGTCCACACAAAGAATGAACATGTTGTGTGTAGCTATCTATGAGATGACGGATTCCTGTGCGGTCCTAGCACCGCCATATTATGCCCTGCAGAGATTCTCCGTGTGGACATTCCGTTGTGTGAACTTAGCCTTATAGTATATGTGGGCACTATTACTGATAGGCAACATTGAGAAGATCACTGTTTATCTGTGTGCGGTGACTATTACTGTATAAAGAACAAGGTGACAGTATTAGTTTAGGGCTACATGGCAAAAATGGTTTGCACAGTCAAAGATCGTCATGTTGTTCTCCCTGAATGGTGCTGAATCTCAGCTAATGTATGTAAATGTAGACACAGGTAGAGAAATCCAGCACATATCAGTTCTTGCTCTTTAGGTGGTTTATTAAACCCTTAAAATGGCATCATAAAATGTATGGCTTCCTGTGACTATACATTATACATTTTATGATGCCGTTTTGTGCTGGATTTCTCTCTGTGTTATTACAAGTTGCTGTTGCTCCACAGCTATCTGTGCACTTCGTTCTTGCAAAGGGGGGAGCTAAGCTGATTTGCACTAAATGGGGTCACGTTGCGACCTCCAAACAACCGCAGCCACAAATTCATCCTGGATGGAATTATTATGTTTCTCATGTTGTAGTCACAACCATCTGGGGTTTGCAGCGCAATCTCATTTAGGCTAAGTCTCCACTTGGTTTTTTGCACTGCGTTTTAGGGATTAAAAAAACGCCTGAAAAATCGCCAGTGCAAGTGACGTCATCATGCGTTTTTTCTTGCGTTTTTTCTGGTGTTTTTTCCGGCGTTTTTTTCATGGAAATTGCACCTTGGCGGTTTTTTTTTTGGTACCCAAAATTTCTTGGGTACCAAAAAAAAAAAAAGGATGCAGCAGTGATTTTTTTTTTATTAAATGCAATGTATATATTTTATAACCCGATTTTTATAATTTTTTAATAAAGTGTGTGTTTCACTTTTTTTAAAAATAAATTTTTAACATTTTTTATGTAGTACTACTACTCCCAGCATGGAACAGACTGTTCCATGCTGGGAGTGATAGTACCTGTACTATAGACATATATCGTCCATAATATAGCAGAGAAGCGAGCGGGTCTATACATCGCTCTCCTCTCTGCACTATACTCCGGCCACTGATGTCAACAGAAATTCATATTTCCCACCCAGAGCTGTGATTGGCTGGATGGTTTCAGCCAATCACAGCTCTGAGGAAAAGATGAATGAATGAGTGGCCGGCCCGGAGTATAGTGCAGAGCAGGGATGTGAGCGATGTATACAGTCGCTCCATCTCTGCTATAGACAGGACGATCACATCGGGTGTCAGTAGTGATATCCACTGTGATGTGTCCTTAAGCAGGCACTACTACTCCCAACATGGAGCACACTCTGCTCCATGCTGGGAGCTGTAGTACCTGTATTAATAGACAGATCGCAGCGAGTCTAACTTCTGACACCCGCTTCGATCTGTCTATTAATGCAGGTACTACAGCTCCCAGCATGAGGCAGATTGTGCTCCATGTTGGGAGTAGTATTACCTGCAGTTATGGAAAGATCACAGCGGGTATCACTCCTGACACCCGTTGTGATCCTCCTGTATAATGTATAGATGCAGCGGCCTCTCTCCTATGGTCCCCTGCACGGCCGTATATATACACATGTTCCTATTTCTCACAGAGAGCTGTGATTGGCTGGAACCATCTGGCCAATCACAGCTCTGTGGGAAATATGAATAAGTGTAAATATACGTCAGGGCAGGGGACCATAGAAGAGCGGCCACCGCATCTATATATTATACAGAAAGATCGCAGCGGGCGATCTGTCTATTAGTACAGGTAGAACTACTCCCATCATGGAACAGTGTGTTCCATGCTGGGAGTAGTAGTACTAACTAAAAAAAATGTAAAAAATAAAGCAAAAAAGTGAAAAACACACACACAATACATTTTTATAATTTTCGGCTAAATTTTATTTCCCTGCACACATAAATTGATCCCTGTTTAAAAAGTAATAGTTTTTTTTTTCAATAATATACATTTTGTTAGATACAATTTTTTCCTTCACTACTGTATATTTTTGAAAAAAAATTTTTAATGGTACCCTACGAAATTTTATTAAAAACAGCTATCTACATCACTTTTTTGGATCGCTAAAGTCCAAAAAAGATAAAAAAAACGCCTGCAAAAACGCCAAAGTTAAAATACACATAGCGTTTTTCTTGGCGTTTTCTCACACCCATAGACTTCTATTGGAGCAAAACGCCACGATTTTGACAAAAAACGCCGGTTTGAGGGAACGATAGCGTTTTTTTCAATACGCCAAAGAGCGGAAAAGAAAGCAGAAAAAGTGAAAAAACGCCAAAAGGATTAAAAAAACGCCAAAGTGAAAAAACGCAAAGTGGAATTCGAAATTTGCGATTTCTCATTGACTTACAGCTAACATCTGGCCGCAGCGTTTTTTGACCAAAAAAACGCCATGCGGCAGAATTGGCGTTTTTCTTTGCCGAGATGCAGCACAATTCAGGGCGCGCAACATAGGGATCTTTGGTCACGCAATCTGGGGCCCCATTTTAAATTTTAGCCCAGGGCCACACTTAGTCTAAAACTGGCCCTGTACATGAGGAGGGGGTTTGTTACAGTGTGTCACCCAAGCAGTAAGGAGATTACATGAGGAGGAGGTTTGTTACAGTGTGTAACCAAAGCAGTAAGGAGATTACATGAGGAGAGGGTTTGTTACAGTGTGTCATCTCAGTAGTAATTATATTACATGAGGAGAGGGTTTGTTACAGTGTGTCATACCAGTAGTAATGATATTACATGAGGAGAGGGTTTGTTACAGTGTGTCATCCCAGTAGTAATGATATTACATGAGGAGAGTGTTTGTTAGTGTCATCCCAGTAGTAATGATATTACATGAGGAGAGGGTTTGTTACAGTGTGTCATCCCAGTAGTAATGATATTACATGAGGAGAGGGTTTGTTACAGTGTGGCATTCCAGTAGTAATGATATTACATTAGGAGAGGGTTTGTTACAGTGTGTCATCCCAGTAGTAATGATATTACATGAGGAGAGGGTTTGTTACAGTGTGTCATCCCAGTAGTAATGATATTACATGAGGAGAGGGTTTGTAAGGGTACGCTCAGATGAGCAGATCCACAGCGTATTTTATGCTGCACACAGCTGTATATGCTGTGTTATGCTGTATACAGCTGTCACGCCCCCTCCCATAGGCTTGCATTGAGGGGGCGGAACGTGACATCACACAGGGCAGAGTCTTGACGTCACAACACTCCAGCCCCGGGATCGATAGTAATCAGACCCGGAGCGAACACGCTCCAGGGACTGATTTTAACGGGGACTCCCGCGATCAGGCATCTTATCCCCTATCCTTTGGATAGGGGATAAGATGTCTAAGCGCCGCAGTACCCCTTTAAGGGGGTACTCTGCCCGTGGCATCTTGGATGTATCCTTTGGATAGGGGATAAGATACTTAGGGGCGGAGTACCACTCTAAGGTCAAAATTACTCCATATAAACGACTGGGGAGATTTATCAAAACCTGTCTAAAGAGAAAAGTTGCCATGTTGGCCATAGTAACCAATTAGATCGCTTCTTTAATTTTTTTCAGAGGCCTTGTTAAAAAGGAAAGAAGCAATCTGATTGGTTGCTATGGGCAACTCCGCAACTTTTCCTCTGGTCACGTTTTGATAAATCTCCGCCATTGAGTTTTGGAATTACTTGTATACAGCAGCTCCATTCTAGGCATTTCCCTCAGATGGACTTCCATTGTATCTGACAGGTGACTGGAATGGACTGGTTCCCGGTAGAAGCTCCCTGCAAGTACTGTGTAGACTGGAGCTGCCGTAGGGATGACCTAGCACGAACTGTACCATTCTAGAGGCAGCAGCCGCTGCCAGACAGAAACATGGTCACCCAGGAGCGCCGAGATCTGAGAACGTCACGTCCAGTGACGTCAGCGCGCCGGCTGTCGCGCTGTCAGGATGACGCGGTTCTGGAGGATGCCCAGGCCGAGCTGTGAAGTAAACGTTTCCCGACACTGAGAGTGACCGGCTTGGTGGTTGGGATGGCGGAACCGGGGCACGTTACCCCCACGGACGGTGAGTGTGTCTCTGCCTGTGTGTCCTGAGCTGTGCTGGTGAGGAGAGCAGACTCCGGGCCAGGTAGTGGGGGAGGCGGCTGGAGGTGGGAGCCCTGGACCGGCTGGGAGCAGACACATGTCACATTGAGTGTGACGCTGCTGAAAAGGCTGGGTGGGGAGCTTACTGCTGCCTGTGTGGTGGGATTGTGCCCTGCACACTATTTACTGTGGAATGGACTATTTCTGCTTAAAGGGCTCGCTACGTGTTCTCACTAAAGTCTATCAATACACAAGTGTTCCAATCTGTATACTGTATATATGTCTCCAGAGGGAATTATTAAAAGGTGGATATTACTGGCTGCTATACATCGGACTGTATGACCTATGTGTGAATCATGTATACTCTCCCAACGTGAGTGTGCATTGCTGCCAAGGAAGCTTTATTTATAAATATGTAACGCACAGACTGGTGAGCCACATCAGTCTATAGCAGTGGTCTCCAACCTGCGGACCTCCAGATGTTGCAAAACTACAACTCCCAGCATGCCCGGACAGCCGTTGGCTGTCCGGGCATGCTGGGAGTTGTAGTTTTGCAACATCTGGAGGTCCGCAGGTTGGAGACCACTGGTCTATAGGATGCACACAATTAGAGATGAGCGAACTTACAGTAAATTCGATTCGTCACGAACTTCTCGGCTCGGCAGTTGATGACTTTTCCTGCGTAAATTAGTTCAGCTTTCCGGTGCTCCGGTGGGCTGGAAAAGGTGGATACAGTCCTAGGAGACTCTCTTAGGAATGTATCCACCTTTTCCAGCCCACCGGAGCACCTGAAGGCTGAACTAATTTACGCAGGAAAAGTCATCAACTGCCGAGCCGAGAAGTTCGTGACGAATCGAATTTACTGTAAGTTCGCTCATCTCTAGCTGCTATACATCGGACTGTATGACCTATGTGTGAATCATGTATACTCTCCCAACATGAGTGTGCATTGCTGCCAAGGAAGCTTTATTTATAAAATATGTAATGCACAGACTGGTGAGCCACATCAGTCTATAGCAGTGGTCTCCAACCTGCGGACCTCCAGATGTTGCAAAACTACAACTCCCAGCATGCCCGGACAGCCAACGGCTGTCCGGGCATGCTGGGAGTTGTAGTTTTGCAACATCTGGAGGTCCGCAGGTTGGAGACCACTGGTCTATAGGATGCACACAATGCCTCCATGTCCGTGTACCATAAAAATCGCTCCCCCAAGGATTTGTTTTTGCTGATGTCCCTTCAGAAGTATATTGCAGGATTATTAGTAGTCTTTTCCTGTCCATGCCTGTTACCACAATGCAGCTCAATAGATGCCTGTATAGAAAGCAGACAGAGGGTAAGTGGCACAGGTGATTTACCTGCCTGTGCCGTCCTATGTGGGTGCTGTTTACAATATTCTTGGGCTAATATTCCTGTCCGGTAGAGAGTGGACAAGTGGTAGCACAATCCAAGAAGCTTAGAACATGTTTTGGAGATCACGATTTCCTATCTGATCTCTTGTAGTGACACGATCTACAGGTGCTCACTTGGTTGCGACACCACCAGCCTGGGCATTCCCTCCGCGCCGGAGAAAGAAATCATCATGAATACATAGGACAGCAGAGGCAGGTTGTTTACTGTGCCACTTAACCACTGGAGCGGGGAGCCAGACTAAGGCTGCATTCACACCATGTTTTTGCAATACAGTTCCCGTATACGTTTTCTATGTGAAAACCGTACGGAACCGTATTGGAAACCGTAAGCATTGACTCTCCATTGAAAACTGTATGCCAAAAGATGCATCAGGTTGTGTCCGTTTTGCATCCTGTACGGTTTTGTCAGGTTTTTTTCCTGTACCCAAAACCGTGGAATTTCAATCAAACAAGTAAAACTTTATTCAAAATGCAGTGAAAAGTTAAAAACGTGTAAGTTTTTTTCTTAAAAAACGGATGCAACCGGATGTCATTTTTCAAACCGTATACGGTTTTTAACTGTACACGGGTTAAAATTTGTACACACATTTTGATACCGTTTAGTCAGGTTTTGAGGAATCAGTTTTTCCTCAAAAGCCTGATACGGGAACTGTATTGCAAAAACGTGGTGTGAATGCAGCCTTACAAACATTGGCAGCATGAGGAATATACACTCTGCGCTTTGGCTCCAGTCCTGGATCATTTTATGTCATGATAATCAATTGTTTCTTCTACAGGATATTGCTCTGCAATGGTTTAGTTGTGTCTTTTGAGTAGATTTCAGCATGTTCCGACAAAGATTTGGATTCCGAAAGAAAACGGAAGTTGTGTGGAATCCCATTGTAGTCATTGGGACTGTGCTGCAAGGCTGAGTCCACCTGAAATTCTGTAGTTTGAACGACTCTAAGGGCTCGTTCACACCGCGACCATTGTTTTTAATGGGATTCTGCTGCTCTATGTATACTGCAAAATGTCCACAGCAGAATTCAGCCTTGGGAATGGACGGAATGTAATTCTTCGGGCGAAATTCCGCCAGACTGCATTGCCATATTGACACATTGACACATATCTGCGCGGTCTGACCTCCGACGATTTCTGTTGGCTGAATGTCCACTTACAGCGGGCCTCACCAGCACCTTGGCGGTGGGACTGCGCAGACATGCACCGTTTCACAGACAGCTTTGCAGTCCAGCAGAATTTATGCCATTTATATCATAAAACTATTAACACAATAAGACATACACCACTTTATTTTTTATTAGTTCGAAGATTCCATGAACATTCAAATTAGAAATTTCAATAATAGTTTAGTGTATGGTAAAATTAGGGTATTTTGTGTTTTGTAAAGTTTTTTTTTTAATTTGCGCTCCATTCATACGTCTTATTAGTAGTATTTGTCCAGAAGAATTCCGCCCAAAGAATTGAAGGGGTACTCCATCCCTTGACACTGACAAACACCCCCAGCAGTCTCAGTGCAGCACCCAGCATTATAAACACCCCTCGTGACGTCACTCCACACCCCCTCCATTCATGTCTATGCTATAAGGCAGTGATTCCCAAACCGTAGCCCTTCAGATGTTGCAAAACTACAAATCCCAGCATGCCCAGACAGCACACGGCTATCCAGGCATGCTGGGAGTTGTAGTTTTGCAACATCTGGAGGGCCAAAGTTTGGACATCACTGCTATAAGGTAAGAGTAACAAGGATAGTCACTAACTATAGGATCCATTTCTCCAATGTGACTAGTCACTTACCAGTAGATTTTACAGCTGATAGCATTTTGCGTCCCTATATTTATACCCACTGTGGCTATAAAAGGCAGAGGTTTTTAAAGTGCTGCAGATTTATGAAGATTTTGGTGACACAACTTTGTGGCAAATAAGAAAATCCCTAAAAAGTCAAAGAGCATGTATCTCAGCATTTTTCAGTTTTTGCACTTTCGTTTTTTCTTCTTACCTTTTAAAAATCATAACCCTTTCAATTTTCCATCTAAAAATCCATATGATGGCTTATTTTTTGTGCCACCAATTCTTCTTTGTAATGACAGTCATTTTACCCAAAAATCTACGGCAAAACTAAAACAAAAATCATTGTGCGACAACATTGAAAACCAAAATCCATTTTGTACATTTTGGTGGTTTCCGTTTCTACACAGTACATTTTTCGGTAAAAATTGCACCTTATCTTTATTCTGTATGTCCATACGATTAAATTGATACCCTACTTATATAGGTTTGATTTTGTCGTACTTCTGGAAAAAATATTAACTACATACACGAAATTTAATACGTTTAAAAATGTCCTTCTGACCCCCTATAACTTTAATATTTTTCCGCATATGAGGATGTATCAGTATGATTGCTTTTTATAAATTTTTTATGGTATAAAAAGTGACCAAAAATACGCTATTTTGGACTTTGGAATTTTTTTACGTGTACGCCATTGACCGTGCAGTTTAATTAATGTGGCGATACCACATATGTTTATATTTATATTTATTTACATAGTTTATTTTTTTTATGGGGACAGGGGGGTGATTCAGATTTTTTATTAGGGAAGGGGTTAAATCACATTTATTAACCCTTGTTTATTTTTCTTTGCAATGTTATAGCCCTTATAGGCGACAATAACATTGCACACACCGATTTCCTACACTGATCACTGCCATACAATAGCATGGCATTTATCAGTGTTATCACTGCTCGACTGCTCCTGCCTGGATCTCAGACACGAGCAGTCATTCGTCGTTAAGGAGATAAACTACACAATAGTACTTTATTGAATTTAAAAAATAAAGACTAACATTTTTAAAAACGCATACAGAAAGGAAATGGGTCCAAAGTAAATTATTTACAGGGTTACCTGTAAAGAGCAAACACACAAACTTGGCTGGATGGGTTGAAAAAAAGGGGGTAGAAGATAATCAATCTTATATTAGTAACTCATAGTACTATGTCACATAGTATTAGAAACATAGAGTGTGTCTGCAGATAAGAGCCATTTGGCCCGGGGGAACAGGAGTCCGATTCGGGGTCTCTGACTAATATACATACCTTCTGTCTGGCACCAGGTCCCTCTGAAGATCCTCTTCTATCTTCGCTGAATTGCGCTGTAGAGGCGGGCCCACCGGCTGAATTTGAATACTCATGGTCGCTGGTCACGTGAGCGCTTGTGCCTACTGAGCACTCTTGTGACCAGCAACCATGAGTATTCAAATTCAGCCGGTGGGCCCGCCTCTACAGCGCAATTCAGCGAAGATAGAAGAGGATCTTCAGATGGACCAGGTGCCAAACAGAAGGTATGTATATTAGTCAGAGACCCCGCATTGGACTCCTGTTCACCCACAATATAACCCAGTGTATTGGGTTTAGTATAGTTGAACAGGACGACCGATTTCCTTTTAAAACGTTATAGTCGAGACTTATCAAAAGTTTAGTTCGCACCAGGTGTTGGTCCTTAGACCCACTGCTACCGCCAGTTATAGGCTGGAATTCCACTTGTTTTTTTTTGTTGGGAAAAACACCAAGAAAAATGCCAATTCTGCCGCATGGCGTTTTTTCTTGGCCAAAAAACCCTGCGGCCAGATGTTAGCTGTAAACGAGAAATCGCAAAATTCTTTTTCCACGTGGCATTTTCAGTTTGGCCTTTTTATCTTTTTTGGGGCGTTTTTCATCTCCTTGGCGGTTTCGCAAAATTGCAGCATGTTGAGCCTATGGCGTTTTTTTCCCTGAAAATTTTCTCCCTTAGAAGTCATGCCATGTGGGTTTTAACTTTGGCATTTTCAGGCGGTTTTTATTCTCTTTTGGACTTTAGCGATCCAAAAAAGTGATGGAGATACACTTTTTTTTTTTTTTTTTTTTTTTATAAAATTTCGTAGGTTACCATTAAAAAAGATACAGTGGTGATGGAAAAAAATTTATTTAACGAAATTTCTCTTTTTTTATAACAAAATTTATTTTAATTTTTAAAATGGGGAACAATTTTTTGGTGGGCGGGCATGGACCTAAAAAAATGTAGTGTATGTGAGTTTTTCACTTTTTTTTCTTTATTTTTTAGGTGGTACTACTACTACTCCCAGCATGGAACACACACTGTTCCATGATGTGAGTAGTAGTACCTGTAATAATTGACATATCGCCCCGGGTTCCATTGCGATCCTTCTGTATAATTTATAGATGCGGCCGGCCGCTCTTCTATGGTCCCCTGCACTGACGTATATATACACCTATTCATATTTCCCACAGAGAGTTGTGATTGGCTCGATGGTTGCAGCCAATCACAACTCTCTGTGAGAAATATGAATAGGTGTATATATAAATCAGTGCAGGGGAACATAGAAGAGCGGCTGCCCGCATCTATACATTATACAGGAGGATCATAGCGGGTGTCAGGATTGACAGCCGCTGTGATCAGTCTATTAATGCAGGTACTACAGCTCCCAGCATGGAGCAGAGTGTGCTCCATGTTGGGAGTAGTAGTACCTGCAGTTAAGGACAGATCACAGTGGCTGTCGCTCCTGATATCTGCTGTGATTGTCCTTTCTATTGCAGAGATGCAGAGCGGCTTTCTCCTGTGCTCTGCATGTCTGCACTATACTGCCAGTGATATGAATAGAACATCACTCATTCATATTTCCCACTGAGAGCTGTGATTGGCTGCAACCATCCGGTTAATCCCCACTCTGGGTGGAAAATATTCAGATCACTGGCTGGAGTATAGTGCAGAGATGCGAGCGCTGTATAGAGCCGCTCCACATCTCTGCTATATTATGGATGATCGCATCTGGTGTCAGGACTGACATCTGGGGCGATATGTCTGTTAGTACAGGTACTACTACTCCAATCATGGAACAGTCTGTTCCATGCTGGGAGTAGTGGTACTACTCAAAAAATAAAAAATTAAATGGTAAAAAAATAGTGAAACACACATACACACTTTATAAAAAATTTGTTAAAAGTTAATTATAAAAAAAAAAAAAAAAAAATATTTCCTTAAATACATTTTTCCCCATCCCTACTGCATCCTTTTCAGTGAAAAAAAATGCTGGAAACAAAACCAAGTGGAATCCTAGCCATAAGCTGGTACAGTGAACGCTTCATTCCCCAACCATCAACCAAATCCAATTACTTCACTGCATTTGTCAGGTACACTTTAAGAGTCTGGAGGGGGAACCCACCTCGCCCAAAGTGCATGTTGTATACACAGCGGCTTTGTCTGGGGCAGACAAACGTTTGTGAACTGTGGTAGATTCAACCTGGCATTGTTTGCTATTCACCATATTTCCAACAAATGTACCTTGTGAACCTGGGGCAATATGGTATTTTTGTGGCTGTTCTGTGATAGGAAGCCAGCAAATGTGCATGTGATCCAGCTTAAAGGGGTAATCCGGTGGTTAAGATTTTTGGCTATATTGCATCTTCTTTTAATGTTTGTTTTTTGCAATTGACATGTATTAAATGTATGTGTAGCATGAGTCTTTTTTTTCTTACCTGTTTGTGGGCCAGGAAGTTCTGTAGTTCTGTGTTGGATCTCTGACTGTTGTCCACAGGTTAGGATTAGGCTGTGGACAAGATGTCATGTTTTTTTTTTTTTTTTCTCTGTTCTTTCAAAACTGCATGACAGAGATAGGCCACGCCCCCTCATCTCCCCCTCCAGGTGGTCACAGGTGTGCATGAGAGCAAGAAGCTCCTACACAGCTCCTCATCTCCCCTCCCCCTGCTTTGTCTTGTCAGGACGCAGGTCTGCACTGAAAGAAGACAGAGAAGATGTATGTGAAGGGGATGATAAGAAGGTGCACGGGCTGGGGATGTATAGACTGCAGGGGAATAAATCTTCGACTGGGGATGATTTCCATGTGTGAAGGGAGGGGGACTCCTGAATGACACATGCTGGGAGTTGTAGTCCCTGTTATGTGTGTGTATGCTAGTGTTAACAAACAGTCTTCCTCCAGCTGTATCAAAACTACAACTCCCAGCATGCCTGGACAGACTTTGGACATGCTGGGAGTTGTAGTTTTGCAACAGCTGGAGGCACACTGGTTGGGAAACACTGTCATAGCCTATTCAGCATACACATCATGTTACACCAGTGTTTCCAAACCAGTGTGCCTCCAGCTGTTGTAAAACTACAACTCCCAGCATTCCCTGACAGCCTTTGGGCATGCTGGGAGTTGTAGTTTTGCAACAGCTGGAGGCACACTGATTGCAAAACATTGGCCTAGCCTATTCAGTATCAAAACTACAACTCCCAACATGCCTTTTGCAACACCTGGAGGCACCCTGGATGGGAAACACTGGTGTATGCCCTATAGAGGTGTGGGGAACTACAACCCCCAGGAGACTAGAGGCAGCATGCTGGTGTTATACTACAAACTGAAGACTCCTGAATGACACATGCTGGGAGTTGTAGTCCCTTTTGTGTGTGTATGCCAGTGTATCCCAACCAAGGATGATTATATTAGTGTGCTGTGTATAAGGGGGCTGACCCGGGAAAATAGTAGGGTGGGTAAAGGGCGCAACAAAAAAAAGGAGCCGCCCCAAACCAGCAAGGCATGTGGCATGCTGGGATTTGTAGTTTTCAGCACAGCAAGAAACAGGAAATAGAAGCAAAGATGGGAAAACAAAGTGGGGGATAAAAAGACAACAAAGAACGGAAATAGAGTAGGCTAAACAACAAGAATAGAAATGAAACAAATAGGGTAAGTCAAAAACGGAAAAACCGTTGACCACTGGAGTACTTTAAGGTCATGTTTACAAGGCAGAAATTTCTTTTTAAAATCTGTTCTGATGTTATTTCAATATCAGGTGCTTTGGTTTCTCTAGATCCCTTTCATGCGAATGGGTCAGTGAAACTTCTGCATCAGATCTGATATGTGTAAATGTCAATGTAAATCTTTCCTTTCTTCTTTTAGCCCCACTTTGCACCACTTTGTAATAGTATGGTGTGTGGAAGGGATAGTTCCCGCCGTATACAACACCTCTCTGCTTTCTCCCGTTTAAGTAAATTGGATGACACTGCATTACCTTGCACGACTACTATTAATACTACACAATTGCAAATACCAGCTGATGTAAACATTGAAGAGTCTGCAGCCCTTTCAAACCTTTCCAGACACCCCCTGCTGACCTTATATTGCTAGTCTATTCTTTTACAAAAGGCTTTAATTCTTAAAGGGGGGCCATCAGTTCTAAGAGGGGTATTCCCAACATCAGCAGTTATTGCTTATCCACAGGATATGGGATAACAAACTGTTCATTGGAGGTCCGAGCTGCTTGGTCTCTCTCTTCAATCCAGTTGTCCTCTGAATGAATGGAGCAGCAGCTTGCATGGCCAGTGCTCCATTCATTCTCTATGGGACTTTTGAAAATGATAAAGCTCATTCAGGGGACAAATGACCTCTGCTTTCTGGATTGGGGAAATTCCCAGTGGTCGGCCCACACTGATCTAAAGGCTGAAAGGAAATCTTTCTAAGGGTGTGTTCAGGTGAGGATTTACTTTCAAACTCGCAGCGGGTTTCCCGCTGCAAGATTGAAAGGAAAAGGCTCTCTGTGGGAGGCCCTCTGTAATCTCTGCTACAAAAAATATGTAGCAGATTTCCAACAGCGAAGATTCCGCTGCTGAAATCTTGCTGCGGACAGCTCACGGAGGTCACACCACTTTCAAACTTGGAGCGGAAACATCACGTGAACGCACCCTAAAACTGATTTTCTTGTATTTCCTCCGTTGACTAATCTACCTAAACCTGACCATCCCATCTCAGTGTGCGTTATACTACCATAACTCCTGGGCCCAAGCACCGCTCTCTGTCATGCTAGACTCTGATCTGTCTTTCATCCCCTATATTTAGTCTTTCACACTCTTGTCCCCTGTACCTCAAAATTATCTCCAGAATCAGATCTTCTGTCACTTTTGAAGCAGCTAAAAATCTTACTTTTGCTTTGAATATTTCTCACCTTGATTATTATAACTTTTTACTAATAGGCCTTCCCTTCTCTACACTCTCCTCTCTTCAGTCCATCCTAAATTATATCAATGGGATTCTGCTGCACTGTGCACTCCGTGGAATTTTCGCAGCAGATGCTGGTGCTCCACTGTCCTGGCAATGTCTACACGGAAATTTTCTGTGCCGCCATTGCCGTGTGAACATAGCCTAAAGCTCTTTCCGACTTTTATCCCTATTCCTCATTGATTGTAAGCTCTTGTGGGCAGGATCCTCACTCCTTTTGTTTGAATGTTAAGTGTGTAATATTCTAGGGTCTGATACTTGTCTTTATTTGTGCCCTCATAATTGCAAAGTGCTATGGAATAGTTTGGCACAATATAAATAAATATTATTATTAATAAATAAAAAAGAGTCTTGGATCCAGCACTTGGATAAAGAAGTTTATTGCAGCAATATAAAAAAAATAGACTCATTATTATTATTCCCTACACTCTGGATAGGGGATAAGTTTTGATGTTGAGAATAACCTTTTGAAGATGAGGTAACCCTTTTAACCCATTTTAACCCCTTAAGGACCTGGCCATTTTTTTGCACATCTGACTACTGTCATTTTAAGCATTAATAACTCTGGGATGCTTTTACCTTTCATTCTGATTCCGAGATAGTTTTTTTTCGTGACATATTCTACTTTATGTTGGTTGTAAAATTTTGTAGATACCTGCATCATTTCTTGGTGAAAAATTCAAAAGTTTTATGAAAAAATTGAAAGTTTTGCATTTTTTTTTTTAACTTTGAAGCTCTCTGCTTGTAAGGAAAATGGATATTCCAAATTGTATATTGATTCACATATACAATATGTCTACTTTATGTTTGCATCATAAAATTGACATGTTTTTACTTTTGGAAGACATCAGAGGGCTTCAAAGTTCAGCAGCAATTTTCCAATTTTTCACATAATTTTCAAAATCGAAATTATTCAGTGACCAGTTGAGTTTTGAAGTGGATTTTGAGGGCCTTCTTATTAGAAATACCCCGCAAATTACCCCATTATAAAACTGCACCCCTCAGGCTAAGTTTCTACTTGTTTTTTTTTCCTGCGTTTTTGGTTTTTTAAAAAGCTGAAAAAACACCTGAAAAAACGCCAGTGCAATTTCCTGCGTCTGGCGTTTTTTCTGCAATTTTTCCATGATGGAAGTAGTAGTACCTGTACTAATAGACATATCGCGATGCGATCGTCCATAATATAGCAGAGATGCGGAGCGGCTCTATACAGCGCTCGCATCTCTGCTCTGTACTCCGGCCAGTGATGTGAATAGAGCATCACTTAGAGTGGTGTCTTCTATGGGAGAAAAACGCCACAGTTTCAGGGAAAAAAATGCCAGTGACTCAACATGCTGCGATTTTGCAAAACCGCCAAGGAACTGAAAAACGCCAAAAAAGAGTGAAAAAACTCCAAAAGGATAAAAAAAAAAAAAAAAAAAAAAGCCAAACTGAAAAACGCCAAGTGGAAAAAGAATTTAGCGATTTCTCATTGATTTACAGCTAACATCTGGCCGCAGCATTTTTTGGCCGAAAAAAAACAGCCATGCGGCAGAATTGGCGTTTTTCTTGGCATTTAAAAAAAAAAGTAGAAACTTAGCCTCACAGTATACAAAATTTCATTTTGAAAATGTAACCCTTTAGGTGTTTCACAGGAATAGCAGCAAATTGAAGTAGAAAATTCAAAATCTTAATTTTTTACACAGGCTTGTTCTGAAATGGTTTTTGGGGGGCATGTCACATTTAGGAAGCCCCTATGATGCCGGAACAGTAAAAACAAACAAACACATGGCATACTATTTTGGAAACTACACCCCTCAAGGAACGTAACAAAGGGTACAGTGAGCCTTAACACCCCACAGGTGTTTGGACGTGAAAATGAAAAATCTGATTTTTTTTTTTCACTAAAATGCTGATATTACCCCAAATTTTTCATTTTCATAAGGGGTAATAGGAGAAAAAGCCTTCCAAAATTTGTAACCCCATTTTTTCTGAGTATGGAAACACCCGCAGATTACTTTACACCAGTGCTTCTCAACCTTTTTGGCGACTGTACCCCCGAAGGCTGAAAGTATGTCCGCGGGTACCCCCTCGCGCGGAACTTGCGTGTGAGGGGTACCCGCGGACAAAAGGCGTGTTCTTACCTTTATGCTAATGCATCCCCCCTCCATCTTAATCCCTTTGTGCCAATATTCCCCACTCCATCTTTATCCCTTGTGTTATTATTCCTCCTCCATCTTTATCCCCTTGTGTTATTATTCCTCCTCCATCTTTATCCCCTTGTGTTATTATTCCTCCTCCATCTTTATCCCCTTGTGTTATTATTCCTCCTCCATCTTTATCCCCTTGTGTTATTATTTCTCCTCCATCTCTATCCCCTTGTGTTATTATTCCTCCTCCATCTTTATCTCCTTGTGTTATTATTCCCCCTCCATCTTTATCCCCTTGTCCCATTATTCCCTCCTCAATCTTAATCCCCTTGTGCCAATATCCCCCCTCCATCTTTATCCCTTGTGTTATTATTCCTCCTCCATCTTTATCCCCTTGTGTTATTATTCCTCCTCCATCTTTATCCCCTTGTGTTATTATTCCTCCTCCATCTTTATCCCCTTGTGTTATTATTCCTCCTCCATCTTTATCCCCTTGTGTTATTATTCCCCCTCCATCTTTATCCCCTTGTGTTATTATTCCCCCTCCATCTTTATCCCCTTGTGTTATTATTCCTCCTCCATCTTTATCCCCTTGTGTTATTATTCCCCCTCCATCTTTATCCCCGTGTGTTATTATTCCCCCTCCATCTTTATCCCCTTGTGTTATTATTCCTCCTCCATCTCTATCCCCTTGTGTTATTATTCCTCCTCCATCTTTATCCCCTTGTGTTATTATTCCTCCTCCATCTCTATCCCCTTGTGTTATTATTCCTCCTCCATCTCTATCCCCTTGTGTTATTATTCCTCCTCCATCTCTATCCCCTTGTGTTATTATTCCTCCTCCATCTTTATCCCCATGTATCATTATTCCCCCTCCATCTTTATCCCCTTGTGTTATTATTCCCCCCTCCATCTTTATCCCCTTGTCCCATTATTCCCCCTCCATCTTTATCCCCATGTATAATTATTCCTCCTCCATCTTAATCCCCTTGTCCCATTATTCCCCCTCCATCTAAATCCCCTTGTACTATTATTCCCCATCCATCTTAATCCCTTTATGCTATTATTCCCCCTCCCTCTGATCCCCTTGTGCTATTATTCCCTCCTCCATCTTAATCCCCTTGTGCCATTATTATCCAATATGGCAAAAGGGGATTAGAGGGAGGGGCGAATAATAACACAAGGGGATAAAGATGGAGGGGGAATAATGGGACAAGGGGATAAAGATGGAGGGGGAGTAATGGGACAAGGGGATTAAGATGGAGGGGGAATAATGGGACAAGGGGATTAAGATGGAGGGGAATAATGGGACAAGGGGATTAAGATGGAGGAGGAATAATAACACAATGGGATTAAGATGGAGGGGGGGGGGGGATAATCAACCCTCTCCCTCCATATTAATCCCCTTGTGACATTATTCCCCCTCCATCTTTATCCCCTTGCGCTATTATTCCCCCTTCCTCTGATCCCCTTCTGCCATATCGAATAATAATGGCACAAGGGGATTAATATGGTGGGGAGGGGGGGGGGGGTTGATTATCCCTCCCTCCATCTTAATCCCCTTTTGTCATTATTCCCCCCTCCCTCTGATCCCCCTTTTGCCATTTTCCCCCCTCCATATTAATCCCCTTGTGCCATTATTATCCGATATGGCAAAAGGAATCATAGCAAGGGGAAACAGCGCAAGGGGATTATGGCGGAGGGGGGATGGGGAGAAATAAAGCACAAGGCATTACATTTTAATGCCTTGTGCTTTATTACTCCCCATCCCCCCTCCGCCATTATCCCTCTTCCCCCTCCATCTTAATGCCTTGTGCTCCATCCCATACAATCCCCCCTCCGTCCCATATATCCCCCCTCCGTCCCATATAGTCCTCCTCCGTGCCATACAGTTGTGTTCAACTTTTTGTTTTTATTCTTTACCTGGCATCCTGCGGTCCCCTGTGGCCTGCCCTTGGATGCAGCGCGCCCGTTCAGCAGGGCCGCACTGACGTGTGACATCTCCTGCGCTGTGCGGCAAGTACGCACAACGTCAGGGGAGGTCACACGTCTCCCCGGCAACCACGCAGCTCACTCACAGTAGCCGCAGCCGTAGCTTCGGCCACGGCTACTGTATAGTGATCTGCCACGGCCGTTCTCCGCTATGCACTGTCAAATACTGGCCAATGCATGGCCGGTATTTGACAGCACTTTCGCGTACCCCTAGGGGTACGCGTACCCCAGGTTGAGAACCCAGGCTTTACACCCAAATATGGGGTATTGCGTTACAAATTTTGGGGGTCTTTTTTTTTCCTTTTACTGCTTGTGAAAATTAAAAATATGGGGCAAAATTTGTAACATCATTTCTCCCGAGTACGGAAATACTCCATACTCCATCCTAAACTGTTTTCTTGAAATACGACAGGGCTCCAAAGACAGAGAGCGCCATGCGCATTTGAGGCCTATTTCGAGGATTTGCATCTGCCACCAAAATACCCTACAGCATTGTTTCCCAAACAGGGTGTCTCCAGCTGTTGCAAAACTCCCAGCATGCCTTGACAGTCAGTGGCTGCCCTGCAATATTGGGAGTTGTTGTTTTTCAACAGCTGGAGGCTCCGTTTTGGAAACCGTGCCCTACAAGACGTTTTTTTTTTCTTTTTTAAATTGGGGACTGGGAGGGGGCTATGTAGGGGTATATGTAGTATTTTACTTTTTATAGTGTAGTGTAGTGTTTTTAGGGTACATTCACATGGTCGGGTTTACAGTGAGTTTCTCGCTGGGAGTTTGAGCTGCGGTGGAAAATTTGCTGCATCTCAAACTTGCAGAAGAAAACTTAAATGTGAACCCTCTCCCGTGTACATTCACATGGGGGGGGGGGGGGGTGCGGCAAACCTCCAACACTGAGTCCATACATGCTGGGAGTTGTAGTTATGCAAGCAACAGCTGGAGGCACATTGGTTGCGCAACACTGAGAGTTTGTTACTTAACTCAGTGTTTTGCAACCAGTGTGCCTCCAGCTGTTGCAAAACTAGAACTCCCAGTATGTACAGTCTCTCAGTGCATGCTGGGAGTTGTATTTTTGACACAGCTGGAGGCACACTGGTTGCGAAACACTGAGGACACAAACTTTGTTTCACAACCAATGTGTCTCCAGCTGTTGCAAAACTGCAACATTCAGCATGCATTGACAGTCTAAGGGCATGCTGAGTGTTGTAATTTTGCAACAGCTGGAGGCACACTGCTACAACTCCCAGCATGCCCTTTGGCAGTCTGTGCATGCTGGTAGTTGTAGTTATGCAACAGCTGGATGCACACTTTTTCATAGAAAAAATGTGCCTCCAGCTGTTGCATAACTACAACCCCCAGTATGCACAGACTACCAAAGGGCATGCTGGGAGTTGTAGTTGGAACTCCAGCTGTTGCAAAACTATAACTCTCAGCATTTCCTTTGACTGTGCATGCTGAGTTGTTGCTAAGCAACAGCAGGAGGTGAACAGGCCTCACCTCCTGTATCCTGCTGCCGGGTCCATCGCTCCTGCTGCCGCCACCGCTCCTGCCACCGGGACCGCCACGCCACTCCTGAGGGCACCCCTGCCGGACCAGGGAAAGGTAGGAGACCCCCACCGGCCTCGGTCTCCGCCCACCAGGACAGTGATTGATCGGTTGTTCCGACCGATCAGTCACGTGATCGTGAGTTGGCACCCGTGCCACCTCCCTCCTGCTGGGTAAGAGTGATTGGGGCTGTCTCGGACAGCCCCATTCACCCTTTTTTTTCTGGGTCACCAGAGACCCAATTGACCCGGAATGGCCGCAAATCGCCGGTCTGAATTGACAGACGATTTGCGGCGATCGCCGACATGGGGGGGGGGGGGGGGTTTGCTGATCTCAGGACCCCCCTGGGCACTTGCAAAGGATGATTGCTGAATGATTTCAGCAGGCATCCCGGTCCGGTCCCCGCCCAGCACATGGGACCGGAATTCCCACGGTCGTACAGGTACGTCCTGGGTCCTTAACTACCAGGAAGCCAGGGCGTACCCATACACCGTGGGTCCTTAAGGGGTTAAAGGAGTGGTCAAGTGCCACAATTTTAGATTTTTTTTTTTTTTAAATGTGCTAAGGCTCACAGAAAAATAAAGGTACCCCCCATCTGACCAATCCTTCACCACTATGCAGGGAACCCACTAAGTTAAATACTGAAACATTATTGTTTATGTAAAAAAAAAATGTGGATGTGCTGCAAAGAACCCCTTTTGAGACCAGCTTCATACAAGAGCAGCACAGGGCTTTCTATTAGCTGAATGACCGCATCATAGGAAACTGCCCCCAAAATATGCTCATGTGAGACTGGCTTAACAGAGAGTAATGCAGTGACCTATATATATATATATATATATATATATATATATATATATATATAATGTGCTTTCTTCTAACAGTAGGTTGGCTTCTACCTAGCCTGTGTATTTTTGCACTGCTTGGTAGGCTAGTGTGAATAATTTTCATGCCCACGTGTTATGTACCGTCAGAGGATAATGACATATGTTGTAAACTCGTTGGCATGCTGTATTCGGCTCACACGTGTATATTTCCTTGTCTGTAGCACGTAATTGTTGATGGCACAGTATGATATACTGTACATTTTGTCTCCTAATTATAATTGTGAAGATTGCTATAGCTGTGACTAGATAGTGTGTACATTTCTTCCTGATATCATAGTGCTGGCCTGACAGCTTGGTGTCATTCTTGCCCCAGTTCTTTGCCAGGTTGGTATTGATAAACCAAGGTAAATCTGAGCACAGGAGGAGCAGTGAAAGTAGCGACAATAGTCAGAGATGCAGCTGTTTCCTAAATAAAAAGGTAACATTGTTTTATTTACCAGCTATTTATTTTAAGTTTCCAGGCCTGGCTGGTTACCCCTCCCCCCTCCTGACCAGACACCTTATTTGTTTTTATTTTAGCACATGTGGATTTTAAAGCTATAAAGTTAAATATATTTTTTTAGCCTTTATTTTTAAATAATTTTTTATCAGTTAAAAAATGTAAAACACAAAGGAAAGAACGGTCTACTTTTATTTTTTTTTATTAAAGGGGTACTCCGGTGCTTACACATCTTATCCCCTATCCAATGGATAGGGGATAAGATGCCTGATCTCGGGAGTCCCGCCGCTGGGGACCCCCGGGATCTTGCACCCGGCACCCCGTTTGTAATCAGTCCCTGGAGCGTGTTCGCTCCGGGTCTGATTACCGGCGACCACGGAACCCTGCTTGTCTTCTCAGTGCACAGGGCCCTGCTTGTCTGCTCAGTGCACAGGGCCCTGCTTGTCTGCTCAGTGCACAGGGCCCTGCTTGTCTGCTCCGTGCACAGGGCCCTGCTTGTCTGCTCAGTGCACAGGGCCCTGCTTGTCTGCTCAGTGCACAGGGCCCTGCTTGTCTGCTCAGTGCACAGGGCCCTGCTTGTCTACTCACACTTCCTGTATTTGGTCTCTTTACGGAGACACACCGCCAATAGCTGCAGGGACAAATATATACACATGTTTTATATTATAAATATACATATAATGTTATTTTTACATTATATAAAAAGATTTTTCTAATAACAGGTACATGTTAAAGCAGGGCTCCACAAATCCCAGCTATGGTGACTAAGAATTTTATTATGGTGCCTAGAATTTTGTCAGTCCTCTTTGGGCAGCCATAATCTGCATCCTGCCAAGAAAATCGGCCAAACTGTGTGACTGGCCCTGGGCAGGGTGTAAGGAGCCTCTGGCACACTATGGGCTACACTACCCAAGCTGAATGGAGCTCCCTGCTAGCAGCCAATTGCAGCCTGTGACCTGCCCCACCCAGCCTGACCCAACCAGCTTTCCGCTAGCGATAAACTGCAGCCTGTGCCCCTCCCATCCGGCCTGACCCAACCAACACCCCACAGCCAGCACCTCCACCCACCTCTTACTGCTTGACAAGCCGAGTAAGCCCGGACTGAAGCAAGAAGAGGAAAAATCTTCTGCTGCAGAGGAGGACTAGAATGCCAAAGCGAGGCTGCCCTGGGCATCTATCCCAGGCAAATGTGCCCATTAGGTGTATCACTGCATATGGTACCATACAACCAATAATGGTACATCATCTTCTACTGTCAGGTCCTGGGAAAGCTGGTTGACTGGTTAACTGCTCTCTTTTAGCCGTGATATCCAACCTGTGGACCTCCGTCTGTTGCAAAGATAATTCGACCTAGTCACAGAGCTATGGCTTACCTGCCTCTAGAATGTTGGATTACTAAGACATGCTTTATATTGCTTTATAGTGTGTAAATAAGGCAGTTTTCCATTCAGATTGCACTGATCGTTTAAAAAATTCCTGACTAGATTAAAATACAAATTTGTCAAGCCCTGCCATAAAGTTCCCTTAAACCCAATGCATCAGCCCAAGTTACAAGGGAAATGTGACTGCCGCTCTCTACAGAGCTTATCTGATTCTGCTGACACTTAACAGCCTCTGCAGATACCCAGTGATCATGTGTTCACCAAACCGGGAAGCAGGAAGCCATATTGCTTCCTGCCGAGCTGTATACATGGTACTCCTCTAGTGGTGCATAGACAGTGATCGTGAAGGCAGGGAAAGTAATAAACCATCGCTGTTTTCTGTCTGGAGATCCTGGCTGTCACTGACAGCCAGCTTACTGCACATGCAGCGACATGATCTCTGTGGCACTGCATGGACATTCTTTGGGTGGGGGTCTGGGAGGTGTATAACTACTATATGTCCTTATCCTATAGAAATAGTAGCAGTGTACAGACCTGGGTAAGGAGGGGTCTGCGAGCTAGCATGAGGGGATCTGGGAGATGATAATGTCATCCTGTAGGTCATAGGAAGCTGGCTGACCCATGACTGACCACCTCTATACACATTAAAAGGGGTTATCCAGGGTTAAAAAAAAAGATAATAATAAATTCCGGTTTCTTTTAAAAACACATGTTTTTGTTTTTTCTTAAAACATAAAGGTGTGTGATATTGCAGCTGAGTTCCAATGAAGTAAATGCAACAAAGTTGTAATACCACACACAAGTTGAGGACAGGCATGGTGTTGTTTTGGAAGAAATAAGCTCTGTATTTCTATTCCTGGGTAACTTCTTGAAGTATTTCAAGTGGGAATGGGAAAAGCAAAGTATTTTTTTCATATTGAAAGAGGATGTTTCAATATTAAAGGAGTTCTCGAAGCTAAAACTTTTAACCCCCGCTGTGCCCGGGCTGTAAAACTATACATGATAACCTTTCACTTACCTGCCTACGATCACCCGTTGTTCCGATATCGCCATCCCGTTCTCCTGTCCTGGTCTATTCCACCTACTGCAGGTCGGTGACTTCACTCTGCGCTCAGCCTATCAGTTGCCGCAGCAATGTCCCATTGCGGCCGTTGATAGGCGAAGTCACCAACCCGCAGGAAGTGGAAGAGACCGTGATGGCGATATCGGAACAACGGGGGATCGTAGGCAGGTAAGTGAAAGTTTATTATGTATAGTTTTACAGCCTGGGCACAGCGGGGGATAAAAGATTTCAGTTGGAGAACTCCTTTAAAGGCAGAAAAAAAGTGGAAGAGAGTTTCTGATAGGGTAAGTGTGTCTCCACCAAGAAAACAAAGTTCTAAAATAAAGCTATTCGGGGCTTGTCAGTCAGCCTGCTGATCTATTATGCAGATTATAACATACTTACTATTGCCTTCCTGTCTCTATGCAGAGACCAAACAAAGGAAGTGTGAGTCGGACAAGCAGGGCTCTGTGCAGGCTCCTGGCTTGTCTTTCAGCTTGCTGTGTGAGCCGGGAGCATGTGACAGAGCCTCGCTACACAAAGCCCTGCTTGTCCCACCCACACTTCCTGTATTTTGTCTCTGCACAGATACACACAGGGAATAGATGCAGGAACAAGACAGCGTTATTTCACCCAAAAATATACAAAATTTTAACCAATGTATATTACACTATACATATGTTATCTACATTTTCAAAAAATGTTTTGCAAATGACAGGTACACTTAAAGGGGTAGTCCAGTGGTGAAAAACTTATCCCCTATCCTAAGGATAGGGGATAAGTTTGAGATCGCGGGGGGTCCGACCGCTGGGGCCCCCTGCGATCTCTCTGTACAGGGCCCCGGCTCTCCGGCCAGATAGCGGGTGTCGACCCCCGCACGAAGCGGCGGTCGACACGCCCCCTCAATACATCTCAATGGCAGAGCCGGAGATTGCCGAAGGCAGCGCTTCGGCTCTGCCATAGAGTTGTATTGAGGGGGCGTGTCGGCCGCCGCTTCGTGCCCCCTTCCCGCGGGCTCTCGGGGCTCCGTACAGGAGTTCGCAGAGGGCCCCAGCGGTCGGACCCCCCGCGATCTGCAACTTATCCCCTATCCTTAAGATAGGGGATAAGTTGTTTACCACTGAGTCACCACTGGACTACTCCTTTAAACTCAGACTACAGCAATCATACATAGAGAATGAAACCAGCTTCCAATCCCTCCTCAAGGTGATACCACACTACTGCAGTAGTGGAATAACTATCTGGCACACCTAGAAAAGCATGGATATAACCTTTACCTTTTTATTTTTAGAGTGCGTTCACACGCTATTACTAGCAGCGGGTTTCACGCTGTGGGAAACCTGCTGCGAATTACACTACCATTGATTTGAATGGGTCCACAGACAGTCCGCAATTGTGACAGATTTGCGGACTGTCCACGGACCCATTTAACTCAATGGTAGCGTAACTCGCAGCGGGAAACTCGCTGCTAGCTACTAGCGTGTGAACGCACCCTAAGTCTTCAACACATTTGGGAACCTTGACGTGTGATCTTTCTATTGCTTATATATTACACTGCCCTAATATAAGAGTGCGTTGTATTTTGTCTCTCTGAGTAACACTGAAATGCATCCTAGTTTATTATATATTGATAGGTGTACACTCATGGCAGACCTTATGGCTTTCATTAGATCCCTAGCTGCCAGAAAAGTTCCCTCTGTCTAAAATCCCTTAAAGGGGTATTCCAGGCAAAAACTTTTTTATATATATCAACTGGCTCCAGAGAGTTAAACAGATTTGTAAATTACTTCTATTAAAAAATCTTAATCCTTTCAGTACTTAAGAGCTTCTGAAGTTAAGGTTGTTCTTTTCTGTCTAAGTGCTCTCTGATGACACCTGTCTCGGGAAACGACCAGTTTTGAAGCAAATCCCCATAGCAAACCTCTTCTAAACTGGGTGTTTCCCGAAACAGGTGTCATCAGAGAGCGCTTAGACAGAAAAGAACATCTTTGACTTCAGAAGCTCATAAGTGCTGAAAGGATTAAGATTTTTTTAATAGAAGTAATTTACGAATCTGTTTAACTCTCTGGAGCCAGTTGATGTATAAAAAAAAAAAGTTTTTTCCTGGATAACCCCTTAAGGACTCAGGGTTTTTCCATTTTTGCACTTTCGTTTTTTCCTCCTTACCTTTTAAAAATCATTACCCTTTCAATTTTCCACCTAAAAATCCATATTATGGCTTATTTTTTGCGTCGCCAATTCTACTTTGCAGTGACATAAGTCATTTTACCCAAAAATGCACAGCGAAACGGAAAAAAAATTCATTGTTTATTTATTTTTTTATTTTTTTACACTTTTCTTTTTTTTATGGGAAAAGGGGGGTGATTCAAACTTTTATTAGGGAAGGGGTTAAATTACCTTTATTAACACTTTTTTTAACATTTTTTTTGCAGTGTTATAGGTCCCATAGGGACCTATAACACTGCACACACTGATCTCCTATGCTGATCACTGTCGTGTATTAACACGCCTGTGATCAGCATTATCGGCACTTGACTGCTCCTGCCTGGATCTCAGGCACTGAGCAGTCATTCGTCGATCGGACACCGAGGAAGTAGGCAAGGGCCCTCCCGGTGTCCGGTCAGCTGTTCGGGACGCCGCGATTTCACCGCGGCGGTCCCGAACAGCCCGACTGAGCAGCCGGGTCACTTTCAGTTTCACTTTAGAAGCGGCGGTCAGCTTTGACCGCCGCTTCTGAAGGGTTAATACCGCACATCGCCGCGATCGGCGATGTGTGGTATTAGCCGCGGATCCCGGCCGTTGATGAGCGCCGGGACCGACGCGATATGATGCAGGATCGCGGCGCGATCCCGCTTCATATCGCGGGAGCTGGCGCAGGACGTAAATATACGTCCTGCGTCGTTAAGGGGTTAAATGCCATGGGTTCATTAGACACGGGAGAGCCAAGCTCCCAGGATACCTATATTGGGCTATTCCTGCCCCACTGTAAAAAGGAGTATAATCAGGAATAGGACCTGTTAGTGACTGCCATAAAAAGGCTTTGACAGTCACTAATGAGTAAAAGAGAATACGTGAGTTGTATTTGTTGCTAATAGTTGCAGACATCATTGGATAGATGTTAGTACCTTAAGGCTTCTTTCACACTACAAAATTACTCCGTTCTAAAGATCTGTTCGAAGTTCCGTCTGAAAATTGGCTGTAAAACGGCAGTTACAAAATCCTACACGGCCGTTAGAAAATCCCATTATAGTCTATGGGATTTTTACATTATCCTTTTTAACCCGTTTATAGCCCGTTATTAACGGCCGATATTTGGTGACGGAAGATAGTAAGGGGAGAAATAGTGCATGCACCTGTAGCAATCCCGGCTGCTAAGTGGGGCTGATCGGGACCACCACAGTCAAAATGTGGTGTTCCGATCAACTAGGACACAAGCGGAGGTCCTCTTACCTTCCTCCTGCGCGTCCGTTCGGCGATTGATTTCTCCAAGCCTGAGATGCAGGCTTGAGCAATCGACCGCCGATAACACTGATCAATGCAAAGCTATGGCTTTTTCCCTATGGGAGCTATAACACTGCAAAAAAAAAGTGTAAAAAAAAAAAAAAAAAAAAAAAAGTTAATGAATGTGATTTAACCCTTCCCGTAATAAAAGTCCAAATCACCCCCCTTTTCCCATAAAAAACAAACAAACATGTAAATAAAAATAAATATAAACATATGTGGTATCGCCGCGTGCATAAATATCCGAACTATAAAAATATATAATTAATTAAACCGCACGGTCAATGGCGTACGTGCAAAAAAATTCCAAAGTCCAAAATCAGCAGAGAACACTGTGGTCATGATGTCAGCAGAGAGCTCTGTGTTCCAAAAAGAAAACCATTTCCTCTGTAGTATACAGACCCTAAAAAGTACTGGAAAGATTCATTTTCATCTGTTTAACTTTCTGGCACCAGTTGATTTAAAAAAAAAAATAATAATAATAATTTCCACGGGAGTACCCTTTTAAGGACTAAATATTTTTTTTTAAAGTTAATAAATGTGAATGAGCCCCTTCCCTAATAAGTTTAAATCACCCCCTTTTCCCATCTTTTAATTAAAATAATGTAGACAAAAATAAAGATGTGGCATTGCCACGTGTGTAAATATCTAAACTATTAAAATATAATATTAATTAAACTGCACGGTTAATGGTGTAAACATACCAAAAAGATACCAAAGTCCAGAATGTGTAATTTTGGTCACTTTATATCCCAGAAAAAATGAATAAAAAGTGATTAAAAAGTCTTATCAAAACAAAACATCAATACAAACATCAGTACCAATAAAAAATACAGATCATGGCACAAAAAGTGAGCCCTGATACAGCCCCATAAATGGAAAAATAAGAGTTGCAGGGGTCAGAAGAGGACAATTTTAACCCCTTAAGGACCAAGCCCATTTTGTCCTTAAGGACCAGCCCAATTTTATTTTTGCATTTTCGTTTTTTCCTCCTCACCTTCTAAAAATCATAACTCTTTTATATTTACTGTATTTATCGGGGTATACCACGCACCGGCCTATAACACGCACCCTCATTTTACCAAGGATATTTGGGTAAAAAAAGTTTTTCACCCAAATATCCATGGTAAAATGAGGGTGCGTGTGTGCGCGTGTATACCCCCAGGAAAGGCAGGGGGAGAGAGGCCGTTGCTGCCCGCTTCTCTCCCCCTGCCTTTCCTGGGGTCTAGAGCCCTGCTGCCTGCCCTTCTCTCCCCCCAGCTATCGGCGCCGCTGCCCGTTCTGTCCCCCTGACTATCGGTGCTGGCGCCCCATTGCCGGCGCCGATAGCCAGGGGGAGAGAAGCGCTGCCGACAGCCAGGGGGAGAGAAGGGGCAGCGGCACCCATTGCTGGCGCCGCTGCCCCGTTGCCTCCCCCCATCCCCGGTGGCATAATTACCTGGGTCGGGTCCGCGCTGCTGCAGGCCTCCGGCGTGCTTCCCTTGCGTCGTTGCTATGTGCTGCACGGCGCGGCGCATGACGTCAGTGCGCCGTGCCGTGCATAGCAACGACGCAGGGGACGCACGCCGGAGGCCTGCAGCAGCGCGGACCCGACCCAGGTAATTATGCCACCGGGGATGGGGGGAGGCAGCGGCGCCGGCAATGGGTGCCGCTGCCCCTTCTCTCCCCCTGGCTGTCGGCGGCGCTTCTCTCCCCCTGGCTATCGGCGCCGGCAATGGGGCGCCGGCACCGATAGTCAGGGGGACAGAACGGGCAGCGGCGCCGATAGCTAGGGGGAGAGAAGGGCAGGCAGCAGGGCTCTAGACCCCAGGAAAGGCAGAGGGAGAGAAGTGGGCAGCGACGGCCTCTCTCCCCCTGCCTTTCCTGGGGGTGTATCGGCATATAACACGCACATAGACTTTAGGCTAAAAAATTTTGCCTAAAAAGTGCGTGTTATACGCCGATAAATACGGTAGTTTTTTTGCGTGACCAATTTTACTTTGTAATGACATCACTCATTTTACCATAAAATGTATGACCAGAAAAAAAATTAAGTGGGGAAATTGAAAAGAAAAATACAAGAATTGTGGTGCACTACTGTGGTAGATGTAAACAATGCCATTGGCTATCCGTCAATACTGATGTTAAAATTTAGACATTAGCCAGTAAATCCTTCTATGAATGACATACCTGAGCCCGCACACCAACGCAAAGGTTTCTCAAGTGGCACGGGATCGAACACTAAACCTACCTGTGCATGATAAGCAAAACCAGGGGCCAGTGGGCAATTACGGCAGTATTAGGCCGACTCACAGCCTCCTCCCAGATACCCTCCAGTGTGGCTGAGCACACGTACTCTGCCTCCCTCCTCCCATTGTATAAGTTGGCTGATATAGGTGCATGGCCTCACAGCTGCACCTTAATGCTGCCTGGAAGATGTTCAAGGCGCATTACATATGGAGTTTACACACCTCAAAGTATAAAGTTTAAACAACAACAAAGATGTGGTCTCAAATGTCTGGAGGTGCTCAACCCCAAATGCAGTTGTGCATTTATACTGGGGGAGCAGATCCTGCCCTTGTGGTCTGTTGCTAGGGGCAATCCCCAGCATAAAAATACAAAGGAGGATGCCTGCAGCAGACTACAAGTGCCACAATAAGATCCTACACCAGATAGACGGTGTGAATGTGTAACAATTAGAATAATACAGGAATTTAGGTGCACTACTGTGGTAGATGTAAACAATGATATTGGCTATCCCTCAACACTGATGTTATAATTGAGACATTAGCCAGTATATCCTTGTATGAAGGAAAAGAAAACCGCAAATTTTGGAAGGTTTTGTTTTCACGCTGTACACTTTACGGTACAATCGACGTGTTCTTTTTTTCTGTGGGTCAATACGATTAAAATGATAACCCATGATGACATACTTTTATATTATTGTACCACTTAAAAAAAAAACTCTAACTTTTTAACCAAATTTGTGCGTTTAAAATCTCTGTATTTTGAAGGCCTATAACTTTTTTCATATTTTTCGTATAAACGGCGGTATAAGGGCTAATTTTATGCGCTGTGATCAGTACCTTTTATTGATACCTCAGTTGCATATGTGAAACTTTTAATTTTTTTTTTTATGTGACAAAAAACGACGTTCATGTATGGGATCAATAACAATATATTTTGATAGTTCAGACATTTACGCACATGGCGATACCAAATAGGTTTATAATTTTTATTTTTTTTTACACTTTCTGGGGGTAAAATGGGGAAAAGGGACAATTGACATTTTATTGGAGGGGATTTTTCACATTTTTTTTTTACTTTTAATTTTTTTTACACTTTAATAGTCTCCATAGGGGACTATTTATAGCAATCATTTGATTGCTTATACTGTTCAGTGCTATGCATATGGCATACCACTGATCAGTATTATCGGCTATCTTCTGCTCTGGTCTGCTCAAACTAGGACCAGAGCAGAAGACCCGAGGAAGTCGGCAGAGGCAGGTGAGGGGACCTTCGTCTGCCGTTCTGGATGATCAGATCCCCCGCGGCAGCGCTGCGGGTGATCAGACCATCCAATGTAAGTGCTGCGCGTATTGGTCATGGCAACTGCGGGGTTAATGGCACACATCAGCGTGATCGTTGATGTGCTCCATTACCGGCGGGTTCCTGGCGTGGTCATGTCCATGAAGTAAATGTACATCATTGTGTGGGAAGTTCCACCACATCATGACGTACATTTACGTCAATTGTCGTTAAGGGGTGAAGCATACTAATTTTCGTACCAAAAAAATTTTGTTTTCTTTTTTTAGTATTAAAATAAAACAAAACCTACATAAGTTGAGATTCATCAAAACCTGTGTAAAGGAAAATTGAACGGTGGGCTGGAAAAGGTGGATACAGTCCTAGGAGAGTCTCCACCTTTTCCAGCCCACCGGAGCACCTGAAAGCTGAACTAATTTATGCAGGCTAAAGCCGGCAACCGTTGAACCGAGACGAATCAAATTACTGTAACTTCGCTCATCTCTGTGTGAGAAAAACGACATCTTCAGATCCAGTCTGTCTCCTCAGTGAGAGCAGCCTGCTCCCTTCAAGACAACATCTCATGATTCTGTCTGGTTTAGAGTTAAGGAACAAAGTGTGTTCCCAAAGGGAAGCTGCTCCAGCAGTTTCCAGGGGGAAAAAAGCGGATGATATCTGTGGTGCCTTGAGGGTATATTGCAGTCAAACAAGCAACCTGGGTTGTAGGGTTACTTGTTTATTCGATAAAAATAGCAAATCATACATAGAACCAAATATATGGAATAATAAATAAAATAAAAGAATAAGGAGAATAGCTGATAGCTGGGGCTGCGTGCATTGGCCAGCTCCACTGGCCTCACGCACGGCCCGCCTGCCCCGAGCTGACGGGGACGGGGAACAGAGCCGCGCTCGGCATTCTTGTGACACCGCTAGTAGGAACAGGGACCCCGCTAGCGGTGATGGTAGCGCTCGCGGGGGGCACATGTGACACCGCTAGTGGGCAGAGGGACCCCGCTAGCGTTGATGGTAGCGCTCACGGGAGGCATTCTTGTGACACTATGACATTAGACAATAGGGTGCCTCCAGCTGTTTCACAACTACAATTATCAGCATGGCCTGACAGCTAATAGCAATCATGGCATGCTGGGAGTTGTAGTTGGGAAACAGCTGGAGGCACCCTATTAGAAAAATAACACTCATGCATAGACGATGTGAGGACGGAAGCAAGCGCCCAGCAAGGCATCAGTGACGTTGCGCCTGTTGGGAAGTGCTGCTTCCTGCCCTGCTTTATAAAGCAGATTTAGAAGCACTAAATCTGCTCTATTAAAGCGATTAAAAAATGTTTGAAGCCAGGTAGGGGGTTAGGGCTAGATTACTACTAGGTAGGGACATATTAGATTATATAGTACTTGGTGGGAGCTACTCTTTAAGGGATAGAAGCAAACTGAAGCTTTCCTGGAGCTGATACCAGCTGCCAAATTTAGCTAAGTGTCAAGGAGGAGCTGCTCAAGTGCCACAGCCTGGCACACCTCCACAGCTCGTCCTGCCTCCTTGACACTTGGCTGAGAAATAAAACGGTAATTTTGGCAATTTTCATCAGCTCCAGCAAAGATACAGTTTTCTTTTATACCCTACCAGCTATCCAACAGTACCTTCTTAACTCTCAAAAACACAGAAAAAGCTAAGCTGAATGGTCATTGCACATCAGACACCAACCGATTACCTTGACTTGAATAACTGATCTGCAGCTTATCTTTTTCTGCTCAAGTCCCGTTATTTTGATGGATTCAGCAAACTGAGCTTGAATGCTGATGTGAACAAGGCCTTAGCAGCAAATACAACTAACCACACTCCATCAGTCACTGATTTATTACAGTTTAGTATTTACTATAGGAGAAGCATACACATAGGTTATTAAATGGATATTCTGGTTTCAGTAATTCAATGTTAGGACCTATTTATGTAATGTTTGCCTATTTTGTTTTAATGCCTGTTTTTATTTTATTTATTTCAAACATACATTTACAATAAATTTTTCTTGTTAGAGCTTCTGCTACTAATAAAAGTGTCCCTTATCCTCTGCATTTTTACAACAGGGTAAATGGAGTGTATCAAATTTTTCTGTTCTATTGAACAACAGAATCCGGATGGATCAGTTTTTATACAATGCAAGTTTATGGCAACAGGATGCTACAGGAAAGGCATCCTGTTGCCTTTTATTTCACCATCCAGTTTTTTTTTTTAACAATAATCTCATCCCTTAAACAGGACCTTTTGGTTCTGAGAAAAACAAAAATAAAAGTAAATGAAATTACAGTGGCACCTCTATATGATGACCACTTAAACTTGCGTTGAAAAGTGGTCTTGGGGTTGGTTCTCTAGGAAAAAGAAAAAAGGCTAGTTTGTATAATGAATGGTGAGACTGAAGGTGGGTCTGGATAAGTGGTGATAAGGTTTCTTCAGGCAGACTTTTTGAAATACATTTCGTTAACAAATCCAATGCTTCCCTTCAGTATTAGGCCATGTTTAAATGGTTTAAAATGTGCAGGATGTCCACCCAGAGAACACGGGTGGACATTCTGCACATTTGCCCGATCAGGCGGGTGCTAGGTCTGCTCGGAAATGTGCAGTCTCATAGAAATCCGCAAAAAGAATAGACATTTCGTCATGCCGGAATTGGGATTTCCGCAGCAGAAACATCTGGCGCGGAAATTTCACTGTGTGGACAGTGCAGCAAAATGCCATTGAAATCAACGGGACTCTGCTGCAGTGGAATATTTCGGTGGAATTCTGCCACGTGAACTTACCCTTAGGCTAGGTTCACACTGCAGAATTTCTGGGCAGAATTTCTGCCAGAGATCGAGCAGGCAGCGCTAGGACCAAGCAGACTGCATTGCTGCCCCCCATAGACTGCAATGCATTTCTGGGTAGATCTTTTGGGAGATCTGCTCAGAAATGCATTGCCATCTATGGGGATGGCAATGTAGTCCGCTCGGTCCTAGTGCCGTCAGCTCGATCTCCGGCAGAAATTCTGCCCAGAAATTCCACAGTGTGAACCTAGCCTAACAGGTAACTTTCAGTTAGTTACATTTTTGCAGGAATTGGGAGGCACTAGTTATGTATGACATCTGAATGGCAGTGGAGCCTTGAGTTCACATCCAGTATGGTCTTGGCATGAGCAAATCAATTCACCTGTTTAACTGTTGTTGAGTTACTAGTATATACAATATAATGGGATTTTTGATTTACCTATTTTGTGTGTAAGTTGCTTTTATCAAATCACAAACCTGTATCCCAATTGACAGCAATTGCATATCAGTCAAAACTTTGCTTTCACCTCTCCACGGGAATCTTAACTTAATACAGAATATTAGTTCTCGGTCTGTCTTTTATTCAGTTTAGCTGAAGGACAAGGACACAGCTGCTTGTAAAGGGTTAGTTTAAGCCTCTCGCTACATACACACAGCCACCAGCAATGCCACAGAACGGATCTGTCGGAAGAAGCATAAAATTCAATGTGGACATATCCGTGCTAGGATAAGCATGAAACCTGTATAATCCAGTGACCCAATTGGAGTCACCTAGCGACTGTATTTGACTCTTGGCTCAAAGACAAAAGTGGATTGAATGGGGTCCATACCCATCTGAGCATGGATATGTCAGCAGCAGATTTAGAACTTTTCCAGATAGTTATCTGGGTCGGGCCCGGCACCTAGCTAGGCCGGGACGCTTGGCTAATAGCGTGCGGCACTGATCACTGTGCTGCGCGCTATTAACCCTTTAGACTCGGCGTTCAAAGTTGATCACCGCGTCTAAAGTGAAAGATAATAAATGCCGATTATCTCAGGGGGCTGTTCGGGATCGCTGCGATGAAATCGTGGCATCATGAACAGCTGTAAGACACGAGGAGGGTCCCCTTACCTGCCTCCTGGTGTCCGATCGCCGAATGACTGCTCATTGCCTGAGATCCAGACATGAGCAGTCAAGTGGCTGAATCATTGAGCAATGTTCTCCTATGGGATAACAATGCTCAATGTAAAAGATCAGTGTGTGCAGTGTTATAGCCCCTATGGGAGCTACAACATTGCAAAAAAAAAGTGAAAAAAAAAAAGTTAAAGAAGGTCATTTAACCCCTTTTTCCCATTTAACCCCTTAAGGACGCAGCCCTTTTTCGCAATTCTGACCACCGTCATTTTATGTTATTACACTAAGATGCTTTTATCGATTATTCTGATTCTGAGATTGTTTTTTCATGACATATTCTACTTTATTTTAGTGGTAAAATTTTGTCGTTACTTGCATCCTTTTTTGGTGAAAAATTCCAAAATGTCATGAAAATTTAGAAAATTTTGCATTTTTCTAACGTTGAAACTCTCTGCTTGTAAGGAAAATTGATATTCCAAATAAATGTTATATTGATTCACAAATACAATGTCTACTTTATATTGGCATCATAAAATACATATTTTTACTTTTTGAAAACATTTGAGGGCTTCAAAGTAGAGCAGCAATTTAAAAAATTTTCATGAAAATTGCAAAATCAGAAGAGACAGATGTTACAGAACTACAACTCCCAGCATGCCTGGGCAGTCTAGGCATGCTGAGAGTTGTAGTTTGGCAACATCTGGAGGGCTACCGTTTGGGCACCACTGTAATAGTGGTCTCCAAACTGTGACCCTCCAGATGTTGCAAAACTACAACTCCCAGCATGCCCAGACAGCCTTTGGCTGTCTGGGCATGCTTGGAGTTGCAGTTTGCAAACCACTAGAAGGGCAGCAGTAAAGATCACTTTACTGCCCCCTTCCTTTGACCCCCCCCCCCACCATCGCTTCCCTACCTGCGCTGTGATCTCCGCTGATGCCACCCATGATCGCCGGTCCCCACGCATGTTCTCCTCCAGGTACCGGCCTCCATCTTCTCCCCCCGTTCTGCCCGACATCCAGGGGTGGGCAGAGCGGGGGGGTTTCCATGGCAACCCCCTGTCGTGCGCTGCCGTGCGCAACCCCCTGTCGTGCGCTGAGAATTCATTTCTGACCAATGGCAGGGGATAGGAGGAGATCGCAGCACTGCGACCTCGCTCCTATCCCTCAGGATGATCGGGGCTGTCACTGATAGCTCTGATCATCCCTATTTTCCAGGCGATTGGGTCACCAGAGACCCAATCAGCCCGGAATAGCAGTAAATCGCATGTCTGAATTGACATGCGATTTTCTGCGACCGCCGACATGGGGGGGGGGGGGGGTCCTGATGTGCCGGGATGCCTGCTGAATGATTTCAGCAGGAATCCCGGTCCGGTCCCCAACCGGCTAGCGGCGGGACCAGAATTCCCATGGGCGTGTGCATACGCCCCACGTCCTGAACAGGTAAAAAAAAAAAATGTAAATAAAAATAAACATATGTGGTATCGCCGCGTGCGAAAATCTATAATTAATTAAACCGCACGGTTAATGGTGTACGCACAAAAAATTCCAAAGTCCAGAATAGCGTATTTTTGGTCACTTTTTATATAATGAAAAAATTTATAAAAAGCGATCAAAAAGTCTGATCAATACCGCTAAAAACTTTAGATCACAGCACAAAAAATTAGCCCTCATACCGTCCGGTACGCAGAAAAATAAAAAAGTTATAGCTGTCGGAAAATGACAATTTTAAATGATACATTTTCCTGCATGTAGTTATGATTTTTTCCGGAAGTATACGACAAAATCAAACCTATATAAGTAGGGTATCATTTTAATCGTATGAACCTACTGAATAAAGATAAGGTGTCCTTTTCACTGAAAAATGTACTGCGTAGAAACAGAAGCGCCCAAAATTTACAAAATTGTGTTTTTTCTTCAATTTTTTCGCACAATGATTTTTTTTTTCCGTTTAGCTGTAGATTTTTTTGGGTAAAATGATGTCATTACAAAGTAGAATTGGTGGTGCAAAAATAAGCCATCGTATGGATTTTTAGGTGCAAAATTGAAAGAGTTATGATTTTAAAGGTAAGGAGGGAAAAACGAAAGTGCAAAAAAGGAAAAAACCCGGGTCATGAAGGGGTTAAAGAAGATGCAGTAAAACTGTGTGCTATCCGTATGGTTGATCATCCACTTTTCTTTTCATCCATGAAAATGAGAAGAGTTTTTGCAATGCATAAGAATGTCAAAAACATAATCCTGGATCAATGGAAGGATCCTGAAAGAAGATTGGTGGTACCAAGAGGGATCAAAAATAGGCTTCCCTTTGATGAACAGGAGACAGACCTCTAGAAATGTGTTAAGTGGGTGTTAATGTTGCAAAAGTGGTGAATAAACCCTTTCTCCCTTTTGAAGACGTATCCTATCTAAGGGAGCCTAGGGACTGGAAAATAGATGGGCCGCCTTTGGAAAACTTTGCAGTTTTGTTAAAACCTAAAATCACTGTGACTAGAGTGGCAATACATAGGGCTCATACATATTGTATGTTTGTAAAGATATATGTATATCTCAAATGTAATTTGTATATAAATCTCAACTGGAGGATCGTATTGCAAACAAAACTCCACAGGAAGATCATCTGGCCTATGTTGACGCTGGCAATGGAGTTCCTTTCTGGTGTCTCCACAGAGTCAGAATGAGGTTAAGATCAACTTAAAATACGACTAAATCAAAACTCTGTTCCATCCATTTTGGAGGCATGTCAGCGTTTGGTCCTGTGTTAGATGAGATTCTGGAAAAGGTTTCTTAAAGGGGTACTCCGGTGGAAAAACTATTTTTTTTCTTTTTTAAATCAACTGGTGCCAGAAAGTTAAACATATTTGTAAATTACTTCTATTAAAAAAATCTTAATCCTTCCAGTACTTATTAGCTGCTGAATGCTACTGAGGAAATTCCTTTCTTTTTGAAACACTGATGACATCATGACCACAGTGCTCTCTGCTGACATCTCTGTCCATTTTAGCAACCGTGCATAGCAGATGTATGCTAAGGGCAGCATGGTGGCTTAGTGGTTAGCACTGCTGCCTTGCAGTGCTGGGGCCTTGGGTTCAAATCCCACTAAGGACAACAATAAATAAAGACTTATTATTATTATTATAGTAAGGTCAGCAGAGAGCAGTGTATTCGTTATGACATCAGAGAGCATTCCAAAAAGAAAATAATTTCTTCTGTAGTATTCAGCAGCTAATAAATACAGAAATACAGATTTTTTAATAGAAGTAATTTACAAATATGTTTAACTTTCTGGCACCAGTTGATTTAAAAAAAAAAAAATATATATGTTTTTCCACCGGAGTACCCCAGGGTTATCTGGGATTAGAAAAAAGAGTTAATTTCTTCCCAAAACAGCACCACACTTGTCCTCAGGTTGTGTGTGTGATATTACAATTTACAAACAAAATGAGAAGGCTCAACTATCACTGGAGACCACTGATAATATCGGGCAAACCAACCCAACACCTATACCCAAAGTGAAAAATAGGGAAGCCTGTCCTCAGGTTGTGTGCGATATTACAGCTCAGTTTCACTAAAATGAATGTTAGGCAAGTTGTAATATCAATAAATAAAAATATCTTGGTGCTTAAGATCTAAAAAGAACTGGATGACACTAGCCTTATAATTAGTATAACAAGTTTATATATCAAAAATTATAGTACATAAAATAAGATACAAACACTATCTAGTTTTATAGTCACAGGGCCCTTGTGACACACTGACAGCAACAATAAATTAAATACATAAATGAATCAATGCTTCAAGGTAGTCTGGGACTTATAGTCCTCCCATATAAATATAGAGTCCTGCCTATAAATCAAACTGTTATACCGATCGATTTATACGGAGGAACCGGTAAGACTGTTTATTATATAAAACCATAGCTAAATGTTCATCTATCTGGCAGCGGAGCGGCATATTACTTATGTCAAATTATGGGCATACATACCATAGCCAGCTATCAACTACTGGAACATTGTATCACCAACAGCAATATTGTCCATTTATTAATATCTGTATAGAACTGATATCACACAGGAACGTTGGATCATATATTATTAATACCAGCTTTGTCCAGCAGGGGATCCATATACTACAGTCGATTTGATTTATAGGCAGGACTGTATATTTATATGGGAGGACTAGAAGTCACAGACTGCCTTGACACAATCAGCTATTTTGGAGGCAGCAGTTAATGTGTTCATTGATTCTTCATTTATGCATTTATTTTATTATCACTGTCAGTGTGTCACAAAGGGCCATGTGACTACATAACTAGATAGTGTTTGTATCTTATTTTATGTATTAAAATTTTTGATATATAAAACTTGATATACTAATTATAAGTATATTTGCTATACAAAATATATTGATATATAAAACTTGCTATATCTAATTTTTGATATATAAAACTTGTTATACTAATTGTAAGGCTAGTGTGGTCCAGTTACGGTATTTTTAGATCTTAAGCACCAACATATTTTAAGGGGGGCGAAGTAAGGACTTTTTAACCCAACCCCAGCCAAGGCCCCAAAAATCAATGTTACTTGGCCCTTAGGAGGACCTGAGGACAGATTTCAACATACACAAACCTTTTGTTCTGAAAGGAAATTGTCTGTAGTGTATGACTGTAGGGAATATGTATTGTCCTTTGTGATTATAATATATTGAAATTAACATGTGATCTGTCTTATTTATCAGCTGCACTGCAGAAACGGGTGGAGGAACTGGAGAGGATGAATTCAGAATATCTTCAGATCAAGACCCAACTAGAGCAAGAATTTAATCAGAAGAGAGCAAAATTTAAAGAGCTGTATCTTGCTAAGGAGGGTAAGCATGATGTAATTGGGAATTTGTATGTGTCTTAGGACTGTCAATCCGGCCCCGCCCCCCCCCCCCCCTTTTCATATTCCGTTGTGGACAACAGTGGTGATATTTACAAAGACAGTGACATTTACTGTCTTCATTAGGTTTAGAAAAATAAAAAAATATGTAGTCGTTTTTCTAGCGGAAGAGCTAATGCTGCTAACCCTATCCAGCCTCCACCTCCTGCATTCCTCTTTCTTGAATGATGGCTTTACAAAGGCAGGTGCCTTTTGGGAGTACATATATTAGTCTTATATGTATGTTTTGACTGTAAGTCTTTAAAGGGGTATTCCGGGGTTCATACATCTTATCCCCCTATCCAAAGCATGGGGGATAAGATGATTGCAAAGGTCCTGCCGTTGGGAACCCCGCGATCTCTGTGCAGCCCCCGGCATTCTGTGCTGGGTGCTGCTTCCGAGACAAGAACATGACGTCACGGTCACGCCCCCCCTAGTCATGTCACACCACACCCCCTCCATTCATGTCTATGGGAGGGGGTGTGACAGCAGTGGGGGCATGACCGTGACATCACATCCCCGTCTCAGAAGCAGCACCCGGTACAGAATGCGGGGGTCTGCACCGAGATCAAGGGGGTGACCTCTGCGATCATACATCTTATCCCCTATGCTTTGGATAGGGGATAAGATGTATAAACCTCAAATACCCCTTTAAGAAAAAATTATAAAGCAGACCACTACCAGAGCAATATTATAGTAAAAAAATAAATAAATTGTATAACATGTTCTGTGTGCAACCTAGAAGTGATGTTCAGCAAAACAGGATAAAAACAAGTTTCTTTATTTCGTCCACATAAAAATTTTCAATCACGAGGCATTAATAATAAACAACAAACGTGCTTACGCATTTTGAGCATGATGACGATCAGCATGAGGTAGCCTATTCTTCATGTGCCAGATGTAGCCAGACCTTGTTTTGTGCTGTTATTTTTACAAAATCGTAGAAAACATGGTTGGCTTTTGTGGACGACACTCTACCCTCATTCTATCCTCCCATTATAGTGATGAACTTTTCATTGAGTAGCCACCTTTTCACTACTGGGATAACCAGCAATTGGCTGTAATCTTTGGGAGAATGTGGCAGAAACGTTTTCATTATTTTGCCATGCTATTTGGGAGAGTAAAGAGTACCTGTCATCAACAAAAACTTTTAATTATGTTGTTCATAATCATTAATGAAGACATATCGTAATATATCTTCATTAAAAATATTAATATTTATACCATGTTTTTCATTTTATACTTTTGGCCACTAGGGTTCTCTCTTCTATGCCTGTTCTGCAGGCAGCTTTCTATGCTTTTCATAGTAAGTGTACAGCTTTTAGGACTAATGCTGAAAGGGCACTGGTCCTTCCACAGGAAGTTCAGTACTCTCAGCTCAGGACTCGCTCCCAGCCTGGAGCAGCACTGTGAGCTACAAGCCTGCACATGCCTCTCATATAACAGAGGCCAGTCACCTCCCCCTCCCCCCTGCTCTGTGTTCTCCCTGCCCCTCACCCCACGTTATCTTATACATTGTATTATCTCACTGCACTCTCTGCTCTGTGCCCCCCCCGACATTCATCTTAATTACTGCCTCTGTAATTGCTCCCACCGCCCCTGGTTCTCAGCATTGACTTTTTAGTGCAGAGAGACACAGGAGAGAGAGAGACAGAGGCTGCTGTCCCTCCCCTGTACTTAGTCTGTATGCACACTGCAGAGCAGTGTTTTCCAACCAGGGTGCCTCCAGCTGTTGCAAAACTACAACTCCCAGCATGCCCGGACAGCTGTCTGGGCATGCTGGGAGTTGTAGTTTTGCAACAGCGGGAGGTACCCTGGTTGGGAAACACTGCTGCAGAGGGAAAGCAGCATACAGGAAGACTGGCAGAAGCAGAGTCCCGGCCAGGCTTTATGTGACATCATGCCTGCCGGGACATGCCTCCTTTCACCCCTCAGAAAGACAGTGCTCCTGAGCTAATGAAGAGGGATAAAAAAAGGTATTTCCACAGCGTTTTAAACCTCAATAAACACAGGGATAGGCATAGTTAGAGTAAGGGACAGATGGGGAGGGGGATCAGGGAAAGTTCAGTTGATGACAGGTACTCTTTAAGCATTTAAGCAGTTTTCATTACTTTAAAAATTGGTCTCTAAACCATAAATCTCCTTTTATTTATCAATTTTTTTTATATTAAATAACATTTAGAGGTGTTAATGTTTTACATTTGTTGTGTTTTCATTTCTACTCAACATGGAGTGATATCATGACTAATAGTCTTATTTATTGTCTGCCAAGTCCAATTTGTATACAGTCTTTACTTGTAAGTACCCTATAGTTTTCGGTGTGTATTTTCTAAAGCTAAAAATATAAATATTATGTTAAATTTTCTTTGATGCTTTGTTTTGATTATGCTCGACATGCTCTGTGTTTGGATCATTGGTTACGGGGGTGGGGAGGTTGAGGAGGAGGAACTATTTAGTTGGTTGGTTATTTGTGTCTAAAAGTATTTTGAAAAACTTTCAATCCAATTTATTAAATAATAAAAAATATATATATAAAATAGTCCCTTTCAGAGGGCTGTAATATGCTTTATGGCTTTTTTATTTAGTTCTTGCCATTGATATTTTAAACACTTCTTGTTGTATACATATCTTTGCATATAATTCAAAATAATTCAGGATGAAGCCAGAACTGATCCCATTCATTTGAATAGGACTGTTCACAATCACCGGCATCTCAGTTTAGGTGCCAGATGATTGGACTCGCAGGAACAGCACAGACAGGGGAACACACCTTGCATTGCCCCATCCGGCAATCACAAACAATGGATGCCGGATGATGCACAACTGATGCCATCTGATGCACTTCTGGCATCAGTTGGTGCATCGGTTGTGGCAATTTTCACCCAGTTTCGCTGGAGCCGTACACCGGATATATGTAACTCTAGCCTCACCATAGAGTAGAGAATTGTGGGAGCTAGGTTTACAGTAACAAAATAAAGTTATTTTCCAGAGGCCTCTTAGGTTTATTCACAGCAAACTACTTAAAAATTGCATGCAAAGTCTAGTATAATTCCATACACATTTCAAAAAGAAGAAAACAATTGAATTTTTACTACCGTAAGATGTTAAAAATTACAAAAAAAAAAATGAGTGTGCCTATGAAAGGATAAATGTGAGCCAAGAAGAACCTTAGAATCTAGTGTACTTGTATTAGATTTTCATTTAACACTGAAGTTGTAACTCATGTTGATTTCTAGCTATTGTTCAAGCTTCACAAGATGAGATAGCACAATTGAAACTCCAGCTATCCCAAGCACAAGGAGAGATGGAGAACATCAAAGCTATAGCTACAGTGTCCGAGAACACTAAGCAAGAAGCCATTGATGAGGTGAAAAAACAATGGCAGGAAGAGGTGGCTTCTCTCCAGGCAATCATGAAAGGTACGGTACTTTTGGCTCATAACTTAAACCAGAGGCCCCAAGCATTGACTCTGGAACTTCAGGTAGTTTTTAGTCCGGACACCTGTGGCTTCCTATTTGTTAATGGCTATGGATAATGTTTTGCACAAAGAACCCATTGAAGTGTCAAAACATTAGTGAAACTTGCCTCCTGGATTAGAAGCATATTATCATCTGTTTATGTCAAGACCATGTTTGTTTGCTGTTTGTTTCAGGATCCCAATCTCATAGCAGACACTTATATCCAGTTAAACACAACTTTGCACTTACACCGTATCACTGGCACTTTTTTTTTTTACTGAACTTTCACATTTTTCTTTTTGTTTTCATTGATGTAATGTTAAAAGGGTACTCTGGTGGAAACCTATTTATTTTTTATCAACTGGTGCCAGAAAGTAAAACAGATTTGTAAATTACTTCTATTAAAGAAATCTCAATCCTTCCAGTACTTATTAGCTGCTGAATACTACAGAGGAAATTCTTTTCTTCTTGGAACAGTGTTCTCTGCGTACATCAAGAGCACAGTGCTCTCTGCTGACATCACGAACACAGTGCTCTCTGCTGACATCTCTGTCCATTTTAGGAACTGTCATGGAGCCGGTCACCAGCATCTACCCGCACTATCCCTGCCTGCCCCTGCCTGCAATTTCTATTTAATTACATTGGCACAAACCTTCTTTTGGCTCTCCAGCTATCAGGGTCCTCTAGGAGGCATCTCCATTGCATCATAGTCCAAAATTTTGTCATATGTCGTGTACATCCATTGACTTTTTGAAGACTTCTTTTGGTGGGGTAGTCACCTATACAGTAGTCCCTGAACAATCTTCATCCTTGATTGCATATCTCCTAGCCATTGGGCTTTCACTATATAAGGTTGCCATCAGAATGACATATTCCTCAATCAGGATATGTGTTAATCTCATTATCTTAAAGTGTTGGTTCTTTGATTACATTCAGATTACATTGTCAATATTGTATTATATATTTTGTACAGTTATCTGTATATGTACAATAGACTCCCACACTACATCTATTCTTCCAGGAACATTGGTGACTGATCTGACATTGTGACGGTGACCGTTTTTGACCGTCTTGGAAGTCGGACTCCAACCGGTCCGGCCGTTTTGCGCCCAAATCGGGCAACCGCAAACCCACTTCTGCATGAAGTGAGGCCCCCACCCGCGGTTTCTTCTCGGGTGGGAGGTCGTCTCTTGCTTTTTTTGAGACATCTGGACCTCACACATTCAGGACTCTTGGGTCAGGGACGTGGTGTCCAACGGTTACCAGATCGAATTTGCCTCCCTTCCGAGGGACCGCTTTTTTTCGATCCTGGGCCCCCCGGTCTCCTCCTCCTGGCGAAGCAATTTTGAGCGGCTCTCCAGTCTCTGCTTCTCCAGGGGGTTATCGTCCCCGTTCCTCCAGGGGGGGAATGGTTTCAGGGTTTCTATTCAAATCTTTTTTGTGGTCCCCAAGAAGGACGGTTCTGTGCGACCAATCCTAGACCTCAAGCGTCTCAACCGTCACCTTCTCATCCGCCACTTCCGAATGGAATCTCTCCGTTCGGTGGTGGTGTCCCTGGAACAAGGGGAGTTCCTTTCATCGGTGGACATCAAGGATGCCTACCTCCATGTGCCAATTTCCGGCCCATCATCGGTACCTCCGCTTTGCGGTTCCGGAGGGGCACTTTCAATTTGTAGCCCTCCCCTTCGGTCTAGTCTCGGCTCCTCTGGTCTTTACAAGATCTTTGCCCCAGTGATGGGCCTGTTAAGGTTGAGGGGAATCTCGGTGATACCCTATCTGGATGACCTTCTAATCAAGGCTCCAACCAGAGCCCAGACTCTGGAGAATCTGGACATCACTCTGCGCACTCTGATTCGCTTCAGGTGGATGGGCAACCGGGACAAGTCAGTCCTCCGTCCTACCCAGTCTCTAACCTTCCTGGGACTTCGATTCGACACGGCCTCTGTCGAATTTGTCTTCCGCCGGACAAACGTCTGGCGCTCCGGTCGGGGGTCCGCTCCCTTCGGACCCAGGTATCAGTCTCCATCCGCACTGTATGGAAGTCCTGGGTCGGATGGTGGCAACTATGGAGGCCGTACCCTTTGCCCAGTTTCATTACCGCCCCCTTCAACTGGCGATTCTCCCTCGATGGAACAGGTCTCCTCTGTCCCTCGATCGTCAGATTGTTCTCCCTCGCAGGGTCCATCAGTCTCTGCTCTGGTGGCTCCGCTCCCCCCTTCTTCTCCAATGGCGGTCGTTTCTTCCCCTGCACTAGCAGGTTGTTACAACGGATGCCAGCCTGTCAGGCTGGGGCGGCGTGTTCAGGGATTGGATGGTTCAGAGACTCTGATCTCCCCAGGAGACCCTTCTTCTGATAAACATATTGAAATTACGGGTGATTCTTCTTTGTCTTCTTCATTGGGAGTCCCGTCTTCAGCCCCGTCCTGTCCGCGTTCAGTTGGACAACGCCACGGCCGTGGTGTACATAAATCGACAGGGCAGCACTCGCAGCTCGGCAGCCATGGCCGAGGTGACCAAGATTCTCACCTGGGCAGAGAGCAAGGTTCCGGCCTTTTCGGCGATTCACATTCCGAGAGTGCTCAACTGGGAAGCGGACTTCCTCAGTCGGTCCTCACCCGACCCTGGCGAGTGGTCTCTACATCTGGAGGTCTTTGCGCAGCTCTGCGACCTCTGGGGCATTCTGGACGTGGACCTCTTCGCGTCCGGCACAATCTGAAGATCCTTCCTTTTGTGTCCAAGTCCCGGGACCCTCAGGCTCTGGCCGTGGACGCCCTAGTGATTCCTTGGGCGGGGTTTGCCCTACCTTATCTGTTCCCCCCCCCCCCCCCCCTGACAGATAAGCTGACTTTTTTTTATTACCATAGTGACCATTACCTCCTAGAGACAGCAGCATACACCCACGGTCTGTGTCCCCCAATGGATCCTTCGAGATAGAGATTTTACGGTAAGTAAACAAAAATCTCTTTTTTTTTTTTTTTTTTTTTTTTTTTTTTTTTAGGGCAGTCACCTGTTCCCTCCTTCCCTCGCTATAACAAGCCAATAGGCTTATATCAAGTTTTCTCCTTACAATAAGTATCGGAATAGAAAATTGCTGAGGATTTGTAATTTTAATGTTTTGTAATTGTCACTGTAGAAGTTGTCTTTTTTACAAAAAAAAAGTAAAAGTTATATTTTAAAATATCTATGTCTTGGTTGAGTTTCAAAATAAACATATGTTAAGTTCTCTCCAAGGGCTAATACATCGACCTCACTTAGAGTAGTGAGTAATTATCTGATTTTCCCTGTGGAACTGTCCAGAGCAGCATATGTTTGCTATGGGGATTTTCTCCTACTCTGGACAGTATTTAAAATGGACAAAGATGTCAGCAGAGAGCACTGTGCTTGTGATATCAGCAGACATTTCTGTGTTTCAGAAAGAAAAGAATTTCCGCTGTAGTATTCAGCAGCTAATAAGTACAGGAAGGATTAAGATTTTTTAATAGAAGTAATTTACAAATCTGTTTACCTTTCTGGCACCAGTTGATTTAAAAAAGAAAAAAAAACAAAAAACTCAAAAAACCAAAACTTTCATAAATGCGATGTGTACTTGATTTGTCACGCAGCTGTTGAGGTAAATATGATCGGGAGAACTGTTTCTTGGTTATTGGATTTAATATTAGCTTGGGGACATTTAACTAAGTTAATAAAAGTTGTGTTAGATAATGCACTCTTCCAAATGATTCTAAAAATAATGTATTATATGTGGGGCACAACATATGAAACATCATCCTGGTAGATTCCATGAAGTTTTAGTTTTTATAATTTCATCTCAGTCAGTTGTATCCTGCTTTATTGTGTATTTTAAATATTGCTGTTAGACACCCTGCGAGAATATGAACTTCAGTTTCATCGGAGATTGGAGCAGGAGCGAGGGCAGTGGGGCCAGTACAGGGAGTCTGTAGAACGGGAGATTGCAGAGCTTAGAAGGCGACTTTCTGAAGGTCAGCAAGAGGAAAACCTTGAAAATGATATGAAAAAGGTATGGAAAATTTTTGGTCCACTTTATTTAATTGCTTGTCTGTATGGAACATTAAGTTTATTATAATATGCTTTATTCTTTAAAGCCATAACTGCAATCACACTCTGGTGGCAGGATATTTGTTTAAATCTCCCACATCTTTGTAACCTGAGACTACAGCGATCAGATTATGATTTGCCTGAAGTCCCATAGACTTGAATGGGACTTCAGGCAATTTGGTATCCTGATCACTGTAGACTCGGGCTACAAAGTTTTGGGAGAGATAAATAGATATCTTTCCACCAGAGTGTGATTGCAGTTATGCCTTAAGCATGTATATGAATTGTGGCTATTGGATTGTACAGAATCTGGACACAACATTGTGGGACAAGAATGAATACGGAATACATGGGGGGGGGGGGGGGGGGGGGGTGTAAATAAAAAGTGACTAACAGCAAAAGATGTTTGCTTTCCCACTTTCATTTTACCAGAGCTTGTTAAGATATGAAAGATAAGTTGTGATTGGTTGCAGTGGTAAGGCAAACAACTTTTGCTGTTAGTCGCTTTTTATTTCCCCTTTCCCCCCAATGTTACATAGCCTAAAATTGCTTTAATATCCACCCACATTATCATGTCTTGCATACAGTTAGCCTGACATAAAACTGTTTAATGATAATGTGTTTGACTGTATATACCTTTTTTTGGCTATGTTCTGCTTTGTTCCCTGAACATTTGTTATATAAACCAGTCTGATGCTGGTCTTGTAGGATTTCACAACCATTAACTGTTTTTTCACTGTACAGTATGGAAACCAGCTAAATCCATTTCACCAAGACAAATGTGGAATGTCTGCAGAAAAACTAATTAATCTTCTTTTACATATACCTAAATACATTTACATATATCATATATAAGGGCCTTAGTTTTTATTGTATTAAAACTTAACCATGCTAGCGGTATTCCCGAGCGTGACTCAGGGTTAATTTTCGCTGCCAGAAGCAGTAACCCCGAGTCACGCTCGGGGTAGATTACGGAGCTGGCAGCGGCGTCTCCTTACCTTCTCCTGGCGATCCAGCAATATCCCCGCTGTTATCGCCGGTGAGAGCCCCGGTGGATGCCTCCATCTGACTTCCTGGTTCCGTCTCTGTGAGCCGCAGCGGCTCATGGGGGCAGAACTGGGCGGGAAATACAAATGTATCAAAGTATAAAAGTGACACACACATAAAGTCAGGTGATACAGTGAAATCCTGTCAGATTACACTGTATCACCTCAGATTTGACACTGCATCACCTCAGATTTGACATTTGATCATCCTACACTGCCCTGCCTGCCCTTTTTGCTGTAATTTCTGCCCATAAAAGAAATTTTTTACCATGGCATCAAAGCGTCACTTTAGCATCTCCAAAGTGGGTTTGGATCAGATGAGTGACAGCGGCAGCGACATAGAGCCCCTCGCAGAATTGAGCGACATCGATAGCGATTTGTGGCAAGTTTCATCATCAGACTCTTGACACTGACCAGAGAAGTGGCGACACCGACGATTCTGCACCCGAGCTCAGTGATGTGCGCACTTGGTGCCCTATTGATTGCGGTATGGATGAGGTACCGCCGCCAAGATTTCCGTTTACTGGATCACCTGGGATGAAGGTAGACGTTGAGCACAATGATCCTTTGGCGTACCTAAAATTATTTCTCACAGATGACATCATTGAAAAGATTGTCACGGAGACAAATCGCTACAACGAGCAGCAATCCGCTACTTTGCATAGCAAGTTTTCCAGGAACAGAAAATGTGAACCGGTGACTAAAGAGGACATCTGGAAGTTTCTGGGGCTAATACTTTTTCAGGGGGTGGTGGGGAAACCCCTGCAGAAATGGTACTGGACTACCAATAAATTGCTGGCAACCCCATTTTTTGGCACCATCATGTCCGAGTACCGATTTTCCCTCATAATGAAGAATTTGCACTTCACCAACAACGAGGAATTTGAGGAAGCCACACATCCAGCACCAAAACTCAAGAAGATCTGGGAAGTATACCAAATGATCATAAAAAATTTTCAGCAGGCCTACGTGCCAGATAGAGACATCAGCATTGATGAAAGTCTGATGGCTTACAAGGGACGCCTCAGCTGGATTCAATACATCGCATCCAAGAGAGCACGGTTTGGAATAAAATCCTATATGCTCTGCGAGTCTGCCACTGGCTATATGGAATTCCGTCATATACATCGGTAAAGGAACACAATTCAACCCCAGGTACAGCGGCTATGGGATGGCAACGTCATCAGTCCTTACACTGCTTGAGCCATTGCTGAATTAGGGGTATTGTGTGACAACGGACAACTTTTACACATTGCCTGAGCTGTACGAGTTTCTGCTAAAACACAAGACTGATGGATATGGAACCGTTAGGGCCAACCGACGTGACCTGCCATCTATGTTTGCCAAGAAAAAACTGAAAACAGGAGAAATGGTTGCCTGGCAGAAAGGAAAAATGATGGCAATGCGTTGGCGTGACAAAAAACACGTGTGCATGAGTACAGTGCATAACACCTCCACTGCCATGGTCCACACAAGAAGTGGGAAAGATGTCATGAAGCCACAACTTGTGATTGACTACAACAACACCATGGGAGGAGTCGATAGAGACGATCAGGCGATGACATTTTATCCGGCTATGCGGAAACAACAACAAAAAATATTTAAAAAATCTTCAGGCATCTCCTGGAACAATGCCTCTGGAATGCCTATATACTGCACAGAGGAAAGAGTGACAAGCCTCTTGTTCATTCTGACTTTATCTGGAAGGTGGCGGAGCGGATTTTTGTGAACTACCAAACGCCATCAGTGGCCGTGAACAGATCTGGACGTTGTCAACCCAGAACGCCTGACTGGTCGTCACATTATGGATTACATCCCGCCAACCGCAAAAAAGGCAGCACCTACAAGGATGTGCGTAGTTTGCTGCTCAAAGTGAGATGGCAATGGAAAAAAATCCGAAAGGAAACCAGGTTCCATTGCCCTGATTGTGACGTCGGTCTATGTGCAGTCCGATGTTTCATAATTTACCACACCCAGGATGTTTACTGAATTTTCTTTGTTTGACAAATTTCATTATTTATTACATTATTGAATAAAATTATATTATTTATTAGATTATAATTCATGATTTTATGTTTTGAACTTTATCACATCTGAGAGGTCTACTAGAGTCTTCTTTGGTCAGGTTTAAGTAAGTAATTACTAAGAATTGCAGGCCTACAATACATAACACCAAATTTCCATGCAAAAAAATGGTACCGCATTTGGTACAAAATTCCTGACATAATCATACCGCCAGGGAGGTGGTTAAAGGGGTACTCTGGTGAAAATTTTTTTTTTTTTAATCAACTGGTGCCAGAAAGTTAAACAGATTTGTAAATTACTTCTATTTAAAAATCTTAATCCTTCGCTGCTGTATACTACAAAGGAAGTTTATTTATTTATTTATTTTTTTATTTATTTTGTCTGACCACAGTGCTCTCTGCTGACACCTCTGTCCAGTTCAGGAACTGTCCAGAGCAGGAGATGCTTTCTATGGGGATTTGCTCCTGCTTTGGACAGTTCCTGACATGGATAGAGGTGTCAGCAGAGAGCACTGTGGACAGACAGAAAGGAAATTCAAAAAGAAAATAACTTAACCTGTAGTATACAGCAGCTAATAAGTAATAAGAATAAGATTTTTAAATAGAAGTAATTTACAAATCTGTTTAACTTTCTTGCACCAGTTCATTAAAAAAAAAAAAAAAAAAATAGAAATAAATGAAGATCATGAACAACAAGTGCATAACTAATATAGACAAAACAATGACTTCCAAATAGAAATGTAACTCTTTACACAATGTTCTTGAACAGGCTCAAGAAGATGCTGAAAAGCTGCGATCCGTAGTGATGCCCATGGAAAAGGAGATTGGTGCATTAAAGGAGAAGCTTTTGGAGGCAGAGGAGAAGATAAATGAGCTTGAGGCATCCAAGGTATCACAGCTGTCTTCGGTATCTTTAAGTTGTATGATTTCCTTAGCATGCAAATGCTTGTGAAAAGAATGTAAGGAAGAAGGAAACAATCCTAGTAAAAGCCAAAAATAAAACTATTGGTACCCAATTTATAGCAGTATCAATGCTATATTCATGCAGATAAATGGTTTTCTAAAGGGAGACAGCTCCTTCTGTAAAGGCTGCTGCCCCAGCAATGAGCCGATCACTGTGGGCCTAGTTGCAGATGATCAGTTGTTATCGCCAGGGTAGTTTAATTTGGTGGCCCCAGCGATGTCCTGTCTTTGCCAGACAGAACCATTGGTTCACAGGAGTAGAAAAATGGAAGATCTGAAGTATGGGCTTTTAAAAAAATTTTGTGGGCCCTAGTAACATAGTGTGTAAAATATATATGCTCAAGGAGGGTGCGATGAAATAAAAAGAACACATGCATGCATTCCTCGCTCCTATGCAACCGACAGCATCATGGAGCTCCAGTTCCTGATTTTTAGTGCTTCTGAGTTTGGGGATGTGACGTCCGACACCGCCTCAACCAATCAGTCGCCAAAGCGATATCCCAGAATACTCCTTTAATTTGAGGATAAACTATTAAGGGGTACATTGTGCTTCAAACAGTAGCTCATAGTAGAGCTGCAAATATTACATGATTGGCATCTTATTTTACTCTTGCCTATCCTCAAGCATGCTCACTTACTGTATCTTTAATGTCAGTCTGAACTGTTTAGGTAAGGTTCATGCTCTGTTTAGCCATATTACATTTTCTTAATACTTTTTGTTTTTGTTTGACTTTCTACGCAGACTTTGTTGCAAACATAATCACTTAACACGCTAATCACTTAACCCTGTGTGTAAAGGAACTTGATGTTTTTATTTTTCCTATTTATTAGATGAAGGAACTAAATCATTACCTTGAAACCGAAAAGTCCTGCCGGACAGACTTAGAAATGTATGTAGCTGTTCTTAACACTCAGAAATCTGTCCTACAAGAGGATGCTGAGAAATTGCGGAAAGAGTTACACGAAGGTATGCACTATAACTGTTTCCACCTTTTTGTTTTCTCTTCTGGTGTCATTGGTTCCTTTTGGAGTACAAAAAGTTGGTTACTCTTTAAGGGTAGGGTCACACGTAACGGATCCGCAGCATATTTTACGCTGTGGATCCACCTTTGACCCAACCCAGAGTGTGCCTCCAGCTGTTGCCACCCCCTTGCCCCACCCCCTGGCCTGCTCACAGCAGCAATCCACCGCTTTGAGCAGCCACACAGGGACCTGTGCACTTGCAGGGCAGCCGCGATGTCGGAGTACAATTCGCATGTACGCGGCGACTCGTAGGCCCCTGTGTGGCATCTCCAAGCGGCAGATTGCTGCTGTGTGCAGGCCAGTGGGCAGGGGCAACAGCTGGAGGCACACTATGGGTTGGGTCACTGGTGGATTCGCAGCATAAAATACCCTACGGATCCGTTATGTGTGACCCTACCCACTGTCAGATCCAAAAACATTATATGTTGTTACTGATAAAAATGAAAGACCTTTTGTAATATGATGGTTTAAAATTTTTGGGAAAATTTAAAGGAGAACTCCAGCAAAAGTTAACTTGTTCCCAATTCCCAGGATAGGGGATAAGTAGTTGATCACGGTGACAGGTTCCCTGCTTTCTTAGTGAGGAGCGTGTGTTGTCTACCGGTATACTGCATGCGCTCTATTCATTTCAATGGAAGGGCCGATGATCCTCAAGTGCTGTACTCGGGGCTATTCGGCGCTCTCATAGAAATGAATGGAGCACGCACTGTCTGCAGCACGCGATCCTCACTCAGCGCCGGGTCCCGTCCCAGAGATTGCTTGGGGTCCCAGCGGTAGGACTCCCCGCCATCAGTTACTTATGCTGTGGATAGGGGATAAGTACATTTTTGCAAAGTTCTATTTTTTTATAAAAACAAACAAACAAACTCTCCCTGAAGGTCCCATACCTTTTGGGACACTAACCAGTCTTGCAGCAGCATCAGCTTGTCAATGAGTCATGGACAAGGTTGCATGAACACACACCCATCACCTCCCTCCACCACAAAGGAGGTACACGCCCCCTTCCCCTGAGAGAATTTCTAATACTGTGAGCTTATAAAAAGAGGTATTTTTATTATCTTTTTTGTGGGATCTGATGCTTAGGGGGTTAGTATACACTTGGGGTTTTTAATGTGCATTCCCTAGACTAATGTTTGCTGCCCTGATATTAAAAGTTGTATATAGCATCAAGGCAATAGTATGTATCTGTCTAAATTAACCCCTTAACGACACAGGATGTAAATGGACGTCCTGTACATGGCGCGAGCACCGGAACGGTCCTATACATGCGTGGCAGGTCTCGTCTGCTATCAGCAACCAGGGATCCGCCGGTAATGGCGGAAATCAGTGATCGCGCTGATGTCCGCCATTAACCCCTCAGATGTTGTGATCAATACAGATCACGACATCTACAGCGATGCTGGTGTTAAAATGGATCATCGGATCGCCCGGGGCGCTGCCGCAGGGATCTGATCATCCATAGTGGCGATGGAAGTCTCCTCACCTGGTCTTAGATCGAGCAGACCAGAGCAGACAATCGCCCATAACACTGATCAGTGCTATGCTCTATGAATAACACTGAACAACATTAGCAATCAAATGATTGCTATAAATAGTCCCCTATGGGGACATTTAAAAATTAGAAAAATGTAAATAGTTCCTTTTTCCCATTTTAACCCCAAAAAGCGTAAAAAAATAAGCAAACACATATTTAGTATCGCTGAGCGTGCGTACATTCAAAATATAATGATAATGATCCTGTACAGTGAACGGCGTAAACGTAAAGAGAAAAAGTAAAAAATTGCTGCTTTTTTTGTCACATTATAGTAATAAAAAAAATTTATATTATATCACATATAAACAATCGTGGTACTGATGAAAACTACAGATCACGACGCAAAAAATGAGCCCTCATACATCCCTGTATACGAATAAATTAGTATGTTATAGGTGGTCAAATTAGGGCAATTTAAACATACTTTTTTGTAAATAAAAAAAATTATAAAGAAAAGGTTTTGTTTTTGTTTTTAAAGCATTACAGCAACAGAAAAGTATGTAATCTTGGGTTCAAATTGGACATAATGTCACACCAAACTCAAAAAATGGGCTGGACAAAATTATTGCCACCCTTTCAAAATTGTGGAAAAATAAGATTGTTTCAAGCATGTGATGCTCCTTTAAACTCGCCTTGGGCAAGTAAAAGGTGTGGGCAATATAAAAATCACACCTGAAAGCAGATAAAAAGGACAGAAGTTCACTTAGTCTTTGCATTGTGTGTCTGTGTGTGCCACACTAAGCATGGACAACAGAACGAGGAGAAGAGAACTGTCTGAGGACTTGAGAACCAAAATTGTGGAAAAATATCAACAATCTCAAGGTTATAGGTCCATCTCCATAAATCTAGATTTGCCTTTGCCCACAGTGCGCAACATTATCAAGAAGTTTGCAACCCATGGCACCGTAGCTAATCTCCCTGGGCGTGGACAGAAGAGAAAAATTGATGAAAGGTGTCAATGCAGGATAGTCTGCATGGTGGATAAGCAGCCCCAAACATGTTCCAAAGATATTCAAGCTGTCCTGCAGGCTCAGGGAGTATCAGTGTCAGTGCAAACTATCCGTAGACATTTAAATGAAATCAAATACTATGGCAGGAGACCCAGGAGGACCTCACTGCTGACACAAAGACATAAAAAAACAAGACTAAATTTTGCCAAAATGAACTTGAGTAAGCCAAAATCCTTCTGAAAAAATGTTTTGTGGACAGATGAGACCAAGATAGAGCTTTTTGGTAAATGGAATGAGGCCTACAAAGAAAAGAACACAGTACCTACAGTGAAATATGGAGGAGGTTTAATGATGTTTTGGGTTTGTTTTGCTACCTCTGGCACTGGGTGCCTTGAATGTGTGCAAGGCGCCATGAAATCTCAGGATTACCAATGGATTTTGGGTCGCACTGTACAGCCCAGTGTTAGAAAGCTGGGTTTGCGTCCGAGATCTTGGGTCTTCCAGCAGGACAATGACCCCAAACATACGTCAAAATGCACCCAGAAATGGATGGCAACAAAGTGCTGGAGAGTTCTGAAGTGGCCAGCAATGAGTCCAGATCTAAATCCCATTGAACACCTGTGGAGAAATTGCTCTTGGGAAAAGGAACCCTTCCAGGAGCAGTTTGCAAAGGAAGAGTGGTCCAACATACCGGCTGAGAGGTGTAAGAAGCTTATTGATGGTTATAGGAAGCGACTGATTTCAGTTATTTTTTCCAAAGGGTGTGCAACCAAATATTAAGTTAAGGGTGCCAATAATGTTGTCCAGCCCATTTTTGGAGTTTGGTGTGACATTATGTCCAATTTGCTTTTTTTCCTCCCTTATTTGGCTTAGTTCCAATACACACAAAGGGAATAAACATGTGTATAGCAAAACATTTGTTAATGCAATCCTTTTCTGTGAGAAATGCTTAATTTTCATGAAAAATTTGAGGGGTGCCCACTTTTACGGCCATGACTGTATGTGTATCATGCATACATTCACCAATCGCATACACAACATGCATTAGTTAGACATAAATCCCACTCCCAACGCATTTCTGCAAGCGTATAGACAACGCCTGCTTCCTCAGGGTAAAACAGTAAGGGACCTGTGTCAAAATGGTACAGTTTTTATAATTATGTCCACATACACCAGAAGTTGATAGAATCCCAGAATGCACCTCTGGTCTAATATAGATTAACCCCTTAAGGACTGAGCCCCTTTTCACCTTAAGGACTGAGCCCTTTTTCGCAATTCTGACCACCGTCACTTTAAGCGTTAATAACTCTAAAACGCTTTCACCGAATTTTCTGATTCTGAGATTCTGAGATTTCGTGACACATTATTCTTTATTTTGGTGGTAAATTTTCGGCGTTACTTGCATCCTTTCTTGGTGAAAAATCCCCAAATTTCATGAAAATTTAGCATTTTTCTAACTTTGAAGCTCTCTGCTTGTAAGGAAAATGGATATTCCAAATTTTATTTTTATTCACAAATACAATATGTCCACTTTATGTTGGCATCATAAAATGGACATATTTTTACTTTTTGAAAAAATTAGAGGGCTTTAAAGTAGAGCATCAATTTTCAAAAATGTTATGAAAATTGCAAAATCTGAAGGGACAGATGTTACAGAAACGTCTGGAGGGCTACCGTTTGGGCACCACTGTAACAGTGGTCACCAAACTGTGACCCTCCAGATGTTGCAAAACTACAACTCCCAGAATGCCCAGACAGCCTTTGGCTATCTGGGCATGCTGGGAGTTGCAGTCCGGCCTTCCTAGTGGTTGCCACAGTAAAGATCACATTACTTTCACTTTCATTTCTCCCCCCCCACCGCCGATTCTCTACCTGAGCCGTGATCTCCGCTGGGCAGAACGGGGGGTTTCCCTGGCAACCCCCTGTCCTGCGCTGCCATTGGTGAGAACTCAATTCTGACTAATGGCAGGGGATAGGAGGAGATTGCAGCACTGCGACCTCACTCCTATCCCTTAGGCTGATCGGGGCTGTCTCTGACAACTCCGATCATCCCTATTTTCCGGGTGATCAGGTCACCAGAGACCCGATCAGCCCTGAATTGTAGAAAATCGCATGTCTGAATTGACATGCGATTTTCTCCGATCGCCGACATGGGGGGGTCTCAGGACCCCCCTGGGCGATGTGCCGGGGTGCCTATTGAATGATTTCAGCAGGCATGCCGATCAGGTCTCCAACTGGCTAGCAGCGGGGACCGGAATCCCACGGGCGTATCCATACGCCCTCAGTCCTTAAGGACTCGGGATGCAGGGCGAATGCATACGCCCTGCGTCCTGAACCGGTTAATAGACCCCTAAATAACATATGGTAATAATAGCAATAGCGTCACCATGTCGTCTCCCATGTAATGTATATGTTTAATTGCTGGGGTTTAAGTGGCTGTAAACATGACCCCCGGGAGCCCTAGGTGTCAACGCTTCCCATGCCGTCTCGGCAACACAGCGGGAATGCTGCAACTGCAGCGTCCGAACACTGTTCTCTTAACTGTAGCATCGACACCTAGGGCTCCCGAGGGTCATGTTTACAGCCAACCCCAGCAATTTAATGTATACATTACATGGGAGACGACATGGTGACCCTATTGCTATTATTACCATATGTTATTTAGGGGTCTAGTAATCTGTATTAGACCAGAGGTACATTCTTGGATTCTATCAACTTCTGGTGTATGCGGACATGATTATAAAAACTGTACCATTTTGACACAGGTCCCTTAGTGTTTCCCCTGAGGAAGCAGGAGTTGTGTGTACTTTATCTTGCAGAAATGCGTTGGGAGTGGGATTTATGTCTAACTAATGCATGTTATGTTTATCCATGCGATTGGTGAATGTATGCGTGATACACATACGGTTGACCCCTATAAATGTTTTGCTTTTGGCCGTTGAAAGCAGGCCACTTGCAGCTACCATTTCATAGGTGGACTGTATATTTGTTTTGTTTTTTCTTTTGTATACATGTTTAATTCTATATTTTGGTATCCACTAAATTAATCGTGGTGTAATTTTAACCTGTGGTAGTAAAAGCTACGTTTTAAACGCACCTTTTCCCAGAGGGATCCTTATATTCTTATGACTAAACTAGGGGGCTTTTTGTTTTACCCTGGCATACGTGTAGCATGTTTACCATTTACACGACATATAATGTGTGCGGTTAAGATTTTATATCCTACATGTAGTCTGTTGCAACATTGAGTGTAGGTTTTTGTTTCGATAACTTTAATAATATAATAAGGAAACTGTATGATAAAGCAACATTGTATTTTAAGTATTATAAAGAATCTATATTCTTTAAGATTTCCAATAACTGAGGATTACATGATCTGTAATTTACGGTTTCCTGCAAAAAATGCTATATTGTAACTATTAAGTTAAACAATGCAATAATATAAATATTTTGTATGAAAAAAATCTTGGAAGATTGAATGGCCTATCTTATTTCTGTGAATAGTATGTCATCTCCTGGAGCAGGAGAGGCAGCAGCACAATCAGCTGAAGCACACATGGCAGAAAGCTAATGATCAGTTCCTAGAGTCCCAGCGTTTGATGATGCAAGACATGAAACGTATGGAGGCTGTTCTGACAACAGAGCAACTTCGACAAGTTGAAGAGAGGAAAAAGAAAGACCAGGTTGGTGCACATATTCAATAAGGGGAATTTATCAATGTGTGTACTGTGTGGATGCTTTTTGGTACTGTTTTTAAGCAGCACACTTTAATTGGTGATGGATTCCAGTTATTTTTGTCTTTTTGTAACATTTTAAAGCCTTTCAGCACTTACCTATACCAAAAATGTTAACATAACCAGAGACCATTTCAACTTCATAGTTAAAGGGGTTATCCAGGAATAGGGGGGGAAAGAGCTAATTTCTTTCAAAAACAGCTCCATGTCTGTCCCCAGGTTGTGTTGGGGTATTACAACTTGACGCTGCAGGAGTATATCTTATAGTATGGCATTCATTCCCCAGTTACGGTTCATGGAGACCAATGATCACCTTTTGTTGAGTGGTTGAGTTCTCTCCAGCCTCTTATTTTCTGTCTTTAGAATAAACCATACGGACAGAGGTTGTCCATATGGGACACTACCTGTTCTGGGTCATGTATACACATCTGTTTTACAGCCACTTTTCCCTGTGTACATAGACTATAATTTTTATTGAGGACGAATTCAGTAATCTCTTAAAGGGAAACTGTCACCGGTTTTATTCACCGGCTTCCGTTTCTACGCAGTAAATTTTTTGGTAAAAGTTACACTTTATCTTTATTCTGTAGGTCCATACGATTAAAATAATACCCTACTTATATAGGTTTGATTTTCTCGTATTTTGGGAAAAAATCATGACTGCATGTACGAAAATTAATACATTTAAAATTGTCCTCTTCTGACCCCTATAACTTTTTTTATTTTATTTTTACACGTACAGGGTGGTATGAGAGCTATTTTTTTGCGCCATGATCTGAAGTTTTAATCACTACCATTTTTGTTTTGATCTAACTTTTTTGATTGCTTTTTATTCCTTTTTTTATGGTATAAAAAGTGACCAAAAATACGCTATTTTGGACTTGAATTTTTTTGCGCATACGCCTTTGACCGTGCGGTTTAATATACAATATATTTTTATAGTTCGGACATTTACGCACGCGGCCATACCACATATGTTTATTTTTATTATGTTTATATATTTTTTATATGGAATTTGGGAAAAGGGGGTGATTTAAACTTTTAAAAAGGAAGGGGTTAATGTGTGTGTTTTAAAAAAAATTTTACCTTTTTTTTTTTGTACACTTTTAGTCCCATTAGGGGACATTTAGGAGGAATCATTTGATTCGTCATACAGATCAATGTGGTTTCGGAAAACCACGTTGATCTGTGTGCTCTGCACTCGATTGATAAAGCCTGGCTTTATCATTCAGAGCGCAGGAGCCGCCGTGAAAGGAGAGGTAAGCCCTCAGGCTACCTCCACAGTGCTTTGACAGCGACAATCTAAAGGGTTAATAGCCGCCCGCGGCGATCACTGCATGTTGGCTATTAACGCCAACCCTTAGCTACAGGAATCAGCTTGGGGCCGACCGGTATGATGTGGGCTCGCGTCGGGAGCCCGCGTCATACCCAGTTAACGAACATTGAACGAGTATACACATCCATGGTCGTTAAGGGGTTAAACACCAGTCCCCTTTTATTGAAAACCCCTTACTCTCCACTGTGGGACTTTTTCTGTTGTTTCCCATAACTGTAATAGCTGCACACAACACCTTTTCATTATTTACACATGTTTGATATTAAGTAGCCTTCTACAGGCTGAATAATTATATTGTCTTTGTTTTCAGGAGGAAGACGAGCAAAGAAATCGTAACCGAAAAGAAACGCAAAAAGAGGAAGAAGAAACAAAAGTGATTGGAACAGTAACTCATAATGAAATGCTTCCAAACCTCCATAGCCAAGAGGTTATTCTTATTTTCCTTCAATCCATCTTTTTATTATATTACAGTAAATATTATCTCTGCACAATAGGCTGCTTATATATATCTTGGCGTACTTTGTTGTTTGCCATTTTATGATGGATTTATAAAAAAAAAAAAAAAAAAGCAATGCATCTAGGTTCTTAGAATATTTTTAAGGAACTGCCAGTCTGTAGTCTTATTTTCACAACTCTAGATATGCCCTTCCTATGTAATGTGTCATGTAGTATTTATAACCCCTCTGTACACCTCATCCCCCAAACAGCCTTATTTCGTAGAGATGAAAAACAGTGGTCTCACGCTACTATGTTGATCCAGAACATGCAAAGCAATGTGTTTACATACTTACGCATTTTTTTATATGCAATTTCATATGTAGGTGGTGTTGAAAAGATGACATTTGCATTAAGGAAGCACCCTGGCTTTTTTTTTTTTTGTTTCTCTCATATGATGACAACTGATCAGCAATGTTCTAGCAGGGTCATTTGTTTTATCCCAGCTCAGTTGTATCCATGCATTTCAAATTGTCCAGTATAGGCAGTTGTGTAATGCAACCCCCATTCTATCAGTCCCATATATACTCTCCTGTGTATACAGAATGTCAGTCTCCCCTGTGTGTAGGACTTATGTGTGCTGCCCATTACAATGCCTCCTCTACAAAGAGACATTGGGGTAAATGTAGGCTGCATTATGGAAACCATATAAGAGGGGAAGAAGAAATTAAGATGGCAGACAGCCCAAGAGTGGCACATCCACTACTAGATGTATGCAATGGGCACACAGAAGTGCCTCCACAGTATTACTTAATATTAGCTTATTCTGCACTTTTTAGCTAAAAATAGACATAGTAATGTAGTGATGATTCCCTGGAATAAACAAAGTATGTATTTTTTTTTTTTTTTGTAGGGTCTCTTAAACAGTTCTCATGGCTCAATTCATTCCTTAGATGCTGACTTGGCATTGCATGAAGAAGAAGGTTTTAGTAAACAAGAGGACTTATTTAAAGATGGACTTCGGAGAGCACAGTCTACAGACAGTTTAGGTACATCTGGGCCATTGCAGGCAAAAACTTTGGGCTATAATAACAAAGCCAAATCAGCTGGGAATCTTGATGAATCTGATTTTGGCCCCCTAGTGGGAGCTGATTCTGTGTCTGAGAATTTTGACACTTCTTCCCTTGGATCTTTGCACATGCCAAGTGGATTCATGTTAACCAAAGATCAGGAGAAAGCAATCAAAGCTATGACTCCTGAGCAGGAGGAAACTGCTTCGCTTCTTTCAAGTGTTACTCAGATAATGGAGAGTGCGTATGTGCCACCTTCTGGTTATCGTCTGGTCAGTGAGACAGAGTGGAACTTACTGCAGAAAGAGGTAACATTTTTATTGCTGTATATTATGTATAATTAACGTGTATTGTTATATATTTACAAATATAAAAAGACATTAATCTGCCCATCTAATTGTTTAATATAAAGTGTAATTCTAGTTATGAAAAAAAATTCATACGGGTCATAGAAGCATTTCAGAAGATGTCCATTGCGACTTTTGCCGTGTTACCTTTGTCAATAGCTAAAGCAAAAGATCTTTGGTTCTGATTCAGAGCTCTGTGTCTTTTTGGCTCTTCTGTTTACTAAACAGATGAGCCATATCCATACTGCAGTCCGTGAGCTACTTGCATCTTTCCCAAACAAAGCTGACAGAGACTAAAAGGGCCATACTGCTCTGTGTAGTGCTGCAAATTGGTGGATTATGTAGCTCTTGGACTCTCAAAAAAGACCTCTCCTGACAAAGATCTGACGTATGCAGTGTCTTCTGAAATGACATGTTAAATAAGTTTGATATATGCTGGCACTTTGTGAAGTGTATTTATTCTGTAGATAATACCAGGGATAGTAAATTTAATACATGTGAATAGGGTGGGGGAGAGAGCAGAAGCTGAGATGTTGAGCTGTTTGCAAGTGTTTTCCTACTGTAGGAAAATGCTCTCCCCTTTGGTGGAAATATTGTGATCACTGGTGATTATCTCATCTTTAGAAGCAAAGTAACCCTAGATTTATTTTTTATTCTTAAAGGCTGCATAATTCTATTTAATTATTTGGAATTTCTGTCTGAATTTTAGCACAGACAGGAACCTGCTTGTAGAATGTCCTTCTAACAAAAATTATATTTAACCCTTTTTCTGCCGGGGACATATGTTCCCTTTTGGGTGCAGAAGTTAGTTCACTCAGTCTTAGGTGTTTTAGTCCCGTTAGACCCCATGGTCTTCCTCCTGCACCTGTCTACCAGGGTCCTATCGAAAAAGCCGTTTAAGCTTTTCTTGCACGTAGTTCTTGCGGCCAAGACCCTTATCGCCAAACATTGGAAACAGACTTTGTCTCCTTCGAAAGACTTATATCTTATTGCTCCCTCGAATATCTCATTGCCTATCTCGGAGATTTGCTCCCTCGACTATCTCATTGCCTCCTTGAATAACACTATTCCCTTGTTTCTGTCCATGTGGGATCCGTGGGACCGATTCACTCATAGACAGCCTCCGTGACCCTGTTTCTTTTATGTTTTTTCTTTTTATTGTCCTCTTATTTGTCTCTGTGTTCCTCCCTCCTGTCCCCCCCCCCCCCCCAAATATTTTGACGTTTCTAATTAACTATTGTTTAATTAGTTTTCTCCCCTGATGTTTGCTTGGACTTAATGTTTTTGCTCCACCATTTTTGCCAGATGGGGGTTTGTATACCTTTCTTATGATGATTTCCCCTTTTTTTTTTTTGGTCATTCTGTGTGATGGCTATTTTGTTCTTGCTGGATTTGGTGTTTATTTGCCTTGTTTGGCTCTACTGTGTTCTTTGTTTATATGAAAATCCTAATAAATATTAAAGTAAAGGGGAAAAAAAAAAAGAAATAATTTATTGTTTGGCTGCTTGTGTACCTGTGTACACAGGTTGCCATCAATTTTGCAAGTAAGGGCATGCATAAATAATCTAGTGATCATGTTGCCTGGCAGGACTTTTGTTCCTGTTATGCTGGGGCTACATGCTGACTTTAGTCATGCAACACAAACATTGTGCACATGTTGTTAGTGAATGATGTTGTTGTGCAACATCTGACATTGCACAACTGCACAAAATAATCCATTCTTGATGGATTTTTGGTCCCCAGCTGCATGTCACTTTGCAACCGTTGACCTCTATGGAATTCACATGAAACTTTGACCTGCATGTGACTTCTGTGCAGTTTTCTGTGTTTCCTACATCCACATTTTAACCGTAATAAAGTTATAAAATTCTGTACAAATTATTTTGATAGCGCAAATTGGATGAGATTTTCTGTTGTGTGATCAAAGTTATTTTGCTCCATGACCTATAACAATTTTCTTTTCATACTGGGATATCCTTTTTTGCTATGTTTTTGTGTGTAAATCTCTCTCTGCTTGGATGTGCGTTTTAAGAACAAACTTATATTCAAATGAGCTTCTTGGTAATTTTGAAGCATTCCCCAGCTTTTTGGTTCACTGTTCTCCCTGTCTGCACTGGCTCTGTGATACACCCCTCTTTATGTGCTGAAAAGAGGAAAATAAATAAGTATTAAGGGGGATATATCAAAGGACCAGTGCAGACAGACGGACAGAAGGGTGCACCAAAGGGCTGGGACAGCCTAAATGCACCAAGAATCTCTTACATATTAAGAGTTTTGTTCATAATTTTGGAACGACACAATGGATTTGGTTTCCATAGTTGGAATCAACATGACCAACATTATTAACCTGTATAAGCAGGTTGGTGCGCTCATGATGCTTCTTTCAGCTTCCCTTTGATCTCTCCAGTTCTCTGAATGAAGGTGCAGTGGCTATTAAAAGTCTAAAAAAAATTATGCACTCACTTTTACGATGCCAGGTTCTTGAATGTAACAACGTTTTTTATCTTTAACTTGAGGGGGAAAAGAAAAACAAAGAAACCAATTACCTGGTTCCATAAGTATGCAAGCCCACTTATAACTGGGGATGTGACTGTGTTCAGAATTAACCAATCACTTTCAAACTCATGTTAAATAGAAGTCACACCTGCCATCATTTAAACTGGTTAGAGACGCCTTCCAAGAGGCCTACTGCGAAATTAATGGGGTTGTCATGTGGAAAACCTTTTCCTATAATGTGCCCAGCCTGCCTAATAAAAACATTAACTTACGTTCCTCTGCTACCTCATAACTCTTGTATCAGGGCACTCTATCTGTGGGCAGTGGCACTGGTTTCCCTGAAGCTGCAGAGCGTAGGGTTTGTAGCCGGGGAAGCTGACAGTGCCACTAGGGACATCGCTGTGGCCAGTGGTTTGCTAAGCTACACTGTAGCATCACATCTTCAGCTCTTGCCTGCTGCCTGAAGCAGAAGGTCAGCGGAGACCATCCAGATACGGGATTTACTGATATTGAAGGCTACGAGCGAGCGGAGGAAGGTAATATGATTTTTTTAGACATGCTGGGGGACATTACAGGAAAAAAGTTTTCCTTCGAACAACCCTTTTAGAGAAAAACTGTCAGCCTGTTCACCCACACTAAACCCAATTCACTGGGTTATAGTGAGGGTGAACAGGATTCAAATGAGGGGTCACTTACTTATTTTTGTCAACTGGCTGCCGAGAAATATGCTTCTAAGGTTCCGGGATTTCTAAAATGAATAGCGCAGTGAAGGCGTCTCCCCCACCGGCTGGCCACCTCTCCCGGAGTAAAGCTCCTAAGCCCGCCCCTCCGCATTCATTAGCTTCAACTCCAAGTCCTAGTGACGTGGAGTCACCGCTTACGTGATTGCAGCGCTCTGTCTGAAGAGCTCATGCGCCGCTATATTTTCAGACAGAGAGCTGCGATCACGTGAGCTGTGACTCCACGTCACTAGAACGTGGAGTTGAAGCTAATGAATATGCAAAGTGGAGGGATAGGCTTTACTTCAGGAGAGAGAGGCGGCCAGCCGACGGAGAGACGCCTTCACTGTGCTATTCATTTTAGAAATACTGGAACAGTAGAAGCATATATCTCGGCAGCCAGTTGACGAAAATAAGTGACCCCCGTGTATTGGGTTTAGTGTGGTGAACATGCTGACAGTTTTCCTTTAAAGGAACTGCAGGAATTCCTGGAAAGTACTGGCTGTGTTCTACATGTGACAGCAATTTCCCCTATTCTTCATATGAATGGGCTAATGGGGTAGGGCGAACCGAACAAAGACTTTTCTTACAAAGAATAATATCCAAGATTGGCTGTTTTTAAAATACATACATCAAGTCCCCTAAAAGCACATGGGAAAACGTTTTATGGTCTGATGAAACCAAGGTTAAACTTTTAGGCCATAACTTCATGTTTGGCTTAAAAACAACACAACATATCACTCAAAGAACATCACTCAAAGAAGTATGGTGGTGACAGCATTATGCTTTGAGGCTGCTTTTTTTTTCAGCTGTAACCAGGGCCTTAGTCAGGGTGGGGGGACTTATGAACAGTTCCAATAACCAGGCAGTTTTGGCACAAAAAGCCACAAGCGTCTGATTGAATGATGAAGAGGTAGTTCACCTTTCAGCACGACTATGACCTAAAGCACACATCCAAATCCACAAAAGCATGGCTTCACCAGAAGATATACGTTTTGGAATGGCCCAGCCAGAGCCCACTCCTTGATCCAATAAACATTTGTGTGGCGATCTAAGGAGGGCTGCGCACTAGGGATCGACCAATATCGATTTTTAGGGCCGATACCGATAATCTGTTACCTTTCAGGCTGATAACTTATACCGATATTCCGGTACAAGTTAGCGGCTATTTCCCCCCACCCAGCCCCGCAGAAGCCGATGCAGATCAATGATTTAAAGCGGGCGCTTTAAATCAATGAACTGCAGCGGCTTTTGCGGGGCCAGAGACCGCCGCGGCCGCCCGCTTCTCTCCCCCTGCCTGTCCTGGGGTCCTCCCTAGTCCAACCACCACCGCCGCTGCTCCATTGCCTCCCCCATCCCCGGTTTTATAATTACCTGTTCCCGGGGCCCGGGCTACTTCTGGCTCTGGCGGCATCCTGAGCTGTCACTGTGCGCACTGACGGTGACGTCGCGACGAGGACGCCACTCGTCATTGCGCTGCGCAGCGCGCAGGACGCCACAGGATGTCGCAGGAGCCAGAAGTAGCCCGGGCCCCGGGAACAGGTAATTATAAAACTGGGGATGGGGAAGGCAACGGGGCAGCAGCTTTCTCTGGGCAGGGTGGGGGGGCCATGCATTATCGGCAAGGTAATTGCCGATACGATAATGTCCAAAATCCTGAATATCGGCCGATAATATCAGCCAAACCGATAATCAGTTGATCCCTACTGTGCACAGGAGATGTCCTCGCAATCTGACATAATTGGAGCCCCTTCGCAAGGAAGAGTGGACAAATATTGCCACGTCAAGATGTGCCATGCTGGTAGACTCAAACCCAAAAAGACAGATTGCTATAATAAAATCAAAAGGTGCTTTAACAACTTATTAGTTTGTCTGTGCACGCGTATGCAACCGGCTTATAGTGTATTTTCTTTACCCCCTCAAAGATTTGTTTGTTTTGCAATTGAATTGTTCACGTTATAAGTCACAAGTGAAGTGTCCAAAAACCCTTGCCAACGAAAGGTTAAAAGCAGCAGATTGGTCATGTTGATAGCATATAATGGAGCAGACGAAGCTAGACATTGTGGGGAAAAGATAGTGTGACATTTGATTCATTGACTGAAATACTCTGGGCTTATGAATTAAAAGAGACTGACTTCTGATGCCTGGAATCATTGTATACAACTGTTCCACCACATTCACGATCCTAGATTTAAAAAAATACTTAATTTAATATATATTCCAACAAAACTACTTATTATTCTTCTTATCAGTCTACAGTTGGAGTAGTGTGGTCATTTAGTACATTTTGCATCTGTCAGGATATAGGCAATCCTGCATTCCATATAATGATATATCACTATTTTGACTAACTTCTATTAATAGGTAAACTTCTATTAATTGGTGTCAATATTGGCATTGATAAATTCCCCCCCAAATGTGTTTACTTACAGGAGCGATGAATGAAAGCTTTGCTGTTGTGGATCTCAATTCAGCAATTCAAATTTTGCCATTTTTACATATCAAGTCTTCTGCAATGTGTTTCAGGTGCAAACAGCAGGTAACAAGCTGGGGAGACGCTGCGATATGTGTTCTAACTATGAAAAGCAGCTGCAAGGGATCCAGACACAGGAGGCAGAAACTAGGGATCAAGTAAGTTTATGTGCACTCGCAGCCCAAGTTCTGAAAATTAGAGGGGTGAGATTTACAATCTTGCCCTTGTCTGCAATATCTGATTTATTTAGAGGCATTCGACTCTCAATAAAACAGGCACTGCTGTGGCAGCCTTAGAAATCCAGATCTCTCCTATTATTTACGCCTTTTACTGGTGTCATTTTTCTTTGTTTTTAAATGTAGCATGCTGTAGATGGAGCTTTTTTCCCTAATCTGTGGCATTTTTTTCCCCTGGACCTTCATAGGTTTAAAACGCATGTCTAAAATGTGTTTCGCATTATTTTTTAGTATTTTAGTAGTGTTTTTTTTCTTTCTTTAAGATAGTTCATTGAATTGTTGAATAAATAATCAATTAACTTGTAACTGTAAAAACACCACAGAAACATGCAGCAAAATACACATGAACTAAAACAGTTCAACAAAAAACTGCATAAAAAAACAAAAACAAATAGTTTTTGGAAATGTTTGAAGCTCCCCAAATTTGTTAAGTGGCATTTGTGTATTGGATGGCCTTTAGTGGTTTTCATTTAACAGAAGATTAGTTTAATTTTTACTGTCCCAAACTACATAATGGAAGTTGATAAATCAGTGTTTGGAGTCTTTAACCTGTAGTTACAATTTTTGTCAGGTAAAAAAGCTCCAACTGATGCTGAGACAAGCAAATGAGCAGTTTGAGAAAACCTTGAAGGATAAACAGGAACTTGAGGACTACATGAAACAGAATACAGAAGAAACAACTAATCAAGTAAGTGGGAGAAAAGAAGACTGCCCTGAATGCTGGAGCTTGTGACGTCATAGCCATAGCTGTCACGCTATAGCTGTCACGCCCCCTCCCATAGACTTGCGTTGAGGGGGCGGGGTGTGACATCATAAGGTGGCATGGCTATGATGTCACAAGCTCCCTGCTCCAGCATTCGGAACAGTTTGTTCCAAACGCTTAGCAGCGAAGTACCCCTTTGAATCAATGGTTCATGTCTCTAGTTTTTCATGTCATTAGTTTTCTAGTTTAGTGTTTCTAGTTTTTCATGTCATTATTTATATTACGAAAAAAAAGTTTTTCTTATGCTGACCACTAAACCTCATAATAAGCTGACACTACCTGTAGAGATTACTTAGCAATCGCCTTATTATAGTACATGCAGGATTATAGTGAAAGGTAAAACCTCTTTCTCTATCGGCTCCATTGGGGGACACAGACCGTGGGTGTATGCTGCTGTCTCTAGGAGGTGTGACACTATGGTAATAAAAAAAGTCGTCTCCTCCCAGCAGAATATACCCGCCTTCAGGCCATGAGTTAATCAGTTTAAGCTTAGTGTCTGAAGGAGGTGGACATGGTCTGGAATTCTCAAGACCAGGTCTTCTGATTTTTTTGTTTTCCTAGTATAGGGACGTGTTAGTTTTTTGTTCCTTTTTCTTTCCTGTTTTCTGGTGGGGACTCGGGGACTCCGGTTCCCTGTTTCCCCATTGCGAGTAAGGGGACACAGACATTGCGTATATGCGCTGTTCACCCCCCCCCCCCCCCCTCGCCAACGGTCAGCGCCTGGGTTTGTACCTCATGGGTCCGGGTCCCCCTATTTTCCTGCTCGTTTCGCTCGCGCATAGCAGCCAGGCGTGATGCAGGTAACTAAAGCTGACTGAAGACTTCACTGAAGACTCCATTAGGTAAGTTCTTCTGACTGAGGTAAGTATTTTCCCCCTTTTTTCTCCTTAGGTGCGGACTTGCAACTTATGGAGACCCCCTGTTTTTTGTCCCACCTTTTCAGGTTATGGGTCTGGCTTATACAGGGGCTGGACTTTTATTCTGGGGGAGCAGTGGCATCTTAGGGGGCATGTACTCTATGTTTTACATTGTGTACTTCACTGTGTGTGTGGTCACTTGTGGCTACGACCGCAGCGCCTTATATGCGGCTGACAGCCGCGGTGCTGGTACGGGCCGGCCGCTCTCTGCGCCGGCTTACTTTCACTTTCTCCGGCAGTCTCTGCCGGCGTATTGGCCGCCCGCTCTATTCCCCCGAGCGCATATGCGGCTGACATGTGCGCTCGGGACAAGGAGTAAGCGCCATTACAGCTTCTTCTCAGCCTGTCTATAGCTCCGCCCACAGGGCTGTCGGAGCTCTTCAGAGGCGCGAAGTAGCCTCCAATCAGCGCCATGGGTGCAATTTTCAGTTAGAAGGGGCCAATTAGTTAGTGCCTCTGCTTCAGGCATGCCCCTCTCTACTATTGGCGGGCCTGTTTCTTACACTCTAGCTGCACTGCAGCTGCCAGGGGACACAGACTAGGGTGAGGCAGTTCCTGTCTCTTTTCTCATTATGTCCGTACCCAGAGCTGTTCCTCCCTCTAAACAGAAACCTGGAATGTCAGTGACTTATATTTTCTGTAAGCACTGTAATACCAAGAGGCCTGGCTCTACCGAGCCCACTTACCCTGCCTGCTCCACTGCTCCCCCAGACCCCCTGGTACCCCCTGATGCCCTTTCGGTTCTGGTGGATTCAGCCTCTCCACCAGCCTGGGTTTCTTCCCTGACCCAGTATATGGCTGACTTGACCCAAGTCTCCCGTTCGGTGGCTGAGGCCTCAAGGGAAGTGGTGTCCTCCCTGCGCTGGGCCTCTGAGAGGGCCCGCTCCGCGTCTCCACATACTTCACGCTCTCACAAACGTACTAGGGGTGCCTCGTTTGACTCTTCCATTGAGTCTTCAGATAGACGTGGGCGTTTGCCCCCCCCCCCCCCCGTCATCTGGGCACAACAAACGTTGCTCCTCCAGAGGACATTCTCAAAGTCGCCGCTCTGCCACGCCAGAGCCGCGTACCCGGTCAGGGTCGCCCCCCCTCCAGGACTTCCTCTACTCGTTCACATTCTCCTGGTGAACTGGCGGACGAGGCTTCTGAGCCGGCATCTGACTCAATTGGTGAACTCATTGGTGACAGCCATAAGAGACACCTTTCACTTAGAGGACCCAGGATCTTCGGATGTCACTCCAGGAGTATCCTTTCATCGTGCTAAGCTCTCAAGCTGACTTTGACGCCATTCTGGAATCTGCATGGAAACATCCAGACAAGAGGTTCCCGGGAATCAAGACGATTCAAGAACGTTATCGATTTGACAAGGACTTTGTCACTAAGGTAGAAGGTAGAATCCTTAGCAAAGTTTGCCTCTGAAGCAGCTGGCTCTTCTCTTCTTCCCATCTTTGTCTCGACATGGGTGTCCAAGGCCCTGTCGGAGTGGTGCCAAAAGCTCCATCAGGGTATCTTAGCGGGATCCCCCCCAGAGGATCTATCTGCTCTGGCTCTCCAATGCTCTAAAGCTGGGGACTTCCTGTGCACAGCTTCCATGCAGTCAGCCCGTTGTTCTGCCTTTGCTGTGGGTCACCTAGCGACTCTCAGCCGCTCTATGTGGCTTAAAGCTTGGAATGCGGATGCCGCTTCCAAAAGGTCTCTCACTAAGCTTCCTTTTACGGGTGGCCGTCTTTTTGGCAAGCGCCTTGATGAGATTATCTCTGAGGCAACGGGAGGTAAGAGTTCCTTGTTGCCGCAAAATAAGGCTTGCCCTACTTCCCAAAGGAAGTCCTTTTCCTTTCGGTCCTTTCGGACCTTTGGCTCCAGGAAAGGGTCCGGGCAGGCGCCTTTGCGGGACAAGAAGGCTCCCTCGTTTCAGGCACGCCCGTCTTGGAAGTCGGACTCCAACCGGTCCGGCCGTTTTGCGCCCAAATCAGGCAACCGCAAACCCACTTCTGCATGAAGTGAGGCCCCCACCTGCGTTTTCTTCTCAGGTGGGAAGTCGTCTCTTACTTTTTTGAGACATCTGGACTTCACACATTCAGGACTCTTGGGTCAGGGACGTGGTGTCCAACGGTTACCGAATCGAATTTGCCTCCCTTCCGAGGGATCGCTTTTTTCGATCCCGGGCCCCCCGGTCTCCTTCTCTGGCAAAGCAATTTCGAGAGGCTCTCCAGTCTCTGCTTCTCCAGGGGGTTATCATTCCCGTTCCTCCAGGGGAATGGTTTTGGGGTTTCTATTCCAATCTTTTTGTGGTTCCCAAGAAGGACGGTTCTGTGTGACCAATCCTAGACCACAAGCGTCTCAACCGTCATCTTCTTATCCGCCACTTCCGAATGGAATCTCTCCGTTTAGTGGTGGCGTCCCTGGAACACGGGGAGTTTCTTTCATCGGTGGACATCAAGGATGCCTACCTCCATGTGCCAATATTTCAGGGCCATCATCGGCACCTCCGCTTTGCGGTTCCGGAGGAGCATTTTCAATTCGTAGCCCTCCCCTTTGGTCTGGCCACTGCTCCTCGGGTCTTTACCAAGATCCTTGCGCCAGTGATGGGCCTGTTACGGTCGAGGGGAGTCTCGGTGATATCCTACCTGGACGACCTTCTCATCAAGGCTCCAACCAGAGCCCAGACTCTGGAGAATGTGGACGTCACTCTCCACACTTTGGATCGCTTCGGGTGGATGGTCAACCGGGACAAGTCAGTCCTCTGTCCTACCCAGTCTCTAAACGCGGCCTCTGCCCGAATTTGCCTCCCGCCGGACAAACGTCTGGCGCTTCTATTGGGGGTCTGCTCCCTTCGGACCCAGGTCTCAGTCCCCATCCGCACTTGTATGGAAGTCCTGGGTCGGATGGTGGCAACTATGTAGGCCGTACCCTTTGCCCAGTTTCATTACCTTCAACTGGTGATTCTCTCTCGATAGGACAGGTCTCCACTGTCCCTCGATCGTCAGATTGTTCTCCCTCGCAGGGACCGTCAGTCTCTGCTCTGGTGGCTCCACTCCTTCCTTCTTCTCCAAGGGCGGTCATTTCTCCGCCTCCTTTCTTGGAAAGTGGCGTTTCTTGTTGCGATCACCTCCATCCGGAGGGTATCTGATTTGTCAGCTCTCTCCTGCCGTTCTCCGTTTCTGGTGATCCACCAGGACAAGGTTGTTTTCCGGCCAGATCCTTCCTTTTTGCCTAAGGTGGTTTCGGCCTTTCATCTCAATGAGGACATCGCCCTCCCGTCTTTTTGTCCTGCTCCTTCTCATCCTAAGGAGCGCTTACTACACAAGCTGGATGTAGTTCGGGCTGTTCGGTCTTATCTCTCCATCACATCTTCGTTTCGTCAGTGTGATTCCTTTTTCGTCCTTACAGAAGGTCGTCGTAAGGGACAACCTGCTTCCAAGGCCACCATTTCTCGGTGGATTCGGTCCGCCTTTTCGGAAGCCTATCGCTGTAAGGGGAAGATTCCTCCTTTCAGGGTTGTGGCTCATTCTACCCGTTCTGTTGGGGCGTCCTGGGCTCGGCCTCGCAGATTTGCATCCTTGGCTACCTTGGTCGTCTTTGCACACTTTCTCGAGGTTCTACCGAGTTCATACCTTCGCATCGGCTGATGCTAGTCTGGGTCGTAAAGTGTAGCAGGCGGCAGTGGATCGTCTGTCTGCCTGACTGCTTATCTGCCCACCCAAAGGACGGCTTTGGTACGTCCCACGGTCTGTGTCCCCCAATATAGCCGATAGAGAAAAGGAGATTTTTACCGTAAAATGTTTCTCGGAGGATCCATTGGGGGACACAGCTACCACCCTTTTTGGGGTTTCCTTTGGTTCTCTGTCCGAGGATGTGTTCGGTTATGTTTTTTTTCCTTCTGGTTCTCGGACAGTTTGGATTTTTTCGTGACCTGTTGGTCTCCTCCTATTGCTTTGGAACTAAAACTGATTAGCGCAGGGCCTGAAGGCGGGTATATCCTGCTGGGAGGAGCCAACTTTTTTTTACTACCATAGTGTCACACCTCCTAGAGACAGCAGCATACACCCACGGTCTGTGTCCCCCAATGGATCCTCCGAGAAAGAGATTTTACGGTAAGTAAACAAAAATCTCCTTATTATACAGCAGGAGGCAGATAACACAGGACCCATCTAGGACAATTTTCTTTACCTTTCTGCTACAACTTGTAATAGTCACTATAATGTCTCTTATATTTTATTTTATATATTTCTAGTCAAGGTAAAATCTGAATTTCACTTTAGAAAAGGCAATGTGTATTTTCTACTTAGTCTAATTCTATTTCCATTGTTTTCTTTAGATATCCATCCTTACACAGAGAGCTCAGGATTCAGAAACCTTGCTTACAGACTTGCAGCAAGCGTTCTCTTTGGCAAAGAGAAGTGTTGAAGAGCAAATGGTAATTCCATTAAATGAAAATTGATGAACTGCAATATTACAATAAATTATTGAACTTAACCCCTTAAGGACCAAGGACGTACCGGTACGTCCTTGGTCCTGCTCTTCCGATATAACGCGGGGTTACACAGTAACCCCGCGTCATATCATGGCGGGCCCGGCGTCATAGTGAAGCCGGGACCCGCCTCTAATAGCGCGCAGCGCCGATCGCGGCGCCGCGCGCTATTAACCCTTTAGCCGCGCGCTCAAAGCTGAGCCGCGCGGCTAAAAGTGAAAGTGAAAGTTCCCGGCTAGCTCAGTCGGGCTGTTCGGGATAGCCGCGGCTAATCGCGGCATCCCGAACAGCTGACAGGACAGCGGGAGGGCCCCTTCCTGCCTCCTCGCTGTCCGATCGCCGAATGACTGCTCAGTGCCTGAGATCCAGGCATGAGCAGTCATCCGGCAGAATCGTTGATCACTGGTTTCTTATGAGAAACCAGTGATCAACATAGAAGATCAGTGTGTGCAGTGTTATAGGTCCCTATGGGACCTATAACACTGCAAAAAAAAAGTGAAAAAAAAAAGTGAATAAAGATCATTTAACTCCTCCCCTATTAAAAGTTTGAATCACCCCCCTTTTCCAATAAAAAAAAAAACACAGTGTAAATAAAAATAAAAATAAACATATGTGGTATCACCGCGTGCGGAAATGTCCAAATTATAAAAATATATCATTAATTAAACCGCTCGGTCAATGGCGTGCGCGCAAAAAAATTCCAAAGTCCAAAATAGTGCATTTTTGGTCACTTTTTATATCATTTAAAAATGAATAAAAAGTGATCAATAAGTCCTATCAATGCAAAAATGGTACCGTTAAAAACTTCAGATCACGGCGCAAAAAATGAGCCCTCATGCCGCCCCATACACGAAAAAATAAAAAAGTTATAGGGGTCAGAAGATGACAATTTTAAACGTATTAATTTTCCTGCATGTAGTTATGATTTTTTACAGAAGTCCGACAAAATCAAACCTATATAAGTAGGGTATCATTTTAATCGTATGGACCTACAGAATACATATCAGGTGTCATTTGTACCGAAAAATGTACTACGTAGAAACGGAAGCCCCCAAAAGTTACAAAACAGCGTTTTTTTTTCAATTTTGTCGCACAATGATTTTTTTTCCCGCTTCACCATAGATTTTTGGGCAAAATGACTGATGTCATTACAAAGTAGAATTGGTGGCGCAAAAAATAAGCCATCATATGGATTTTTAGGTGTAAATTTGAAAGAGTTATGATTTTTTAAAGGCAAGGAGCAAAAAACGAAAATGCAAAAACGGAAAAACCTCCGGTCCTTAAGGGGTTAAAGGCATATTTCTAGTTACAGCTCTATCCACAGTATAAAGTGTCAGCTCAGGAGGCGTCTGACCGTTGGTACTCCCTATAATCCCAACAACTGGGCTGAAGGCTGTGTTTTGAAAAGAGCAATGAGTAGTTCATGCATGTCAACACTTTATTCATTGTGTATGAGGCTTCTAGAGATAGCCTAGGGCCTTACTCTGCTATCTCCAGCAGCTTCATAGCCAATGAATGGAGCGATAGTGTGTGTGCGCCACTAACTGCTTAATTCAAAACAGAGACTGGGCCATGTTCTTGAGATCACAGGGGGTCCCAGAGGTTAGACACCCAGCAATCTTACCCTCCGATCTAACTTGCAGAATACCTTTAAAAGTTACACTGTATTACACAGAAATGGATCATGATTTCTTTTATTTTTAGGCCGTTCTTATGCAGTCGCGGGAGCAGGTTTCTGAAGAGTTGACTAGGTTACAGAAGGACAATGAAAGTCTTCAAGGGAAGCATGGACTGCATGTGTCACTTCAGCAAGCAGAAAACTTCATCCTTCCTGATACCATTGAGGTGTTTTGAGTTTTTATTTTTAAGTGCTGTCGCTTGCAGATCTTTGATAGCTGTAAATGAGACAAGAAAAAAGAGCCACTCAGCTCACTCACCACATTAGCCCAGTAATGTTCATATAGGGAGATGCCGGGTTTAAGAAGCGCTTGAGCTCGGAGAAGTGATCCATTAAAAAACATGGTGATACATGGTAAAAACCACCGCGCCAACATGTTTCGGACTTACAATAAGTCCTTAATCATGGCAAGTTATAGACAGAACTGTGCTGGTTTATATAGTGTACCTGAATATGACGTGGTATCAGGAACCTGCCATCCACGCGGGCCGGCATGTGATTGCAGATCCGGTGGATGTCAGGTGAACAAGACTTCAAGGTATGTGCAAGGTTACACCGAAAACCTGTACTGGATGTGCTATTTAGATGCATGTTCACTGTTCATCAAAGCATGTGAAGAAACCCAAAGTGTGAACATAGGTATATGTTCACCAAAAAGCAAATGAAGAAGTACAAAGAGTGAACATACATTTAAGTCTTAATCACAATCGCAGGCTTAAAAAAAGTGGCTTAAGTCACAAATATAAACTTTAAAAAATGTGTAACAAATACTGTAGATGAAGAATAATGGTATAAACTTAACCACATTAGACAAACTACTATACGTAATTCTGCATCTAACGCATAATCAGCAAAGAGGATTTATGTAACCCAACACTGGCACAATACTTGTGCCAAATAGCACCACTTAACGACATAGCACTAAACACTCTTCCTCTTCATGCTTCATTCCAAGATCTTACCACACTTTTAGATCTCATGGATTTGCAGGATAATACAATGGAGTGCAACACTGAAAATGAACGAAACCATGCGATGGATAATTTTTCCACACCAAATCCCACTTACTATCCCATAAACTCGAGATGTGACGCCATGGACCTATTTCAATTGCGAGTTGAAAAAGATCTCCAAAATTTTATGAATTCTACCTTTATATCTAAACACAACCGAACTAAAGCACAACGACAAGCCTTATATGATCTTACAAAAAATGAAACCATTGAAATAAGACAAGCGGATAAAGGTGGGGCCATAGTGGTGCTTGACAAAAAAAAATTATGAAAAGTCCATCTTATCACAATTGAATGACACAGCCACTTACAAAGCCCTCACATCAAATCCCATGAAACAAGTCACACTGGAATTAAAACAGCTTCTGGATGAAGGATTACAACTAGGAGTCATAAATCAAACACAACATGACTACCTGTTACCTCAATTCCCCAGATGCCCCATTTTTCATGGGTTCCCTAAAATCCATAGAAATCAGTTTCCGCCTCCTGTTCGTCCCATTGTTGCAAGAATTGACTCTCTACTTGAAAAGATAGGATCCTGGTTAGATCACTTACTCCAACCGTTAGTAACCTGAACTATGGGATACATTAAGGATACAAAATCATTGCTGAATGCTGTTCAGTCTATCGCCACGAAAGAAAATTTTACATGGTTATCATGCGATGTTTCTGCGCTATACACCTGTATACCGCACCACAAAGCCCTGTGGAGAAGTCATTGTGGAGAAGAAAAGGGAAAGAAAAGAACACAATTCAAATCCCATTATTCAACCTAAAAATTCTCAAAAAAATTACTGTACTTTCTCTACCCCATATTAACCACAATTCAAGGATATCTGTAACGTAATCCAACAACATCTACCAGTACTGTACCAAGATTCTATTCCGGCAAAAATTCTTCAAACGGGGATCAGATTTGTTGCTAGGAGAGGGCAATCCCTTAGGAATCGGCTATCCCCTAGCGAATTTAAAGATACCATCAAGTCTGGAACTTGGTTATCCTCCAAAGGTTTTCATAAATGCAATCAATCCCGCTGCCCTATGTGCAAATTGGTTAATAATGCTCGTAGTTTCACTTCTACAGCCAATCATTCCACTTTTCCTATCAAAACTTTTATAAATTGCAACTCTCATCATATGATATATTCAGCAACATGTCGTAAATGCCAACTTCAATACGTGGGCTGTACCATCAGAAAATTAAAAACTTGCATAGCAGAACACTTAAGAGCAGCCATACCAACGCACCTCAGTAGTGCCCGCACGTCTTCGGGACTCAGTAAACACATCCGGGAGATACATGAAGGGGATTGTTCAGACATAATGGTCTGCGGCATTGAAAAAGTTCATCAACCCACCAGAGGCAGTGACTGGACACAGATGGTACAGTCCAGAGAGGCCTATTGGATTATATCCCTAGATTCATGTGTCCCTAAAGGTTTAAATTACCGTAATGACCTCATGTACATATATTAATTATATCAAACTTTACATTGTCATTAAGGGACAACCATGATTTGATACTCTCTATCTACTTTTGGCACTGATGGAATAACCCAATGCCGAGGATTTATGTCATCTAATTGTATATCCCACATTTATATTCTCTATATATACTGGCGCACCAAAAAGAGTTAAAATATTGTCAAATTTATTATGTGGTGTTAAAAAATGTTTTGTAGTAAAATACTGATAAAAGCATAAATAGAATATTGCACATAGCTCCAGACAGGCATAATTCCTCTGCGGAAGGGTCGGTACTGGTATGACAATATCTTAACTTTTTGGTGCGCCCGTATATATTTATTTATTGAATTATAAGTTATGTTCAATCACATGTAACCGCTTTTATACATCCTACATAAGCATGTCATTATAACTATATCAATTGATCCCCACATTATCTGCTATTTGTGGTGCTCTCATTGGTTCTATGTGGCACAAGTATTGTGCCAGTGTTGGGTTACATAAATCCTCTTTGCTGATTATGCGTTAGATGCAGAATTACGTATAGTAGTTTGTCTAATGGGGTTAAGTTTATACCATTATTCTTCATCTACAGTATTTGTTACACAATTTTAAAGTCTATATTTGTGACTTAAACCACTTTTTTGAAGCCTGCGATTGTGATTAAGACTGCATTTAAATGTGTGTTCAATTTCTGCGTTTCTTCATTTGCTTTTTGGTGAACATATACCTATGTTCACACTTTGGGTTTCTTCACGTGCTGTGATGAACACTGAACATGCATCTATATAGCACATCCAGTACAGGTTTTCGGTGTAACCTCACACATACCTTTTAAGTCTTGTTCCCCTGACATCCACCGGATCTGCCATCACACGCCGGCCCGTGTGGATGGGAGGTTCCTGATACCACGTCATATTCAGGTACACTATATAAACCAGCACAGTTCTGTCTATAACTTGCCATGATTAAGGTCTTATTGTAAGTCCGAAACGAGTCGGTGCGGTTGTTTTGATCATGTATCATGTTTTTTTTAATGGTTCACAATAAAGCTTGAACATTTTAACAGTTTGCTGTGAAGCTGGATATCTTCTATTGGTTCTTTGATAGCTGTAGCATGACTTTTCCATCTTTCAATCTCCTAGAAGTATAAGATGCCTGCAACCTTTCTTTCTGAAGGATAATAGCTATGAGCACTATTTTATAGCATATATATATATATATATATATATATATATATATATATATATATATATATATATAAATAAATATATATATATAGTATTCTGTCAGCTGTTTGACGCTGCCCAATCTGTGAGCATCCTGTTATAGGCATCAACAATGTACTATGATTTACTCTTAAACACTACAAGGTTTCAGAGAAATTGTAGATATTTAGATGAGCTGGGGACTGGGTAGATGACTGATGTTTGTATAGGGAAGAAAGTGGTCATTCAGGCCTAGTAAGGCAGTAGGAATTGGCTTCAGGAAGAGTTGCCTCCCTGACTTTATACCAAGTTCCCAGCTCATGTTTACAACTATGTTTTCTCAAAAATGTAGTGTTTCAGGTAAATCATAGCGCATTGTAAGCGTTAGTGCGCCTGTTTCATGATGCTTTTTGATTAAGTAGCATGAAAAGATGGCTGGTTGCATTTATTGTATATAAAAGGTTATTTGTACATTTGTGTTCCTATTTTTGTACTATCCTAAGCTAGAGCCTGTTTTATGTTCCTTAGTCATGCTGGTTGTCTTATAATCCACTTTTTTGTAAAGCAGATCATGCCAGCATTAAACTAACATTTTATGCTTACTATGTTTATAGATGAAAAAAATATATTGTTTTTGAACTTTTTTCTTATTTTTGTTTCACAGTACTGTTCAATTTTTTATTTTTTAGGAGTTGCATGAACTAGTTTTGAAATACCGTGAAGATATTATTAGTGTCCATACAGCATCAGACCACCTTGAAGAAAAGCTGAAAGCAGAAATACTCTTTTTAAAAGAGCAAATTCAAGCTGAACAATGTCAGAAGGAAAACATAGAAGAAACACTTCAAATTGAAATAGAAAACTGTAAAGAGGAAATAGGTAACCAATTCAGTGTGCTTTTCCAAGACTCAATTTTTTTTTATTACAATAGTGATGCAAAAAAAAAAAAAAGTTTTAGAACTAACCAAAAGGCATTAGGGATGCAAGAAATTATACAAACATTTATGTGGATTTCACCCACTCTAATACAATCGATAAATTGCATACGGACTAGTTACACAATATAATTACAACAATATATATGGTTACATGCCTGTCTACTGTTGTACTACTTACTTTTTTGTAAAGAAAAAAAAAATTTAAGATTTGTTCTATTCCGACACCTATAACTTTATTTCTCTGTATACAAGGCTGTATAAAGGAAATTGTAGTTTTTATCAGTGTTATTTTTTGTTTTGATAACTTTTTTTTTTATCTCTTTTTAATCATTTTTTTATTTTAAAAAATCAGCAGTTCTGATTTAGTATTTTTTTGCGTTTACCATGCAGGATCATAAACATATTTTAATAGTTCGGACATTTCCATGCGTGGTGAAACCAAATATGTTTTGTTTTTTTTAATGGGAGGGTGATTTGTATTTTTATTCGGGCAGATGTTTATATATTTGTTTACAACTTTTTTATTATGTTTATTTTGCACTTTTTAAGTCCTCATAGGGAACTATTATATGCAGTCATTGGTTTTTAATGTACTGTTCAGTAAGAGACCTCGGGTGGCCATTTGCACTCATAAAACCTCTGCAACTGATAGGGTCTGCTGAGCCCACCTAAACCCACCTGTAGATCCATTTTCACAATAGATACCCTGATCGACATTGATCATAGCATCTGTAGGGCTAATGATGGACATCAGCATGATTATTATCTGTGAGTCCCCACTATGAAGCAAGGGCAGCTTTAGCGCTCTCTTCATAGCCGCACTGTAAATGTATGGTGCTGCAGCGCTGTACACTTAAAACGCATGTCCTCTTATTTTATTTAGTAAAATGTTTTTTTAAAACATAGCAAATATTCCACATATAGGTAGAGAATTGCTGACAATAACCAGTAACCAAGGAACCAATATAATATATCTTAGCAGTAAAGCTCTAAAATTGTTGCATAAAGGGAAACATTTGGTCCTGTACAATAGGGCAAGAGACCTTCTGAACAAAATAACAAATCAGAGCGCTAAAGAGCGGACATATCCGCATAACCCAGTAACAGTATCATGGACTTAACAAAGTTGCACATTATTCAAACTAAGGAAGTTCCGGTCACAGACTGTTGGGAAACTAAGACCAGAGAAGGATACTCAACAATATACTGACAGAATATGAATTGTAGAGGGTAGTATGAACAGCTTCCTGCAGGGGATAGGGGAGTATATGGATTCAGCAGGGACCTGATGGAAACATATGGTCATTCCTAACAGATGTAAGCACCTTTTACAGACATTTTCATAGCTATAATGTATTAAAAAAAAAAAAAGCTTTACTTTTATTTATTTTTGTTAAATCTATTTTTATTAAACATTTAGCAATAAACAAAAAATAAGGTAATACAATACAAAAAGGCTAGATTCGTGAGGACAAAAGTACAATTACCATGCAAATAGTGCAAAAAAACATCTCCTCCGCAACAGTCAATGGGCCCAATACTGTATCATAACAAAAACAACCCCCTCCCTCCCCAATAAGAAAGCAGTCACTTATCAACCACGTAGAGCAAGAGGCGGTGCTCGAAAAGTTGATGTCCGTGATCGCCTCAAAATAAGCAGTCAGAGAAACCTGCACATGGCCAACGAAGAGTAGGAGATATAATAGTGCCATCTAGGCCCCATATAAGGTAAATTAATACCGAACGCTAAGCCCCACACCCCCCACCCGCACACAGGGAGCCGCTGTCGGTTCCAGGGGATCTAAAAGAGGAACAATCGTGTTCGACGAAGAATACGTGGGCTATATTAAAGGGGTACTCCGCCCCTAGACATCTTATCCCCTATCCAAAGCATATGGGATAAGATGTCTGATCACGGGGTCCCGCCACTGGGGACCCCCGGGATCTCGGCTGCAGCACCTCGCTGTCATTACTGCACAGAGCAAACTCGCTCTGTGCGTAATGACGGGCAATACAGGGGCCGGAGCATCGTGACAGCTCTGCCCCCTCGTGACATCACGGTCCGCCCCCTGCAATACAAGTCTGTGGGAGGGGGTGTGGCGGCTGTCACGCCACCTTCCATAGACTTGCATTAAGGGGCGGGCCGTGACGTGACGATGCTCTTGCCCCTGTAGCGACCATCATTACGCACAGAGCGAGTTTGCTCTGTGCAGTAATGACAGCAGGGTGCCGCAGCCGAGATCCCGGGGGTCCCCAGCAGCCGGACCCCCGCGATCAGACATCTTATCCCCTATCCTTTGGATAGGGGATAAGATGCCTAGGGGTGGAGTACCCCTTTAAGTATCCGGTAAGTGCAAAACACCTAGGGAACCTTTCAGGGGTTCCACACTATACCAAGTGGTGTATCTGAATGGTCGTACAATTTCAGCAATCCCCTGAGAGTCATAGTGAGTAACAATAAAGGATTTCAATTCAGAAAAAAAGCGTTTGGTGCCTGATTCAGGGTGGTGTTTGGCATCTAATCGATCAATCTCTAAGAAGTATTTCAATTGGACTCTCAGCATTGGCAAATCTGGAGTGATGGGATCCAACCATTTGGCGAAAAGGCAACGTAGTGCCACTAAAAGGATTTCATGAATAAACCGCGGGAACCTCTCCTCCTCCACTTCTCCCTCCAGTGGGCGCAATTGGTGAATTAATAAGGATTGTGGTGTAAACGGGACCCACGTTTTCCAATGGTCCTATATGTATGACTGTATGAGGTGCCTGTAGTAAACTGTGTGAGGGCACTCCCAGACCCCATGATGCATGTTAGTGAGCGGTGTCTTGCACTTTGGGCAGTGAATTAACCTATCCGGGAAGGAAGGAGAGGGCAATATGTTAAAACTATATAAAGCTGCGTGGGCTACCTCGAAAGAAGTTTCCCTCCACCGCTCATTGATAACATTTTTCCAAACAGCTGTCCACCCATGTAGAATTATGTCAGTAATGTCAGGGTCTCCAGTCCACCGCTTCCATGTATGGAACACACGTTTGGGATCAAGTTTTAGAAAACTGTTACGGAAGACTGCATATAAGTTGGATATTGAACTTCTCTGTGGCTCACTAACTATAACATCGTCCTAAATGTGGACCATGGCTTCCCTCGACAGGTCACGTAATCTAGAGGAGCAGAATGCGAGGACCTGATTGGCATACAGAGCGTGTGACCAGGGAAGCTCAAACCTGTTAGAGTAGCTCCCACCATTTTCTTTTCTGTCCCTACCTATTGCTTATCTCTCCCTAACACCCTCCCTGCCTTCAAAAACATTTTTCCTACCTTCTAAATTGAATTTTTCAGGTCCGTAACGCTGCTCACTCTGCCTGAGCAGGAAGCAGACTTTCCCCAGCAGGCACAACGTCACTGAAGCCTGCTGGGTGCCGGCTTCCGCCCTTACCTAGTCTGTGCAGTGCTCAGACTAGGTAAGATGAGTGGCCAATCGTACGGCAGGCTGCTTCGGGGTCTCCTCCTCCCAGTTTTTCACCGCATGTGCTATCCAGGGAGGAGGAGTATAGGAGCTTCGCCAGACCAGCCATGCAAAATTCTCTGCCGAGACCTCAGATAAGACCTCAGATCAGACTTACCCCAAAAGGACATATACAGTCCTGGAGCATCAGCGTGGCACTGATATTCTGTGCGCGCGCTGCCTCCAGACCGTACATGGCGGGGTCGGGCGGCGCGTGAGGTCAGTGAGCCAATGCGCGCAGCCCCGGCGTTCACAGCACTTGCTCCCGCCTGTCTGACAGGCAGGCTGACTGAATTCAGACCGATTGCCAAGCCGGGATCGGTCCAAATTCAGCAGTGATGTCACAGCAGGCTGCAGCCGGCCACTAGGAGAGACCCCTAGTGGCCGGATTTCAAATGGAAAATACAATATTTTAAACACAAAAAAAATAATTGATGTATATTAGAGATATGTTGTAGTACATAAGTATACAACATATTAAAAAAAAAAAAAAAAAAAGTTCGACAGTGCCCATTTAAGCATCTCTGCCGGTGTGAGCCACCTATGGTCATCGCTATGGAGCAGTCGTCCCACCGTCACTACCCCTTTAGAAACCCACAGTCACAGCCAAGGGGAGGATCTACTCTGTGGGAATTCCGGAGGGTCGAGCAGAGTCATTTGTTTGGATAAAAGAAAGGACCTTCTGCACCGCCTTCCAAGCCACTACTGTATCACGTAGGAGCGCTGATCCCTTGATCCTGTCTGGAAGCTTAGCATATGAAGTGTATAGTAAGGCCGGCAAGGACCAAGGGGCCGCCAATGCCTTCTTCGCCACTAGGTTGGAAAAGTAATTGGAGTCATGTAGCATATCTAGAGTGTGACAAAAAATATATGCCAGATTATAGCCCCTAACATTTGGGAAATTTACCCCTCCCTCCACTTTACTAAGCATGAGTTTTTGCAGAGCTATGTGCGGGCGTTTGCCTTGCCACAGGAAGCGTGTTGAGGCGTCTGACATCAGAGCGTTGGAGCGGGAGTGTTTGCAGAGGATATAGCAACCAAGGGAAACTAATAATTTTGATAAGATGGCATCTATCCAAAAAATTGGTAGAGTGGTAAATTCTCCCAGTGCATTAGTTCAGCCAATATGCACCGAAAAATCGGTGTATAGTTGAGTGAATAAATCAGGAGTTCATCCTATGCGGGTGCCTAAATAAGTAATAAAGGAATAGGCAACTTGCGCATTCGCATCAGGAAGCCGTCCCGGAGAAGTCACCCCCAAAGGTAAAAGCATACTCTTGGCTGCATTAACTCTATAACCTGGGAAACTCCCCACATAGGATAAGAAGGTAAGAATTTTAGGGACAGCCTCTCTGGGATTACTGAGGTAAAGAAGCACGTATTCGGCAAACATGGATAATTTGACCTCATGGGTGCCCACAGTTATGCCCCCTTAGACATCCGAAGTGATCAAATAACGGGCCAAAGGCTCAATCGCCAGATCGAACAGTAAGGGTGATAAGGGACAACCCTGGCGTGTGTCTTTCGCTAATGTAAGGGGGTGGACAGGATTCCAGGTGTATGCACCCTAGCTGTAAGATCATCATAAAGGCCGTCTATGAAGGAGCTAAACCATCCCACAATCCCAAATTTTGACAGGACTTGGGTGGCTGGCTGGGACTACCAGTACCTTTCTAATATTCGTGACTGCCGAGCAGGTTTTCAAGAATCCCACCTGATGGTCACCAACAAGAGAGGGTAAAAACCTGTCCAGGCAATCAGCCAGTATCTTGGTAAGCAACTTCACATCTTGGTTGATCAAAGAGATGGGGCGATAGGTACTTTTATGTAAGCCAATTTTGCAGTTGGTGATAATATGCCTGTGTGTAATACTTCGTTAAAATATGCCATTAAGGGGGGTCCCATCTGATCTATAAGGGGCTTGTAGAATTCGCCATGATGGCCATCAGGTCCTGGTGCCTTTCTGTTCGCCAGCGAGCATATACAATTTGCTACTTTCTCCGAAGTTACATCTGCATTGAGTTCCTGACTCTGTTCATCAGATAGGGACGGTAATGATAATCCCTCCAAGAACCTTGTTCCCTAATCAGTAGGAGAGGAATAAAGAGCAGCATAATAGGAGCCCAAGACATCGTTAATGGAATGTGGTCCGTGCGTCATGTTTCCTGCGGGATCATGCAAAGCTAGAACGTGTGCTGGCGTGTGGGATCCTTTAGCTATTCGCGCGTCCCGCTTTATTACCCTGTCTAAAGAGATCAGCCTCGAAGTGAGACCGATAGACCCTCTCTTTCCTATCTAACCAGAGTTCATACGAAGACTTCCTGCCATATGTTTGTGTTCTGCGGTGCGAGACTCTTGGAAATAGGAATACGCCTCCGCTGAAGTTGCACTCGCCTCAGCATAACCCTCCAAGGTTTTCCGTTTAACTGTGTTGCTATAACACATAATCTTACCCTGAAACTCAACTTTTGCTGTTTCCCAGTAAAGGGAGGGATTGTATACATGGGATGCATTGTCCGTCTGGAATTCCAGCCACCACCCCTTGAGAAGGCTCAGGAAAGATTCATCTTTCGTTAGATAATACTGAGACTGCCACAAGAAATCAGAACTCTTGGGGGGTATGATGGCAGGAGCTCCATAGTCACCGGTGCATGATCTGAAATGACCAGATCCCTTATATCCACCACGAGCCATGTATGTTTGAGAAGTGCGTGTACTCACAACCATCCGGGTGTAAGTGACGCCAAGAGTCAATCAGCCCTGTCTGTGTCTAAAAAGGGGAGAGAACTATCAATCGGCCGGAGAGCTGTAGAGGTGTGAACTGATCGTCTACGATCCACTAGTGGGTCAACTTCTGTGTTCAAGTCCCCTCCCAGGATGGTGAGTGGTCCGTTAGTGCTGTTAACCATGGCTGCTAAAGAGTGGAAAAAGGAAGAATTATCACCATTAGGAGCATAGACATTATAAATGTGGTACGTGGTACCATTATGAACTAGTTGCAGATGTGAGAAGCGCCCTTCATCATCTCTGTCATGTAAGAGTATGTGGTGAGGGACGGACTTGCTAATTAATGTTAACACTCCAGATTTGCCTTCTATTGCTGGACTACCCATTACCTTACCCACCCACCCACAACTTCTGCATTCTCTGAAAATCCTGTTCAGTTAGATGAGTCTCCTGGAGGAGAACTATGTCCGGACGCAGGAGTTTCAAGAAACGCTGAATTTTCATGCGCTTCTGTGGAGAGCGCAGGCCCTTAATATTCCACATCACAATCTTACACTTTTTGAAAGAAAAACCCTCCAAGGGGAGGAGGAGCAAAGGAGCAGACCAGACAAGGGGTAGACCTAAAATACATCAAGAAGGAGGGGGTGGAATTGGTATAAGAAGAATATGGAAAGAAAAAATAGGAGGTCATTCCGAGAGGACTCGAACAAAAGAGGACCATAGACCATGAGAGAGCTGTTGGGGGGGCAGGAGAAAGAAAGACCAAAACATAAAAGCCAACACAGGTAACTAAAAATAGAACAGGAACAGAAAAACCCATAGATAGACCGATCCTTAGAATAGAATAAGGGCGGTCGTGAATTGGGTGATGGACTTTTTTCAGGCATGTGGGTAGCCAGAACTCCCACCCCGAACCCCCTACAAGGCATGTCCAACAAGCCAAGGTTTAGTGCAGTAACAGAGATTAAAAAAAAAAAAAAAAGAGGGGGCTGTCAGAGGGAAACATACAATAACAAGAGCAGGACAGCAAAAGGTGTGAAAGGGACCCTGTGAGAGTCGCTGTTAGACTGTTGGCAAAGGAAAAGCAGCCGGTCCCCACCTGACATGTTTGATATAGACCAGTGATATAGAGGGACATGAGAGCTATGCTGTGTGGCTTGTAAATTAAATCTGCAATCGCATCGTTGAAGAAAAGAAAGCAGAAACTGAGTAACAACATTAGGTTAAATTGTACACAAGAACAGTGCAACAGTTTAGCAGCAGAACCGTAAAGGGTCATTATACTCAACAGCAGATGACAGTAATCCTTCTAGGTATAAAACAGCACCCTCTCCCAAGATATTAAAAACATAGTAATAAATGACTGCATGAAAATACTACAGCAGCTGAAACCCCCTATAAATGGTAAACCCATTGCTTAGGAAGGATCTGCGCTTGTCTTGGGGCTAAATGGCTATGTTGTGAGATTACCTCAACACTGTGGTTAGCTTTTTGTGAACTTGTATTTCCTCTTTGACTTTTCTTTTTTTGACTACAAATCCCACAATTCCATTTTCCTCCCTCCCACACATCAGCCACCCTACCCATTGAAACAAAAGACCTGTGGTTTTCAATTAGGGTGCTTACAGCTGTTGCATTAGTTGCAGTTGATCTCTCTCCCACCAAGCGATCACTTCGCCCATTAAAGCAGACAGGCTCCCTGTCATCAGCTGACTAGTGAGTCAGGTGTCGGCCGCATTGCAAGCTGGGAAAAAATCCCAAACAGTCATTTTGTATGCTGTTTAAAATAAATATTGGAGTGAAAATCACAGAAGAATTGTGAGAAAACCGTCACACACAGGTACAGACACTATAGTAAGATATTAAGAACTACACTAACTTAACAGCCCCTGTAGCATAGTCAAATAAAAAAATTCCTGGAATACCCCCTTTAACTGTATAGTAGGCGTAATCAGCAACCAAGGTTGCCGCCAATGTCTGGAGATCCATGGGACAGGAAAAGGAGACCTCCGAGGCCCCCACCAAGGGGGGGGGGGGGGAGTTACAGGGGTACAGGAGGCGCCTGTGCCCCCTATTCAGGGGTGAACAGCGGCTGGCTGTTGGCAACGTCCATGGTAACATGTTTGGGCAGTGTGCCCTTGGAGGTCGCTGGGTCAAATACAGTAGCACGCATCTGTGCAGTTATATAGGGAGGTGCCACTGTTGGGGACCCCACACGTGTGGCCCCTTTACTTAGGTAGCGGTCCATGCAAGAGAAGGCAGGAGAGGCAGAGGGCACACTTTAACCAGGGGGAGGTATAGTGGAAGGATCCTGGGTCCTCACTGCTTATATAAGGTACAGTAATCCCCCCTGCGCTGCACTGGAGCAGTTATGGTGCTGTGTGCAGGCAGGGCACGTAACACAGGTTGGGGAAGAAACTGCCTGGTCTTCTCTGTAGCGTGGCTGTAGCAGGTCATGGCAGGGTGGTAGCCCCTTATAGGTCCCGGGACTGCTTTTAGGCTTGAGTGCTGCTGCGGGCCACTGCAGCTGCACTGCTATATAACTGAATGGTGCGAACGGGTGCACAGGAACTTTCTCCGCGGGCTCAGCTGGAGATTGCAGTCTCTGCAGCTGCTGTTGCAGGAAAGTCCGGATCTCTGCTCCTCCTGTGTGCTGCGGAACCTCTGTCAGCTGGGTGGGCAGGTAAGAAACCCTCCGTGTGCTCGGTACGGTGCGGGTATGAGGTCCGGGGTAAAACTTTTACTTTTTAATGCTATTGTTTTATTTTGTTCTGATTTTATATTTTATGTTCTCTTCTTTTCTCCTTTACCTATCATGTTAAAGACATCTTAGAAGGTATGGGTTATTTGTTTTTTATTCATATTTATGTAAGCAAATAACTCTGCTAGGCTCATGGAAGTCCTAGAGACAAAGGAATGTCTTGTTATGTATTCTGTTGTCCTCATTTCCATTGTCTACATATCTTGTCTTTTATGTGATTGAAATGTATATGTTTGAAAAATAATCTCCCTTCATTGCCACAATAAACAGTTCATCTGTCTCTATAGATAACTGTGTTTTAGTTTGTTCTAATCCCCTAATATAAAATGTGCTCCATGTTTAAAAATGCAGTTGAACATCTTGTGAAATCTGCCAGGGAGCCTATTCCTGATCTGGCACAGCCCAAGTAGGTCATTGGACCCCCTTATCAACCAACTTGGCAAAGTAAGAGGCAAGTGAATAACAATGTCAGGCACTTAGGCAGTAAGCATAAGGCAATGACCTATAAGGTAGTATTTTCTTAAATACTACCTGTACCACATACCTCACCAGAATGGCATCAGGAGAATATGGAGGTGATAGGCTGCACCTAAATGGGGAGGGTGCAGCTGTGGAGGGGGCAACTACAATATAGAAGAGGAAAGACAGTGTACATGGAGTGCTGAGGATAAATAAAACTAGGATGGGAGTGAATTGGTTATGGGAGAGGGCGGTTGTGTTTCTATTTTGTGTTTTTAAAATTTAATTTAAAAAAATGATTAAAAAAAGGGACAGAGCCTCAGGTTTTTTTTCCTTCCTCTGGATTAACACATTAGGGATATAGGTTATACATGATGGACATTTGTATTTTTTCATGTTTATGAACTATGTTATGTTACCTATTTATCCCAATAAGAAATGTGTCGTCACCTTAAACATCAAAACACACAAATCACCTGGCCCAAATTGCATCGATCTCCGAGTTCTGCAGGAACTAAGTACTGTGATAGACCCTTTTCCTTATATTTAAAGATTTTATTTAACATTTGGAACTTTATTAATTTTCAATAAACAAGAAACAATAACAAGGCATGACAGTGGCAGAGGCACAAGTTGTTAAGCATGGTCTCAATGCAAGATAAAAACAGAATAAGTCATAAAGACCGTATGGCAGAAAGTGCGGTCAGCATTAAAGATTTTTATTATGACAGGGATTGTTCCACAGGACTGGCACTAAGCAAATGTTGTGCCAATGTTTACAATGCTACACAAGGACCAATGGGCCTTTTCTTTAAATCCCTAACCCATTTAAAAAAAACTTGAAGAATGATTTGGAAACGTATACACAAGTTACCATAGAAAGTACTTTATGTAATATCTGTGGACTGTCTATTTATGGCTAACCTGTAGCTGGATATTGTGGAAACACCCCATATACATTAGACATTCACTATCTGAATACAAAATGTTGCCATCTGCAGTACAGCAACATATCATCTGGTGATCTGTGACTTAAAACAACAACACACTTAGCCCCCCTAACATGTTTCACTCCTTAGAGCTTCTAAGTGATAAGATGGCTTCTCAGATGCCATTTACTAACAAGTGGCATCTTCCTTACTCTCCTGCCTAGCAAGCATGTTGAATGTTAGTGTGCTGAACATCAAGATCTCAGCCAAGATGGCTGCATGGTAGTCCCTGGACTCTGCCAAAATGCTCAGCAAGTCTAATGACAATTGGTCGGGTAGGCGGTGGTAATTCCTTTTGGTTTCAGTGACCATTTTAAATAAGCTGTCAGTAGACTTAATGAGATTTAGCAGTTTTACAATGTTGGCAATATTCAGAACTAACGTATGTTTAAACAGCATGTGTGGTTATCATTATGTTTCCTTCATTTAGTTTTTGTGCCATCTTTTTGTATTGTGTATTATCATATGGTACGTTTTTGTAAGGCAAATTTTTTGCAATGCTTTTATGCTTTGCTTCCTCTTTTACAGCATCTATATCAAGTTTAAAAGTTGAGTTGGACAGGATAAAAGTGGAAAAAGAGCAGGTATACTTCTTAATGTATATTGTTGTTGCAATGTCTGTGCTATGAATTGTTAAGGAAACACCCCTGGCCATTTTCATGTGTGGGCTTTCTTGTTCTGTAACTTTGTTAATGGATATGTTTCTTGAAGACTTTTTTTGTAAATATATCACTTTGTTACATCTTTGACCTCATATAGGGTTAAGCTGGCTATACATTTCAGACAGCTGTGGGCAAACAAGCTATCTTTCCTGACCCTTACATGCACACTCTGCTAAACTAAGCGTGCATATATTCAGAATGGAGAGACAGTGTAGTCATGTGCAGACAAAGAATTCTGGGAGATGTAATTTCTGAATCTTGAAGTAAATTCATTTCTGATCTGTAATGACATTATAATAGAATTACTTTGAATTCTATCTGTCCCATAGCTGGAGTCGGCATTGCAGCAAAAAACAAAAGAACTCCAAGATATTCAAGAACTGAAGACCTATTTAGAGGAGCAGCTTAGAAAGGAGACCGCAAGCAAGGTAAATGTTAAGCACAGGCCTTTTAGTAAATTTGGATACTATACAGCTTATGCCAGCTATAAGTTGACATAGATTTCCTCTGTTATTTACACAATTTCTGGCATAAATTTTTGTAAATCTTATGACCTTTGGTAAATCCTATCCCATCTGCTAAGTTCTATCCACTTTTTCTTACGTGGCAGGAGCAGTGTAAGGCTGGGTTCACACTACGTTTTGCCATACTGTTTTCAGTATGGCAAAACGTAGTGTGAATATGGAAAAAAGTAAACCGTATGTGTTTTTAAACAGTATACTGTTTTTAAAAGTGCATACAGTTCCATCAGTTTTTATTAAAAAAAAACAAAAAACATAAGTTTTTGAAAATTTTGTCCATTTTTAATGGGAGGGGTCTTGGGTGGAGACTTTAGGATTCAAATGCGCATGTGCAAAGTAAAAACGTATACGTTTTTCCCGTATGGAACCGTATACATGTGCGTTTCCCACTGACGTCCATGTTAAAAAAAACATATGCGGTTGCAGTACGGTTTTTAAACCGGAGTCAAAACCGTGGTCAAAAACGTATGTTTTTTTTTTTCTATAAAAACTGACGGAACTGTATGCACTTTTAAAAACAGTATACTGTTTAAAAACGCATACGGTTTACTTTTTTTCCATACCGTTCCATCCGTTTTTTTTGCCATACGGTTTTCTTTAGAAAAACGGATTGAAAACAGTATGGCAAAAACGTAGTGTGAACCCAGCCTCAAAGTGAAAAAAGCACACATTTCTGTGCAAAACAGATATAGCAACATTTGCAAAAAAAAAAAATTCTGTGCAAAAACATTAATCCAATTCCACCCTATGTCTTTATCTCCTATACCCTACTTGGGAGTCCCATTTATTAACAAGAGGGTAGAGCCAATAAGTGTGACTCATTCTGATTGTCATATATTAACCCCTTAAGGACGCAGTACATGTACCCCTATGAGGAAGAAAAAATTTGTAACCAAAAAAAAATAAGTGAATTAACCCCTTCCCAACCAAGTAATTAAACATATGTGGTATTGCCGTGTGGGTAAATGTCCAAACTATAAAATATAACATTAATTAAACAGCACGGTCAATAGCGTATACGTTAAAAAAAAAAAATAATACCAAAATAGTGTATTTTTGGTGACTTAAAAAAAGGAGTATAAAAAGAGATCAAAAAGTGCCATGAAAACAAAAATATTAAAAAACTACAGATCATGGCTCAAAAATGCATCCCCTTATACAGAAAAATAAAAAAGTTATAGGTGTCAGAAGAGAACAATTTTAAATGCATTCATTTTCGTACAGAAAGTTATAATTTTTTAAAAGTAAAACAAAATCAAACCTACAGTCATGGCCGTGAATGTTGGCACCCCCGAAATATTTCAAGAAAATTAAGTATTTCTCACAGAAAAGGATTACAGTAACACATTTTGCTATACACATGTTTATTCCCTTTGTGTGTATTGGAACTAAACCAAAAAAGGGAGGGAAAAAAAGCTAATTGGACATAATGTCACACCAAACTCCAAAAAAGAGGTGGACAAAATTATTGGCACCTTTTCAAAATTGTGGAAGAATAACATTGTTTCAAGCATGTGATGCTCCTTTTAAACTCACCTGGGGCAAGTAACAGGTGTGGGCAATATAAAAATCACACCTGAAAGTAGATAAAAAGGAGAGAAGTTCACTTAGTCTTTGCATTGTGTGTCTGTGTGTGCCACACTAAGCATGGACAACAGAAAGAGGAGAAGAGAACTGCCTGAGGACTTGAGAACCAAAATTGTGGAAAAATATCAACAATCTCAATCTCCAGAAATCTAGATTTGCCTTTTTCCACAGTCCGAAACATTAACAAGAAGTTTGCAACCCATGGCACTGTAGCGAATCTCCCTGGGCATGGACGGAAGAGAAACATTGATGAAAGGTGTAAATGCAGGATAGTCCGGATGGTGGATAAGCAGCCTCAAAAAAGTTCCAAAGCTATTCAAGCTGTCCTGAAGGGCTCAGGGAGCATCAGTGTCAGCGCAAACTATCCATCAACATTTAACTGAAATTCTATGGTAGGAGACCCAGAAGGACCCCACTGCTGACACAGAGACATATAAAAGCAAGATTACGTTTTGCCAAAATGAACTTGAGTAAGCCAAAATCCTTCTGGGAAAACGTTTTGTGGACAGATGAGACCAAGATATAGCTTTTTGGTAATGCACATTATTCTACTGTTTATCGAAAACAGAATGAAGCCTACAAAAAAAAGAACACAGTACCTACAGTGACATATGGCGGAAGTTCAATGATGTTTTGGGGTTGTTTTGCTGCCTCTGGCACTGGGTGCCTTGAATGTGAGGATTACCAACGGATTTTGGGTCACACTGTACAGCCCAGTGTCAGAAAGCTGGGTTTGCGTCCGAGATCTTGGGTCTTCTAGCAGGACAATGACCCCAAACATATGTCAAAAAGCACCCAGAAATGGATGGCAACAAAGCGCTGGAGGGTTCTGAAGTGGCCAGCAATGAGTCCAGATCTGAATCCCATTGAACACCTTTGGAGAGATCTTAAAATTGCTGTTGGGAAAAGGCACCCTTCCAATAAGAGAGACCTGGAGCAGTTTGCATCTTCCGGCTGAGAGGTGTAAGAAGCTTAGGCCCCTTTCACACTACAAAATTACTCCCTTTTAAAGATCTGTACGGAGTTCCGTCTGAAAATCGGCTGTAAAACAGCATTTACAAAATCCTATACGGCCATTAGAAAATCCCATTTATAGTCTATGGGATTTTTCTAATAGCTGTTTTAACCCGTTATAGCCCGTTATTAATAACGGACGTTATTTTGTGACAGAAAATAGTAACGGGAGAAATAGTGCATAACGGCCATTATTAATCACGGGCTATAACAGGTTAAAACGGCTATTAGAAAAATCCCATAGACTATAATGGGATTTTCTAACGGCCGTATAGGATTTTGTAACTGCCGTTTTCATCTGATTTTCAGACTTCGTACGGATCTTTAAAACGGAGTAATTTTGTAGTGTGAAAGAAGCCATATTGATGTTTATAGGAATTGACTGATTTCAGTTATTTTTTTCCAAAGGGTGGGCAACCAAATATTAAGTTAAGGGTGCCAATAATTTTGTCCAGCCCATTTTTGGAGTTTGGTGTGACATTATGTCCAATTAGCTTTTTTTCCTCCCTTTTTTGGTTTAGTTTCAATACACACAAAGGGAATAAACGTGTATAGCAAAACATGTGTTACTGCAATCATCCCCCCCCCCCCCCCCCATGTGAATGTACAGGGTACAGTCACACAGGCGGTTTTACAGTGAGTTTCCTGCTTCAAGTTTGAGCTGCGGCAAATTTTCCACCGCAGTGCAAACTCCTACCGGAAAACTCACCGTAAACCTCTGCCAGTGCGAATGTACCCTAAAAACACTACACTACACTACACTAACACATAATAAAGGGTAAAACACTACAAATACACACCATTACACTGCCCCCCCCCCCCCCCAAATAGAAATGAAAAACGTATTGTACAGAGCCTCTAGCTGTTGCTAAACAACTCCCAGCATTTCCGGACAGCCACTGACTGTCCAGGCATGCTGGGAGTTTAGCAACAGCTGGAGGCACCTGTTTGGGAATCACTGGCGTAGAATACCCCTATGTCCACCCCTATGCAATCCCTAATTTAGTCCTCAAATGCGCATGGCGCTCTCTCACTTCAGAGTCCTGTCGTATTTAAAGGAAACAGTTTAGGTTCACGTATGGGGTATCTCCATACTCTGAAGCAATTGTGTTACAAATTTTGGGGGACTTTTTCTCCTTTTACCCCTTATGAAAAGGAAAAGTTGGGGTTTTTACACTAACATGCTGGGGTTGGCCCATACTTTTTATTTTTACAAGAGGTAAAAGGAAAAAGGACCCCCAAAATTTGTAACACAATTTCTCCCGAGTACGGAAATACCCCATATGTGGGCATAAAATGCTCTGCGGACGCACAACAAGGCTCAGGAGTGAGAGTGCACTATAAACATTTGAGGCCTAAATTGGTGATTTGCACATTGGCTGATTTTACAGCGGTTCTGACATAAACGCAAAAAAATGAATACCCACGTGTGACCCAATTTTGGAAACTACACCCCTCACGGAACGTAACAAGGGAAATTTTCGTTAAATTTGGATGGGAAAATAAAAAGTTAAACTAAAATGCTGATGTTACCCTAAATTTTTCATTTTCACAAGGGAAAATAGGGGGGGGAAAAAGCCCCCCCAAAATTTCATTTGCACAGCCCACTGTTCCAAAGATCTGTCAAACACAAGTGGGGTGTAAATGCTCACTGCACCCCTTTTAAATTCTGTGAGGGGTGTAGTTTCCAAAATGGGGTCACGTGTGTGTGTGTGTGGGGGGGGGGGGGTCCACTGTTCTGGCACATGGGGGGGGCTTTGTAAACGACTTCTATTGCAACCAAATTCTCTCTCCAAAAGTTCCTTCTCTTCTGAGCATTGTAGTGCGCCAGCAGAGCACTTGATGTCCACACATGGGGTATTTCCATACTCAGAAGAAATGGTATTACAAATTTTGGGGGGCATTTTCTCTTACTACCCCTTGTAAAAATGTAAAATTTGGGGAAAAACTGCATTTTAGTAAAAAAAAATATATATTTTCATTTACACAACCGACTTTAACAAAAAGTTGTTAAAAACATCTGTACCCCTTGTTACATTCCTTGAGGGGTGTTGTTTCCAAAATAGTATGCCATATGGGGGGGGGTTCTTGCTGTTCTGGCACCAAGGGGCTTCCTAAATGTGACATGCCCCCCAAAAACCATTTAAGAATTCACTCTCCAAAATCCCATTGTTGCTCCTTCCCTTCTGAGCCCTCTAGTGCACCCACAGAGCACTTGACATACACATATGAGATATTTCCTTACTTGAGACAAATTGGGTTACAAATTTTACCCCTTGTAAAAATTCAAAAACTGGGTCTACAAGCACATGCCAGTGTAAATTTTTTAAAAAAGATTTTGAATTTTTTGCTTCACATTGCTGCTATTCCTGTGAAACACCTAATGGGTTAACACACTTACTGAATGTCATTTTGAATACTTTGAGAGGTGCAATTTTTATAATTGGGTCATTTGCGGGGTATTTCTAATATGAAGGCCCTTCAAATCCACTTCAAAACTGAACTAGTCCCTGAAAAATTCTGATTTTGAGAAAAATTGGAAAATTGCTGCTGAAATTTGAAGCCCCCTGATGTCTTCCAAAAGTAAAAACATGTCAACTTTATGATGGAAACATAAAGTAGACATATTGTATATGTGAATCAATATATAATTTATTTGGTATGTCTAGTTTCCTTACAAGCAGAGAGCTTCAAAGTAAAAAAAAAAAAATGCAAAATTTGCAAATTTTTCATCAAATTTTGGAATTTTTCATCAAATTTTGGAATTTTCCACCAAGAAATGATGCAAGTATCGACGTAAATTTACTTCTAACATAAAGTAGAATATGTCACGAAAAAACTATCTTGGAATCAGAATGAAAAGTAAAAGCATTCCAGAGTTATTAATACTTAGTGACAGTGGTCAGATGTTCAAAAAATGCCCGGTTCCTTAAAGGGGTACTCCGCCCCTGGCATCTTATCCCCTATCCAAAGGATAGGGGATAAGATGTCAGATCGCCGCAGTCCCGATGCTGGGGACCCCGGGGATCGCCGCTGCGGCACCCCGCCTTCATTACTGCACAGAGAGAGTTCGCTCTGTGCTTAATGACGGGCTATACCGGGGCCGGAGCAGCGTGACGTCATGGCTCCGCCCCTCATGACATCACGGCCCGTCCCCTTAATGCAAGTCTATGGCAGGGGGCGTGACGACCGCCACGCTCCCTCCCATAGACTTGTATTGACGGGGGCGTGTCGTGACGTCACGAGGGGCGGAGCCGTGACGTAACGATGCTCCGGCCCCTGTATTGCCTGTCATTACGTGCAGAGCGATCTCGTGCAGCAATGATAGCGGGGTGCTGCAGCAGCGATCCCCGGGGTCCCCAGCAGCAGGACCCCGGCGATCAGACATCTTATCCCCTATCCTTTGGATAGGGGATAAGATGTCTAGGGGCGGAGTACCCCTTTAAGGTGAAAATGGGCTGGGTCCTTAAGGGGTTAAGGAACCAGACCCACAATAATCTGATGTTTCTTTTGATTGATCCTACTCCTTTTAGTACTTCTTAGCATATTAATAAGTGAAGGTTACTCTGCTTGTAGTTTTAATTCATGACATTTGTTTCTGCTGACTGACTTGTGACAATCCTTATTCCTTATGCGTTTAGACCAGCCTTGAACAGTTGCACTTTGAAGAGAAGAACAAAGCACAGCGGCTACAAACAGAGCTGGATGTTAGTGAGCAAGTGCAAAGAGACTTTGTAAAGTTGTCGCAAACTCTGCAGGTAAAAACACATGGGTGTTATAGGCGTCTTTATGCATAGCTTCATTTTTAATCTTTCTTTTTTATAATTAAAGTTTTTATTTTCAAAATGTAAGGAAGGATACTGAAAGGGAAAAAAGGGGAAGGGGTACAACTTAAATTATTTACCTTTTACAGTGATCCCTCAACATACAATGTTAATTCGTTCCAAATGAACCATCGTTACTTGAATCCATCGTATGTTGGGGGATCAGTGCAATAGTAATACAGTACAGTATAGAAAGTTATACTCATGTGTCCCTCCGCTGACACTCACGGGACTACACGGTAGGGATCGACCGATATCGTTTTTTTAGGGCCGATACCGATAATCGGTGCAGGTTAGGGCCGATAGCCGATAACTTATACCGATATTCCGGTATAAGTTATCGGCTATTTAAACCCCTGCGACACCGCTGCAGATCATTGATTTAAAGCGGGCGCTTTAAATCATTGATCTGCAGTGGCTTTTGCGGGGCCATAGGCCGCCGCCGCCGCCACCCGCTTCTCTCTCCCTACCTGTCTGGGTGGTACGCTGCATAGACGCCGCTGCGCAGTGACGCCCGTGCGCAGCGACGCACCTGACGTCACGGTGCAGCGGCGTCTATGCAGTGTACTAGGCCGGAGCCTGCCCGGAGTGGAGAAGATGACCGCCGGAGAAGAAGGACAGCCCGGACCGGTTCACTCTTCACCTGGAACGCCCCCGGACACTACAGGAAGGAAGGATGGATGGCCCGAACCACCCCCATTACGGGTAAGTTACATTTTTTTATTGACTCGGAGGGTGGGGGAGGGGCCCGACCGGTATAGCGGTATGGGCAAAAATCCATACCGGTATACCGCCCAGCATCACGGTGGGGGGTGCGACGGGTCGGGGGTGGCGGTCGCGGTACGGGGCATTATCGGCTTATCGGCAAGGTAATTGCCGATACCGATAATTGATGAAAGCAAGAATGTGCCATAAAGAGCCTAGTGAGTTACCAGATTTTACCATGATCCACTTTGGATAGCAAACTAAATAATTTTGTCAGATAAAATGAAATTAAATGTCTGTCTCTTAAAAATAATGCAGACATGACCTTATTTCCTTGTCTCTGCCTTTCTTTTTATCCCCTACCCTTTTCATATGAAAATTCTTGTGGTGGGTGGAGCATCTGGTAGTCACATGATTTGCTTTGAACTTCTTTTCCCAGCAGTCATTAGGGCAGATGCTCATTTTTGTGATGCATAGTGTGAGGCATCAAGAGAATCTATTTTTCATAATGATCAAGTTACCTACTCTTAAAGAGTATCGGTCATCAAATCATATTTTCTAAACTAACTCCGATTATATTCGCTAACTGCTCCTAACACCCCTCCTGCCCTTAAAATAAAATTCCGAGCTTTAAAAAGCCCTGTATCATACCTTCCCCTTGCTCACATTGTTTGAGCTTTCAGCAGGAGAAACTGGGTGTTCCCCTGCAGGCGTGACGTCACTGAAGCCTGCGAGAGCTGTGCCTCACCATGCCCCACACACACTTCCTGAGTTTGGTCTCCTGGCAGGCTGGGAGGAGACCAAACTGTTTAACTTGTGGAAGGGAACCGAACAGAGCCACCTAGTGACCGTTTTTTTCAATCACCATAAAAACATATAAAGATTGAGAATTATAACAGCAAGTAAATAGCAAAGTGTCTTATAATTACAATATAATCCAATATATTAAATGTTTAGTTTGGTGACAGGTACTCTTTAAACTCCTCACACAGCATACAGTGTTTTTATAGTAAATACTATCCTCCCCTCCTGCCAAGTAAATTTAGTGTTACAGACTGTATAGCAATCTGGCCAGTGAATATTCAGCCAGACTCCCTCATACATAAACTTTATGCAGTGTAGCAGCTGTATACTACAGTCTTTGTATATTTGTTCTGTGTGAGAAGAACTGAGCAACTGAGCACAGTTACTTAAAGGAAAACTGTCACATGTTTGCTCCCGCACTAACCACAGGTACTGATGGATAGTGCGGGAGACGCTGATTCCTATGATCCTTACCTGGGCCGGATCCGCCGGCCGTTCACCCGCAATCTTAGTTTTATTATATCTGGAAATATGGCTGTAACTGGCACGGGCGGGGTTTCTGTAGCTTAACTTGCACTGACGTCAGCGCCACCCGTCCGCAGCGCCGCCCGCTTATCAATATTCATCCCCCTTCCTCCAGCTCTCCCTCTCATCGCCGCTCCAAAGTGGTCTTCACTGTGCATGCGCCGCTTCCTGACATGCGCAGTGAAATCCAGTTAGGAGCGGCGAAGAGAGGGAGAGCTGGAGGGAGGGGGGTGAATATTCATAAGTGGGCGGTGCTGCAGATGGACAGCGCTGACATCAGTGCAAGTTAAGCTACAGAAACCCTGTCCATGCCAGTTACAGCCATGTTTCCAGAAATAATAAGACGAAGATTGTGGGCGAATGGCCGGCGGATCCGGACAAGGTAGGGATCATAGCAATCAGCGTCTCCTGCACTATCCATCAGTACCTGTGGTTAGTGCGGGAGCAAACATGTGACAGTTTTCCTTTAAATGGACACTGTCACCAACTTAATTTTTTGATATGTTGTAGTACTTATGTACTACAACATATCTCTAATATACTTTTATTATTTTTTTTTTCATTAAAAAGGTTTAATTTACATTTAAAAACCGGCCACTGAAAAAGGACTGATTTTGGAGTGGCAATCAGTCCTTTTTCAGTTAGGCTGCACTCGCTCCCTGCCTGTCAATCAGACAGGCGGGAGTGAGCGCATTGGCTCCCCGGCCACTGGCTGAGAGGCCACTCCTCCCGCACATCGCCGCCGCCTCGTTGCCGCCGCTGTCCCTGCACGCCCGCTGCCGGACTCTGCAGCAACTGCAAGTGAAATGAGGGAACAGGGTGTGCGGGGCGCGGGAACCGGCTAGTGCCGTAGCGGGGGGGTTGGTAACGGGCTAGCAAAAAAAAAAAATATAGGATGGTGGGAGCTACCCTTTAAGTATTGCATTCATGTATATCAATGACTTTTATTTTGTGCAGAATACTTTCACTATACATCCAGTTTAACATGCCAGAAGACCCCTTTTTAGTGTGTGTGTATTCCAAAACCCTTTTCAGACCAAACTATGTAAAGCTAAGTTTACACTAGATCACGAGGGGTTTGACCACTCCCGAGTGTTATGGGATACCCTGAAAGCCTACATGAGGGGGTGCCTTAAATCCACTATTGCTTTGATAAAATGGAAGTCCTCCATTAAGGAAGAAGAACTAGCTGACAGATGCTCTGACTTAGATGCCAGGTATGTGCTTGACCCCACGGACGCCAATAGGGAGGCGTGGCTTGCTATAAGTAGACTGTATATGCATATATGTATATACTTGAGAAAATGCACAGGAAGATATTCTTTTCCAATCAATTCTACTTCGAGAATGGAAACCAATCTGGCAAGTTTCTCACTCACACCCGAGGTGATATTTTGATATCCACTGATGACATTGCTGCCCGGTTTTCCCAGTTCTATAGGAATTTATATGGCTCCCAAGTCACCTAATACCTCGGCAGAGTTGGAGGCGTATTTGGACAAGATACGGTTTCCCACTCTATCGGTTAAGAGTAGGGAACTCCTTGATGGTGACATTATGGCTGAGAAAATTGATGAAGCTGTGAAAGATATGGTGAGGGGGAAGGCTTCAGGCCCAGACGGCTTCCATTGGAGGTATACCTTAAATACTTACCCCATCTCCTTGGACCTTTAGGCTATGTTCCCTAACTACTACTGACACTCCTCCCATTCTTAAAAAAAAAAAAAATCAGAGCTTTAAAAAGCTCTGTATCATACATTAATTCTTGCTCACATAGTACAATTTCCCAGCAGGAGAAAGTGGGCGCTTCCCAGCAGGCATGACATCACTGAAGCCTGCTGGGGAACCATTTCTGCCCTCACATGGTTGCAGTGCTGTGAAGAATAGAAGACCTCAGGCTCTGTGCATCTTTCAGTGAGGCTCTGTACAACAACTTTCAATGAGGCTCTTTGCAGCTTTCAACGAGGTTCTGTGCAGCTGTCAATCAAGCTCAGTGCAGAGAAACCCTTCCTGAGTTTGGACTCCTGCCATTTTAAACATATTTATGTTAATAATTGTTAAAGCAAGTGAATGGGAAAGTGTCTGCTAATTACACAAGGAACACTATATTAAAGAGTACCTGTCACCAAATAAAATTTTTAAGTATCGGGGACCTTTGCACGAGTACATGTATTCGTGCAAATGTCTAGTATCGGTACCGATACCAGTATCGGGACATCCCTAGGCCTGGCAATGGTGTTGATGCTGATGTTTACCCTAGATAATTTTTTGAACCCAGCACAAAACTGAAAGTATGGTATATTGGTATTATAAAACAATGCATTGTACTAATGTTATGGTAATTTAAAGCTGTTTTATTTCTATTACAAATGTCTGTCTGTTGTTTTTCTTAGGTGCAGTTGGAACGTATTAGGCAGACTGAGTCACTAGAGGCAATCCGAGCTATCCTGAATGATACTAAACTGACTGACATTAACCAGCTTCCTGAGACATGACATTGCGGTGGCACAAAGTTCTATGGTTGCAACTGAGTTTTTTTTTCCAAAACTCATCTTTATAGTAACAATTAATTATTATTTAACTCTTAACCAGATCAGAGGACATGGCTGTATGTGAATAAGAGCACTGTATAAGGGAATAAATCATTGTGCAGGCAGGCGTCATGAAAGTCTTTTCATGAGGAACACTAATAAAACTTGTTGCTTTCTCTGACTAAACAGTGCTGTATCTCCAATAATAAAATTCTGTGAGTTTTGTCTATCATTTTATTTTTGGGTAACAAAAGCAAAGTAGGATCCTTAGTTCAGGATATGAAGGGCTTTTTGATGGTCTCCACATGCATCCTTCTGTTTATCCCGTCCAATTATCACAAGTATAGTGGCAGTGCTCGGAGCCCCTCTTTTTTTTTTTTGGCAGGTTTATTGTGCACATTATAATTCAGTCCTTGTATTTTGAACACTTTTTAGATGTGAATGATCTTCTGTAATGGAACTGTTTTACTTTCCTAATGGCAATTTTGGAATCAACCTGCTGAATATAAATCTAGTTATCGCTACGGTATGAAAGAGACTAGATGGGGGCAAGGTTATTATGGTGCAGACACAGCCTGACTTAATTATTGATCCAGTTCCAGAATCTGTGTACATATAATGGTATAATAGCACTCATTCCTCTTTGGCTGGAGGACGGGATTAGGATTCAGTTTTTGCTGTTCTTGATGCATCTGCAGTGAAAACTAAGCAGTCACATGTGAAGAATGTTAACAATACCATTGCAATATGCTGATTTCTTTTTAACGGACTCACAGCAAAATGAGTAGTGGTGTGATCTGTTGTGCAGTAAATAGACATAAAACCAATTTTAATTCTGTATATTGCAGCATGCACTGCCAGTTTAATGTGTACAGCAGTAACAATGTCTGTTGCATGTCATGTTTTGTACAACATATATAGTAAATGCTCATGGCATACTTTTGCATTTGTCTGTAGAAAGGGTTCATTTCAGTTCTCCCTCATCATTGATGGATACTGTACGGTTCCTTTTTAGATAAACACTGAAGCCACAAGCTGCAAAAAATTATTCTGCAGCAAGAAAGAATCTGCCACCAATGCAGACCTATTAAATTAGGGGTGTTACAGAAAGCTCTACCCCAAAACACTGTTTACATACAGAGAGTGCTATTACTTGTTACTCTAGTCTATGTCCTAATTTAAAGTGCTCTCCATGGTGACAGATTATCAGTCATTGACTTTGCCACCTGCTTCACTTTTTTTTTTTGGTAGCTGCTTTTAACGGTTTCACGTTATATTGTTTTACATGATTGTACAGCAATCCTTAAAATCAAGTTATATATTTTTTTGTGACCCACTAGTTTGAACTTTCAGTAACTGTTTACAAATCTATATTTATAAATGACAAATGATTTAGTACATTCCGGACATTGCTACTCAAGCAATGGACAAAACCTCAAAATTGGTTCTGAGAAGAATGATGCTAAGCAAGAGATGGAGGCTCTATTACTAGATAGAACTTTTTTTCATATTAGGCATCTATAATAGGGTGCCCTTATATCACTACTATAATGACTGCTATATTGACCAATCAGGGAGGGGGTCTAAAGAAAAGTTTGAATACAAGGCAGCACATCTCTTTTTCAATGGCTGAGAGGGATTGCCTAAAAGGCTCACCAATTGTGTGGACACGTTTACTTGATCAAATGATCCCTTACAGCCCAGTCTGCATGCTAAAATCAATGTAGGAATAGAATGTCTGTAGCACACGTCATAGATCCAACATAACTTTGTCAGCAAATGCAGTGCAGTCTGTAAACTTCTTGCTACTTCCCATTCGGAATTTAAATTTACTTCATGCTACTGGCCCTTTCAGTTTTTAAGGGGATCTCCTGTTCCCTAGCATATATGTGCCAGTTGTCTGATATTTTTTCTCGCTGGTGGTTTTGTCTCTTGTAGTTAATCACGGTCTCCGCTTCCTATTCACTGACCACGTGGTGGACATGAGCTTATACATAGTAGGTAATCCCCACAAGGGCGAGGGGAAAAGCAGCTGGTTTAGGCTATGATAAGTATGAGGTGAATTTCGGATTACCTCAGACCCTAATTGATGCAGTCACCTCATTAGTGCAAGTTCAGATTCACACACAGAAAATATATATTTTATTTATTCCCCCCCCCCCTCCCCCAGATGCTGCCAAAATAATAACCCATTCTCGCCCGTGCAACTACCGCTCCCTGCTTCCAGTGACATCCAGGAAATACAGAAACAGACTGGACAGCTGATCATTAACTGCAGGGGTGACCGGTCTTAGCCAGTTCCTGCAGGGTCAGGGCCACACAAAAGCAGGATAATGTTGAGAGCACTGGGGACTGAATATGATGTCAATACAGCAGTGGCTCTGAAGCAGGGCAGGTATGGGTTTTGGGGGGAGGGGGTTGACAGCACCTGAGGGCATTTATGAAAAAATGTCACCCTTAACGTCCTCTTTAAATATAACTTCCAAAATGCCTGAAAAAAACAATAATACAAAAAGTCATAGTTGAGAAAAAATACCACTTAAAACCCACATCCACTTACAAAGGTGTTAAAAATGCCAAATAAATCCTGTCTAAACCTGGGCTAACAACAGAACCTGAGGCAGCCAACACTAGAAAATAAAAGTAACTACCCATAAGTATGTCTGGGGTAATTTAGGCCCTTAAAGGGGTACTTCTATTTAAAATTCTTACTCTTTCCAGTACTTATCAGCTGCTGTATAATACAGAGAAAGTTCTTGGGGGAGATTTATCAAAACCTGTGCAGAGTAAAAGTTGCCCAGTTGCCCATAGCAACCAATCAGATCGCTTCTTTCATTTTCAAAAGGGCCTGTGGAAAATGAAAGAAGCGATCTGATTGGTTGCTATGGGCAACTAGGCAACTTTTCCTTTGCACAGATTTTGATAAATCTCCCCCCTTTTCTTTCCGGTCTGTCCACAGTGCTCTTAGCTGACACATCTGTCCATGTCAGGAACTGTACAGAGTAGGATAGGTTTGTTATGGGGAATTGTTCCTGCTCTGTTTAACTTTCTGGCGTCAGTTGATTTTAAAAAAAAGTTTTCCACTGGAGTACCCATTTAACATTAGCCTTGGCACTCAAGTCTCCTCACTGTTTGCAAATACATTGTAATACCCAATCTACTTTTAGCGTTGTACTCTTCACTGCTATGATCTTGCTACCTTTCTCTTGAATGGGGCCATGCTGCAATATTTAGCTCAGCCACTGCAAATAGTACAGCATAGTCTAGTACATGTAAGCAATGAAGAGACTGTAGAGCTTGTTGGAGCACTGTGGCATCTTCAAACAGCTGTTTTGCTGGGGCGGTGAGATTCAGACCTCCATCAATCCTAAGGCTTTGTTGACAGTTTTTTTTTTTTCTGGCAAAAAAAATGTATAAACATCTCAAGAAATAACAAAGATCCCTTAGTTCCCTGTGGGCTGGAAAAAAAATGGTCCAAAACAGGCTAGAAATCCATTTATGCCTAAAAAACCCAAACAAACTGCTCTTTGGGTTTATAATTAACCTTAAGGGTACATTCCCACACAGCGTATTTGCTGCTACGTATTTTATTTTCTCTGTTGAAGTCAATGGGTAGGAAAATACGCAGCACCAAATACGCAGCAAAATACGCCGTGTGGGAACGTACCCTAAAACAGTATGTGCACATAGCCTAATATTAATGGCCTAATGTGAGGATGGACTCAGTTTTAGACCTGGATTACCCCTTTAAAAAATATTTATACTGCACTTCTTGCAGCTTGGCAGTACAAGTGATGTTTTGGTGAACTGAAAAAAAATAAATAAAAAAGACTGCAAAGGGCTGACATATGTTTGTCACTAAGGGCTCATGTACATGTCCTTGAATGTGAAGTGTCCTCATGTTTATGCCAAAAACAGGCATGAAGACCAGCAGGGGGACTTGAAAATACCCCTCTCCTCTCTACTGGAATTCATTTCTGATTTTGTATAAGAATAAAGAAAGGACATTAAACGCTTTAGCTCACAGACCTCTTGGAATAGAGAACATTGCTGTGCATGTGTTTTAATTGCTTGTCCTTTGACATTTCTTGTATACTGCTCTGGTAAACATTCCACATGTATACTGGTAACAAAACACTTAGGGGGAGATTCATCAAAACCTGTGCAGAGGAAAATTTACCATTTGCCTAACCAACCAGATAACTTGTTTCATTTTTGAGAGGTTCTTTTAAAAATCAAAGAAGCCATCTAATTGGTTGCTTTGGGTAACTGGGCAACTTTTCCTCTATACAAGTTTCAATAAATCTTCCCCTTAGTACCTAGAATTCATGTCTATAGCAGTAAGATAACCACGTCCAGATATTCATTTATTCCCACCTCCTTTCTATCCATGAGGAAAAATACAGCAATATGTCTGTAGAACAAACAGGTTAACCCATGCCTAAAGATAGTATGTTCATTAATGGTGTCACCTACTGCTACAATATGAAGATGAACTGTTTCCTTTACTTGGAGGCAGCTCTTATTAAGTTGTATCTATCTTTCCGGTATACTACAGCTCACCACTCTTAGAATGCATGGTTCTTGTAATGCAGATGTCAGGTGCAGTTTCCAGTAGCGGCACATGATTTTCTGTTTAATTTATTCAATGCAAACGTAATCTCACTAGTTACCAGAACATTTCATGTAAAATACTACTTGACTGATCAGGGTGTACTATATGCAGTTTTGTGTAACAGCCTGGAAAGGACTGTACTATAGTCTGAGCTCTCACCTCAAGTCTTTAATGTCTCCTGCAGAGTTCTGTTGTTAACAGGATTTTTTTTTTCTATAACCCTGTGTAACATATGCTACAGATGTATCCTGTAATGAAAAGTGTTGACAATTAAAAAGCTGCTGAAGAGTCTCATTGTTTGTTGTTTTCATTTTAATATGTACAGTAAGATCTCCCTTAGTGGACACCTCCCAATAGCGGACAGTTTTTTTTATTACCCGGCAGAGTCCCATAAGACTTAAAGGGGTACTCCCACCCTAGACATCTTATCCCCTATCCAAAGGATAGGGGATAAGATGTCTGATCTTGGGGGTCCCGCCGCTGGGATCCCCCGCAGAATTGCATGTGGTACCCACCTGTTTTTTGTGTGGAAGCGACTACGGGAACGGAAGTCCGTGACGTCACGCCCGTCCCCTCAATGCAAGTCTATGGGAGGGTAGTCTATGGGACATCACACGGGGGCGGAGTCCTGACGTCACAGACTTCCGTTCCCGTAGTCGCGACTCAGACCCACCAGCGCTTCTGCACAAAAACAGGTGGGTGCCGCATGCAATACTGCGGGACCCCCGAGATCAGACATCTTATCCCCTATCCTTTGAATCCATAAGTTTACATACACTATATAAAAAGACACATATGCCTGTTTTTCTCACTATCTGACATGAAATCAGAATAAACCTTACCCATTTTTGGTCAATTAGGATTACCAAAATTATTTATAGTTGCCAAATGTCAGAATATTGAGAGATCATTTTTTAAGGCATTTCTACTACTTTGGGACAGCCATGATGATGTCATGTCTTTGGAAGCTTCTGATTGGCAACATCTGAAGTAGATACACACCCGTGGATGTATTTTAATGCACACCAGAAACACACTGCTTCTGTGTGTAACATCATGGGAAAGTTTATAGAAATCAGCCAAGAGAGCAGGAAGAGAATTGTGAACTTGCATAAGTTTGTATCATCCTTGGGTGCAGTTTCCAGATACCTGCAGGTGCCTTGTTCATCTGTACAAACAATTATACATACAGAAAGAAGACGGGTTCTGTGTCTCAGACATGAACGTGCTTTGGTCTGACGTGCATATCAACCCAAGAACAAAAGCAAAAGACCTTGTGAAGATGCTGGCGTAAGCTGGTAAGATTGTGTCATTATTCACAGTGAAACAAGTACTGTATCAACATGGGCTGAAAGGCCACTCTGCTAGGAAGAAGCCATTACTCCAAAAGAAACATATAAAAGCCAGATTAATGTTTGAAAATGCACAGAGGAACAAGAACCTACATTTTTGGAGACATGTCCTGTGGTCTAACAAAAAAAAGTGAACTGTTTGGCCATAATGACCATTGTTACATTTGGAGGAAAAAGGGAGAAGCTTGGAAGCCTAAGAACACCATCCCAACTGTGAAACACGGGGGTGGCAGCATCATGTTGTGGGGTTGTTTTGCTGCAGGAGGGACTGGTGCAATTCACAAAATAGATGGCATCATGAGAAAAGATTATGTAGCAATACTAAAGCAACAGCTCAAGATATTAGCCAGGAAGTTAAAGCTTGGGTGGAAATGGGTCTTCCAAATGGACAATGAACCAAAACATACTGCCAAACTGGTTGCAAAGTGGCTTAAAGGGGTACTCAAGCCCTGAGACATCTTATCCAAAGGATAGGGGATAAGATGTCTCAACGCGGGGGTCCCACCGCTGAGGACCCCAGCAGTCTTGTATTCGCCACCCACCTGTTTGAGCTGCACGCTGCGGTGCCAGCTCACAAATAGCTGGGTGGGGACCACTTGTGAGCTGGGTGGGGACCACGGGGCCAGAGTATCGTGACATCACAACTCCGCCCCCGTGTGATGTCACCCCCACTCCTCGCTATGCAAGTCTATGGGAGGGGGTGTGACGCGAGGGTCCCCACCGGTGAGACATCTTATCCCCTATCCTTTGGATAGGGGATAAGATGTCTCAGGGCCGGAGTACCCCTTTAAGGATAACAAAGTCAATGTTTTGGAGTGGCCACCACAAAGCCCTGATCTCAATCCTATTGAAAATTTATGGGCAAAGCTGAAAAGGCAGGTGCAAGTAAGGCGACCTACAAACTTGGCTCAGTTACACCAGTTCTGTCAGGATGAATGGGCCAAAATTCCTACCACTAGTGTGGAAAGTTTGTGGAAGGATATCCAAAACGATTTACCCAAGTCATACAGTTTAAAGGGGTACTCCGGTGCTTACACATCTTATCCCCTATCCAAAGGATAGGGGATAAGATGCCTGATCGTGGGAGTCCCGCAGCTGGGGACGCCCGTGATCATGCACGCGGCACCCCGTTTGTAATCAGTCCCCGGAGCGTGTTCGCTCCAGGTCTGATTACGGTCGACCGCAGGGCCGACGGCGTGTGACGTCACGCTCCGCCCCTCAATGCAAGCCTACAGGGCTATCACGCCCCCTCCTGTAGGCTTGCATTGAGGGGCAGAGCGTGACATCACACGCCGTCGGCCCTGCGGTCGACCGTAATCAGACCCCGGAGCGAACACGCTCCGGGGACTGATTACAAACGGGGTGTCATGTGCATGATCACGGGGGTCCCCAGCTGTGGGACTCCCGCGATCCGGCATCTTATCCCCTATCCTTTGGATAGGGGATAAGATTTGTAAGCACCGGAGTACCCCTTTAAGGGCAATGCTACCAAATACTAATGAAATGTATGTGAACTTTTCACTTAGCAGAAAGTAGTAAAAAATGCCTTCAAAAATTCTCTCATTCTGGCATTTGGCAAATATAAATATATTTGGTAATCCTAATTGACCTAGAACGAGTAAGGTTTATTCTGATTTCATGTGAGAAAAACAGGCATGTGTGTCTTTTCATATAGAGTATGTAAACTTCTGCTTTCAACTGTATGTATAATATATAATAAACAACAAGAAGTAGATACAGCACCAAAAAGCCGGAGACTCAAATCTTGATGGAGTGTGACTTTATTCGCTCCCCAAAATGCAATGTTTCGGAAACAAAATGCATTTTTCAAGCATTTTCAGTCAGTTTGTTGCCGAAACGTTGCATTTTGGGGAGCAAATAAAGTCACACTCCATCAAGATTTGAGTCTCCAGCTTTTTGGTGCTGTATCTTCTTCTAGTTTTGTATGCTTCTCCGGGTTGGCATTCCTGGATGATCACCTGCACAAGCTGAGAAGTCCAGTGCTGTCTCTTCTATACATTTTTTTTAATTATTTATATATATATATATATATATATATATATAATCAGACAACCCCTCCATAATGCGGTCGAGTTTTGCTCCAAAGAGTTTGCCAGGTTCCTAAGACATGGCACAGGGTTGTGCTTTGAAGATGTGTCCGCCATCCAAAGCTTGAGCCAAAGAGGGCGTCTGCTTGCGGATGATAATTCCATAGTTTTGGCAGCGAGCTTAAGTTGCTGGGGAACAGCGTTACACAAAAAATCAACTGCTAAACTGTCAGTCTTACAGAAAGCCAGGATATCGTTATGAGGGATCCCACGGTCTAGGTTAGACTTGATCTGCTGAAACCTGGCCCCCAGGGGGACACCCGGTCCTTATGGACCGGAAACATACTCTTTAATCTTTTGGTCAAGACAGAACCTTTTTCAGTTTTTTTTTTTCACTCCGTCTTCATTATTGACAGGGGGAAAGGCCCAAGCCCCCTGGAGGCGGAAGGTAAGGCTTCACGCGTGTGAAAATCATGGTCCCCCGACCTGATGGACTTTAGCAGCCACTGGGCCTTCTCAGGAGGTAAAAAAATATTGATATCCATCCTCTTCCTCAGACAACAAGGATTTCAATTCCTCCCGAGTTACTTTACCAGTAACCTCCATAGCTCTGGGAGGAGAAGCTGGCCTTGAGCACTTCATAGCAAGCAGGCAATATCAGGGGCAGAGCACGTAAAGCCAAAATAGGCTAGAACCTAGAGAAGGGAAAGTGAAGAATACGGCAAAACAAAATAGGCAGACTCTAAGAAGAAAGCAGTACTGAGAAGGATCTACAGAACTACCGCTCTAGGAAACCGAACACCTGCCAACCCAGGGTTTAAATGGCCTCCAGAGCAGAGTTAGAAGCAGAAGGTACTGTAATAAAATTTACAAAAACAAAGTAAAAAAAAATAAGAAAAATCGTGGTGACTGCTTTGATAGCCTCCACAGAGAAGAAGAATATTAAAATAAAGTCTCTCTCCGACCCTAAAACCCGGGCCAGAGTGTTTTGGGACAAAGTTGTCCCAAAACCCAAAAAAATAATAATGGCACAGTGTCAGGAAACAAGCAGGGGCGAAAAATCAGTCCCCCTGCAGAATCGCCCAGTCCAACCTGTCGGGAAGAGGGTAGGCATAAAAATAAAAAAAACGCATGAGACTGAGGGTGATGCCCTTCTTTATTGGATAGGTGGGAGGGTCTTTTGATTTATTAAGGTTTCTTGGTGTCAATAACATTTCCACCGGTCCTAACCAGTCCACGGTGGCAAAATACCCCAGCTGTATAGCTGATTAGGATGTAAGGGAAGATGCCTCCAGCATCCGGGTCATCTGTGTCTCAGCAGCCAAGACAAAATCCAGGATGTGCATGCATGACGAGCAGTGCGCTCTCTCGCACTGAGGAGGAGGGCAAGAGCTACTCCCATGGTGTGTTGGCAAACATCATGCTAGCAGAAAGAAAAGCCCCTTGCTTTTCAGTGAAAAGGAATGTGCACCAGAATGTAGGAGGTAACAGAAGACAAAAAAAAAAAAAAAGGTACCAAATTATATTATAATTATATATATATATATATATATAGCTAGATATATATATATATATATATATATATATATATATATATATATATATATATAGCTACAGTTGCTGGTAGTCAGAATTGTATCATTCTCTAAAAAACAACGCTCATCTGAAAAATAAGCCTATTTACCCATTAAGGTACTTAACCCCTTCATGACCCTGCAGTATTTTTCTATGTGACGAGTTTTACTTTCCACTGATAAAAAAAAAAGTGTATCATACAATGTATTATGAAGCCAGAAAAATATTAGATTTTAAAAAAAATATGGAATTGCACAATTTAGTAGAACAATTTTTTAGGGAGTTCAAAATATGGTAAATCTGACATGCTATCTTTATTCTAAGGGTCAGTAAAATTCCAATGATACCAAACTTGAATAATTTTTGCTTAGTTTTATGGTAGAAAAAAAAAAAAAAGAAAAATTGAAAACTAGGAGGAAAAAAAAAAAAGAACATTACCATGTTCTCAACCCTATAACTTTTTTTTAAAAAAATTTCCAGCTACAGAGCTGTTAGGCGCTTTTTTTTTTCTGCGCAATGAGCTGTAGTTTTTAACGGTCCCACTTGTGTAGTTCTGGCCTTTTAATCCCTTTTTATTACGTTTGGAATTTTTGGCATTTGGATATTTTTTTTGGCATTTAGGCCATTCACCGTGCAGGATCAAAAAAAATAATTTAAAAGTTCAGACAAGAGAAATACCAAATGTGTTTTTTCTTGTTTGTAAAGGGTTTTATTTAAATAAATAAAAAATTTGAAAAAGATGGGGGGGGAGGGTGATTTTTATTTTTATTTTATATTTTTGGTACCCATAGGGGCCTATCATAAGATGGCTTACCTAGATCATTGTAATGCTATTGCATTACATTGATCCATAAATAAATCTGTGCTCAATTGCTAAGGGCTGCCAAAGGCAGCCTTAACCTCCCTGGCGGTATGATTCTGTCTGGAAATGTGTACCAAAAGCGGTACAATTTTTTTTAACTGAATTTCACATCTCCCTCCGCCCATTTCACATCTCCCCCGTCACATTCCCCTCTCCCTTGTCACGTCCCCCGTCACATTCTCCCCCCTCCTTGTCACATTCTCCCCCCTCCTTGTCACATTCTCCCCCCTCCTTGTCACATTCTCCCCCCTCCTTGTCACATTCTTCCCCCCCTTGTCACATTCCCCCCCCTTGTCCCATTCTCCCCCTTCATGTTACATTCCCCTCACCCTGTCACATCCCCCCCTTGTCACGTCCCCCCTTCATGTCACATTCCCCTCCCCCCCTGTCACATCCCCCCCGTCACATTCCCCCCCTGTCACATTCTTCCCTCCCACTTGTCACCTTGTCCTGCAGCAAATACACTAGGATTGCCGAGCAGATTTCAAACCTAGTGTATTTCCTGCAGAACAAGCCCTTTCCCCTTCAGCCAATCACAGGCTTTACACCACTGCGGCCTGTGATTGGCTGAAAAGTGAAAAGTCCTAGAAGATGAATAGTGAAGAGAGGACACCCGGACCGCACGGAGGGGAACGGCATCTGCAGGGACCGGGACTAGGTGAGCAAAAGTTTTTTTTTTATTTTACTACTTCTTCCTTTTACACTTAGCTCAGTGTTTTTCTACCAGGGGGCCTCCAGCTGTTGTGAAACTACTACTCCCAGCATGCCCGGACAGCCTTTGGCTGTTTGGGCATGCTGAGAGTTGTAGTTTTGCAACAGCTGGAGGCCCCCTGGTAGGGAAACACTGACTTTTAGTATTTTTCTTTACCTGCTCTGGCCAGCCCCCGTAACAGGAGCCGACCAGAGCAGATAATCGCATGTTTTCCCGGGGGGCCGCATCGCTATATCGCATTGCTTTTGCGATATATCGTGCAGCCCGGCCGGGAACTCTGCAATTCTACCCCGAGCGTGACTCGGGGTTACCGATCCTGGCTGGGAAAATTAACCCCAAGTCACGCTCGGGATTACCGCTCAGGAGGTTAAAGGGTTACTCCGCTCCCCAGTGTCCGGAACATTGCGTTCCAAACGTGTGCGGGCTTCTGTGTTATGATCCAACTGCGGACCAATATATGGAGGGTTATTTAAACCAATTCACCAAAAGATCACCGAAGTGATCCACTAATTCCCTATATTTCCCATATATTTGTTAAAAGGTATAATCTTTATTAATTTCAAAACACCAACAAAAAAGGAGTTAAAATTTGCAGTGTATCTCTCCTCCTGTATTATTGATTATCTGTGCCAGCCAGGCATCACCTATTATCTACCTGTGTGTACCTGCAGTGTACACACGGTTAGTGGAGGAGTCTGCACTGTATATTAAAAAACCTATCCTATGCCCCCCTCGACATGTTTCGCCGCAAGACGCGGCATTGTCAAGAGGCTTAAGGGCACTGAATGAAAAAGCGCCAAAACAGGGGTTAAATAACCTCCTATTGTGACATCATGGTGGGGTGATATTCACTTCTGATTGGTGGGACGCCATCCCATCCAATCATCCTCTATTTAATTTGATGGACATTTCCATGCACCTATTGCTGCTCTCATAGCTCAACCAATCCGCATGGTTGTTTATTGGTTGCCTCGGTAATGCATCACATGATTACTGCGTCATGATCTCAGAGCCGATGTTCACATCCGCCTCCTGCGCTATGACCCCTGCGCGAGCTCTTGTACCAGCGCCGATATTCATATCCACTTCCTGCGCCGTGACCCCTGTGCGAGCTCTTACACCAGCGAGCGTACCTTGCTGTCGGAGCTGCGCAGTTCTATATGCGCGGGGACTTAGTCTCCAGGGGCATTTCCAAATAGATATAATAGTCAGTCACTATGTAATTTCATATGCGCCAGAATTTTTTCTATATAAGGGCTGCATGATGTAATCTGCGCACATACTTGGTCTTCCATAGTGCTCCATGTTAAATAGGGATAAGATCCAATAAAATACATTATTGCTCTATATGATATTCTATATTATTCTATATTGTATATTATTATCACCATAGGAGTAGTTAATTATTTAGTGATAATTAAAAGGCAGCATATTGGTCCATCATGGTTAGTCCATCTACAATTCCCTCCCTGATGTCACTTCGGCAGGGTGTTTAATAATTGTGTTGATAATTGTACACGATGTTTATACATTATGGCAGCTATTCTAAATGAATGCTGAGAAGGTAAATCCCTCATTGAGTCCATTAGGGCTCAGGCTTTTGAGTCGCTGTATCCATCTTGCTTCTTCACGGAGTAATTTCTTATCTAAGTTACCTCTTCTGGGGCCCAATGTCATCTTAATTAGTCCCCAAAATTTAAGGGTTTGTATATCCCCTCTATGAAAATTTCTAACATGTCTCGCCAGTGGGGTATCAGTCCCGGTGCGGATAGTGCTGAGATGTTGAGATATCCGTCTTCTCAGTTGCTGTGTGGTTTTGCCCACATATAGCTTACCACATCCGCACTGGGCAATATATATTACTCCAGAAGTCTGGCAGTTGATAAAATCCCTAATAACATATTTCTTGTTATCAGTTGGATTAACAAATTCTTTCATCCTAGGCAGGAATCCACAAAAGGTACACTTTCCACAGGGATGAGACCCTTTTATTGTAGACTTGAGCCATGTTCTTTCAGTTTTTTCAGTATAGAGGCTGTGAACCAGATGTTCTCTGATGTTTTTCCCTCTCCTATATGTGATCGAAGGAAAAGGGGAGATGACATCTCTCAGATCATTGTCTGCCTGTAGAATAGGCCAGAATTGACGAAGAATATTCATTACCTGACGACTATTTTCGTCAAAAGTGCCAATACATCGTACCGTCTTAGTTATTGTTCCCGTTGTCTGTTTACTTTTCAGTAGCTCCTGTCTTGGGGTGTCACGAGCCCTAGCGAAAGCTCTATGAAGAACCTTCTTAGGATACCCCCTACTGATAAATCTGTTGTATAAAGTCCTGCATTCCCGTAGGAATGCTTCATCTGTGGAGCTGTTTCTCTTGGCACGCAGGTATTGTCCCACGGGGATGCCTCTCTTGAGGGGGGCAGGATGATGACTGCCCCACTCAAGAAAGCTATTGGTAGACGTAGGTTTCCTATATATGCACGTTTGGACGCTGCCATTGGGCTGCAGAGAAATCTGTAGGTCAAGAAAGTTGATGGTGGTCTGGTGAATTTCTGAAGTAAAAAACATCCCTATTGTATTGTTATTAAGTGTGGTGACAAATTGCTGAAATAGTGCTTCTGTGCCGTCCCAAAATAATAAATCGTGCCCAAAATAAAATGTGCGAGGTATACTGGAGATGGGTGTCTGTGAATACAATAGTGTCTTCCCACCACCCTAAAAAAAGATTTGCAAAATTAGGTGCACATGCCGTGCCCATGGCTGTGCCTTTGTGTTGTAAATAAAAGTTACCATCAAAAATAAAATAATTGTGTATAAGTAAAAAGTGAAGAAGTGACAAAATAAATTGATTGTGCTCAATAAATTGTGTTCCTCTCGTGTTCAGAAAGTATTCAACCGCCTTTAGGCCCAATTCATGTTTTATGTTAGTATACAATGCCTCGACATCGAGACTCGCCACATATATATTTGGTGGAAAAGAGATTTCCTGCAATCTAGATACAGCGTCCCCTGTATCCCTAACATAAGACGGTAAGGCTTGGACAAATGGGGTTAACATCTGGTTCACATATTGGCTAATTCCCTCCGTGAGATTTTCATTTCCCGATACAATTGGACGTCCTGGGATAGGTATTTTTCTTTTATGTATCTTAGGTAATGCATACATTGTTGCTATAGTAGGCTTCAAATTCAGCATATACCTAAATTCATCTTCAGTGATCAATCCATTATTTTTTGCCTCCGTAAGTATCACTCTCAGTTCATTCAGGAATCTCTCAGTGGGGTTGGATTCAAGACGTCGATATGTTGTTTCATCCCGGATTAGTCGTCGGACCATATCCAGGTAATCATCTTTATTCATAATCACTATATTCCCCCCCTTATCGGAGGGCTTAATGATTATGTCCTGATTTTCTTCCAGATCACGCAATGCTTGATTCTCCTCACAGGTAAGATTTTGGTTTCCCCTCTTCCTAGGTCTCAACTCTTCCAATTTGGTACTAACCATCTGTACAAAGATGTTAATATTATCAAATTGTGTAAAATTAGGTGTTGTTCGACATCTAGGTTTTAAATCCGAAAAAGGTGGAGTGGGTCTCCTTATACCACTTTCACCTTCCTCTAGTAGTTCATAAAGATCACTCACCACTTGATTATCCAACCTTGCCTCTATGTCACTATCACGTGATTTGTGCACTTTGTGCAGAGCAAGTTTCCTTGCGAACAGATTAATATCCTTAATCCATTAGAAGGAATCAAAATGTGGTGTAGGTGTATAGGATAGTCCCTTTTTCAACAGCTTAATCTGATCCTTAGTGAGGATATACGATGAAAAATTGCATATCTGCATTTCATCCTTCTTCTCCTCATCTAGTTTTTCTTGTTGGACGGATATGCCCATTTGTCCCTGTCCCTCAACTGGACGCCTTCCCCTAAAAAAAGGGGGGATATGTTTGAATTCTGGCCTCCTGACATAATTTGTGCTGCCGTAGTTGTTATAGATGGCTGTATCAAAGGTGTAAACTGCAAGGCAGACGAATAAGATGTAATGGAGGCGGATCCCTCTCCATTTCGATTTATTGCTGGTATCGGCATATTGGGAGGCATTTCTGTTTGTATGGGACCTCCTTGTTGAGGAGCACCCATTTGTATTGGTCCTGTCTGTTGGGGGTGAACTGTACTTCCTCCCCATTGTTGTTGAGGGAAGCTAATAGGATTCGATAAATTATTATTAGCTGTATGGGGGTTTGTCACTATACCACCTTGTTGTGTCTGATACTGGGTGATACCCTGTGCTTGTGATTGAGGGTACTGGTAGTTATGATTATTAAATCCCTGATGTTGATTAGGATTTTTAGATACTCTATATCCAGTCTTTTTATTGTAAGGAGGTCTTTTTTTTGTGATATTTGTTTTTGATCTGTTGATTGAACTGATATTTTGGTGTGTTAATTTTGGACTGATCGTCTGATTCGGAATAATCAGATTCGGAGATATCAGTATATTTATTATAAGAGGTATCCACGGGTTTTTTAGTATATATTTGTCCGGACTCAAAATCCTTTTTGTCCCGTATATACTTCTTATGTTTCTTTTCTTTAATTTCCGATTGTAAATTCTGAATGTTCCTTTGTAATCGTTGTTCCCAGTTAGTAAAATCAGGATTACTTTTGAAGGTCTGTATCTCCTCTAGTTTGGTCTCTAATAAGATACTCACTGAGTTAAAGGCTTTTTTCTCATAGGATAGTAGATAATCTATCATACGTAATGAGTTCTCAGTGAGTACTTTTTGCCACCCAGTAATAAAATCAGGGTCTTCCTGGTGCGAATTAGGGACTATATTAATTCGTAGTCCTCTATATACCAAGCCTTGTTGAAGATAAGTCTCTAGACTTGCTACTTCCCACCAGGAGCGCAAATATTTCTTATATATTCTCTGTAAATTGCGAAATGCTGTATTTATATCCACCTGATTTAGAGGCAATTCATTAGAGGAGAAAACATGCTGAGCTTCAGTCATAAATAATTCAGGATTCAGCTTGTTTGAGAGAAACCCTGCCATAATATGGGAAACTTCCCTTTTTGTACCGTATATGGTCAGGTCCAATAATGGGGGAGTTAACCCCTATTGATATATGATCCAACTGCGGACCAATATATGGAGGGTTATTTAAACCAATTCACCAAAAGATCACCGAAGTGATCCACTAATTCCCTATATTTCCCATATATTTGTTAAAAGGTATAATCTTTATTAATTTCAAAACACCAACAAAAAAGGAGTTAAAATTTGCAGTGTCTCTCTCCTCCTGTATTATTGATTATCTGTGCCAGCCAGGCATCACCTATTATCTACCTGTGTGTACCTGCAGTGTACACACGGTTAGTGGAGGAGTCTGCACTGTATATTAAAAAACCTATCCTATGCCCCCCTCGACATGTTTCGCCGCAAGACGCGGCTTTGTCAAGAGGCTTAAGGGCACTGAATGAAAAAGCGCCAAAACAGGGGTTAAATAACCTCCTATTGTGACATCATGGTGGGGTGATATTCACTTCTGATTGGTGGGACGCCATCCCATCCAATCATCCTCTATTTAATTTGATGGACATTTCCATGCACCTATTGCTGCTCTCATAGCTCAACCAATCCGCATGGTTGTTTATTGGTTGCCTCGGTAATGCATCACATGATTACTGCGTCATGATCTCAGAGCCGATGTTCACATCCGCCTCCTGCGCTATGACCCCTGCGCGAGCTCTTGTACCAGCGCCGATATTCATATCCGCTTCCTGCGCCGTGACCCCTGCGCGAGCTCTTACACCAGCGAGCGTACCTTGCTGTCGGAGCTGCGCAGTTCTATATGCGCGGGGACTTAGTCTCCAGGGGCATTTCCAAATAGATATAATAGTCAGTCACTATGTAATTTCATATGCGCCAGAATTTTTTCTATATAAGGGCTGCATGATGTAATCTGCAGCCCTTATATAGAAAAAATTCTGGCGCATATGAAATTACATAGTGACTATTATATCTATTTGGAAATGCCCGTGGAGACTAAGTCCCCGCACATATAGAACTGCGCAGCTCCGACAGCAAGGTACGCTCGCTGGTGTAAGAGCTCGCGCAGGGGTCACGGCGCAGGAAGCGGATATGAATATCGGCGCTGGTACAAGAGCTCGCGCAGGGGTCATAGCGCAGGAGGCGGATGTGAACATCGGCTCTGAGATCATGACGCAGTAATCATGTGATGCATTACCGAGGCAACCAATAAACAACCATGCGGATTGGTTGAGCTATGAGAGCAGCAATAGGTGCATGGAAATGTCCATCAAATTAAATAGAGGATGATTGGATGGGATGGCGTCCCACCAATCAGAAGTAAATATCACCCCACCATGATGTCACAATAGGAGGTTATTTAACCCCTGTTTTGGCGCTTTTTCATTCAGTGCCCTTAAGCCTCTTGACAAAGCCGCGTCTTGCGGCGAAACATGTCGAGGGGGGCATAGGATAGGTTTTTTTAATATACAGTGCAGACTCCTCCACTAACTGTGTGTACACTGCAGGTACACACAGGTAGATAATAGGTGATGCCTGGCTGGCACAGATAATCAATAATACAGGAGGAGAGAGACACTGCAAATTTTAACTCCTTTTTTGTTGGTGTTTTGAAATTAATAAAGATTATACCTTTTAACAAATATATGGGAAATATAGGGAATTAGTGGATCACTTCGGTGATCTTTTGGTGAACGGGCTTCTGTGTTCACACCTGCCCCCCCCCCTCGTCACGCCCCTTTACCATAGACTTGCATTGAGGGAGCGGGGCGTGACGTCACCAGCGCCAAATTGCGCGCTGGAGGCGGGCCTGCTGGCTGCATTTGAATATGCATCAGCGCTGGTCACATGAGCGCACGGTAGGCAAAATCGCTCACCTGACCAGCGCCAATGAATATTCAAATCCAGCCCGCGGGCCTGACTCCAGCTGCAATTCAGCGCTGGAAGTAGCCGAACTTCAGAAGCACTGGGCGCCAAACTTCAAGTACAAATATAGGTCAGAAACCCTGCACCGGTCTCCTGTTCACCCACACTATAACCCGGTGTATTGGGTTTAGTGTGCGCATCTTAGCACAGAGCGCCGTACATTTATGGCGGTGTTCCAGGATCGCCACGTCCCGGCATATAGCCCAGGGGGGGTCCTGAAACCTCCCCCCGACAGTCAATTCAGACCGTCGATCTTAGTCGATTCCGGGTCATACGGGCCATCACTCCTATCCCTGCTATTGGCGGGTCAGAAGCGACCTACCAATAGCAGATCGGGGGAAGGGTGGGGGGTTTAAAGTTCTGTTCTGCCCACCGACAGTTATCCGGGCCAAACGGGGAAACGTTCCTGTGACCAGCGGCAGTGGAGGTCCCTTAGCAGGTGAGTTGGTGCAGCGATCCTACGGAAACCGGTGAGTTGCCTAGCAACATCTGGAGGGCTACAGTTTGGAGAACACTATACAGTGGTCTCTCAACTGTAGCCCTCCAGATGTTGCAAAACTACAAATCCCAGCATGCCCAGACAGCAAACTGCGGTGTGGGTATGCCTGGATATGTAGTTTTGCAACAGCTGGAGGGCTACAGTTTGGAGATCACTGTGCGGTGGTTTCTAAACTGTGGCCAGTCAGATCTTGCAAAACTACAACTCCCAGCATGCACGAACAGCAAACGGCTGTCTCGCCACACTAGGAGTTGTAGTTCCATATCTCCAGCTGTTGCATAACTAAATCTCCCAGCATGCCCTTAGATGATCAGTACATGCTGGGAGTTTTGCAACAGCTGGAAGCACACTGGTAGGAACATACTGAGTTAGGTAAAAGAACCTAACTGAAGGTTTTCCAACCAGTGTGCCTCCAGCTGTTGCAAAACTACAACACCCAGCATGCACAGTCTGTCGGGGGGGGGGGGGGGGGGGGGAGTTGTAGTTTTGCAACAGCTGGATGTTTGGCCCCCCGCCTCCCATGTGAATGTACAGGGTACACTCACACGGGCAGGTTTACAGTGAGTTTCCTGCTTCAAGTTTGAGCTGCGGCAAGTTTTCCCGCAGCGCAAACTCCTAGCGGAGTATGCAGGGGTATAGTGAGCCTTAACACCCCACAGGTGTATGCAAATTTTAGTTAAAGTTTGATGGGAAAATGAAAAAAAAATTTTTTTAAATAAAATGCTGGTGTTACCCTACATTTTTCCCTTTCGCATGGGAAAATAGGGGAAAAAAAAGCCCCCCAAAATTTGTAACCCCATTTCCTCTGAGTAAGAACATATCCCATATGTGGATGTTAAGTGCTCTGCGGGCGAACTAGAATGCTCAGAAGAGAAGGAGTGCCATTGGGCTTTTAGAGAGAAAATTTGTCCGGAATTGAAGGCAACGTGTGTTTACAAAGCCCCCATAGTGCCAGAACAATGGACGTAATGTAATAAGGGGTACAGTGAGCATTTACGCCCCACAGGTGTCTGACTGATTTCTGGAATAGTGGTCTGTGAAAATGAAAAAATGTAATTCTTCATTTGCTCAGCCCACTGTTCCAAAGACCTGCCAAATGCCAGTGGGGTGTAAATGCTCACTGCACCCCTTATTAAATTCTGTGAGGGGTGTAGTTTTCTAAATGGGTCACATGTGGGGGGGTCCACTGTTCTGGCACCACGGGGTTCTTTTGTAAACGCACATGGCCCCCGACTTCTATTCCAACCAAATTCTCTCTCCAAAAGCCCAGTGGCGCTCCTCTTCTGAGCATTGCAGTGTGCCAGCAGAGCACTTGAGGTATTTCCGTACTCAGAAGAAATGGGGTTACACATTTTGGGGGGCATTTTCTACTATTACCCCTTGTAAAAATGTTAAATTTGGCGAAAAAACAGCATTTTAGTGAAAAAAAAATTTTTCCTTCATTTTACACATCCGACTTTAATGAAAAGTCGTCAAATACCTGTGGGGTGTTAAGACTCACTGTTCCCCTTGTTACGTTCCTTGAGGGGTTCCTTTTATGCGCTGTTCTGGCACCATAGGGGCTTCCCAAATGCGACATGCCCCCCAAAACCATTTCAGCAAAATTTGCTTTCCAAAAGCCAAATGTGACTCCTCTTTAGAGCATTGTAGGTCGTCCGCAGAGCATTTTACGTCCTAACACGGGGTTACAAATTTTGGGAGACATGTTCTCCTATTACCCCTTGTAAAAATTAAAAATTTGGGGGAAAACCAGAATTTTTGTGAAAAAAAATAAATAATAATTTACACATCCAACACCGAAAAGTCATCACACACCTGTGGGGTGTTAAGGCTCACTGTTCCCCTTGTTACCTTTCTTGAGGGGTGTAGTTTCCAAAATAGTATGCCATGTGTTTTATTTTTATTTTTTTATTTTTTTGCTGTTTTGGCACCATAGGGGCTTCCTAAATGTGACATGCCCCCCAAAAACCATTTCAGAAAAACTCACTCTCCCAAATCCCACTGTCACTCCTTCCCTTCTGAGCCCTCTAGTGCACCCACAGAGCACTTGACATACACATATGGAGGTATTTCCTTACTCGAGAGAAATTGGGTTACACATTTTAGGAAGATTTCTCTACTAACCCTTGAAAAAAAAAAATTAAAAAACTGGATCTACGAGAACATCTGAATGTAAAAAAATGAAGATTTTGAATTTTCTCCTTCACTCTGCTGCTATTCCTGTGAAACACCTTATAATGGGGTCATTTGTGGGGTATTTCTAATATGAAGGCCCTTCAAATCCACTTCAAAACTGAACTGGTCCCTGAAAAATTCCGATTTTGAAAATGTTTTGAATAATTGGAAAATTGCTGCTTAACTTTGACGCCCTCTGATGTCTTCCAAAAGTAAAAACATGTCAACTTTATGATGAAAATATAAAAGTAGACATATTGTATATGTGAATCAATATATCATTAATTTGGAATATCCATTTCCCTTTATAAGCAGAGAGTTTCAAAGTAAAAAAAAATGCTAAATTTTTCATCAAATTTTGGACTTTCACGAAGAAATGATGCAAGTATAGACGAAAATTTACCACTAACATGAAGCAGAATATGTCACGACAAAACAATCTCGGAATCAGAATGAAAAGTAAAAGCATCCCAGAGTTATTGATGCTTAGTGACAGTGGTCAGATTTGCAAAAAAAAAAAAGACTGCGTCCTTAAGGGCTTAAGCAATCACAGAGCCAGGGAGGACTCAGAGGACAAGGTAAGGCCTCAAGCTTCCCTAGCAACCCATATGTAATTGCGGGAATAGTGTCATTTAATGTTTAAATGCTGTAATCTGTATAGATTACAGTATTTAACCAGTTAAATGACAGACATCGTAGCGATCTCCGTCAGATGTCAGCTGCTGATCGCAGCAGTAATCTCCTGGTTAGGACGCAGACCCGGCCTGTGTCATGTCCGCTCACCCAACCCATCACGTACATGTATGTCATGGGTCGGAAAGGGGTTTAAAGACCAAGGGCATACCTGTACACCCTGGTCCCGTTACCGGGGTTTGAGGTGTGCTCACGAGCTGAACACACTTCATGCCCAAAGGGGCCCAGTTCTATTGGCAGCCTGGACCCATGGTTAATGGTACACACTGACGATCAGGCTGATGCTCGTCAATAACCCTTTAGATGCCGCAATCAAAAGTTAATAAAAGTGAATTAACCTCTTCACTAATAAAAGTTTGAATCGCCCCTCTTTTCCAATTTTTTTTTTTTTTTTTTATAAAATGTAATAAAAAACAATCATATTTAGTACCGACCAAGTGCAGACATGTCCGAACTATTAAAATATAAGATTAGTTAAACCGCACGGTCGATGGTGTACACGTTAAAAAGAACACGCATTTTTGTGGTCACTTCATATACCATAAAAAATAAAAAGCAATCACAAAAGTGCAATCAAAACAAAAAACTAAAGATCATGGTGCAAAAATGGAGCCCTCATGTAGCCCAGTATGCAGAAAAAAGGACAATTTTAAAGGGGTAGTCCAGTGGTGAAACTTATCCCCTATCCTAAGGATAGGGGATAAGTTTGAGATCGCGGGAGGTCCGACCGCTGGGGCCCCCTGCGATCTCTCCGTACGGGGGCAGGCTCTCCGGCCAGATAGCGGGTGTCGACCTCCACACGAAGCGGCAGCCGACACGCCCCCTCAATACATCTCTATGGCAGAGCCAGAGATTGCCGAAGGCAGCTCTTCGGCTCTGCCAGAGAGTTGTATTGAGGGGGCGTGTCGGCCGCTGCTTCGTGCGGAGGTCGACACGCCCCCTTCCCATGGGCTGTCAGGGCTCTGTACAGGAGATCGCAGGGGGCCCCAGCGGTCGGACCCCCCGCGATCTCAAACTTATCCCCTATCCTTAGGATAGGGGATAAGTTGTTCACCACTGGACTACTCCTTTAAAGCATACTAATTTTGGTGCATGTAGTTTTTTTTTTTTTTTTACGTAGTAAAATAAAACCTACATAAATTGTGTATCCTTGTAACCGTATGTACCTACAGAATAAAGATAAGGTACCATTCTTACCGAAAGTTACAAAATGTTTTTTTTTTCAATTTCACTCCACAAATAATATTTTGGTTTCACCATTGATTTTGTTATAAAATAAATGAAGTCATCACAAAGTACAATTGGTGATGCAAAAAACGAGTCCTTATATGGGTCTGTAGGTGCAAAATTTTAAGTGTTATGAATTTTAGAAGGGGAGGAGGAAAAAGCAAAAGTGCAAAAACAAAAATTGGCCCGGTCCTTGAGGCCAAAAAGGGCTTGGTCCTTAAAGGGTTACCGTAAGAACAAGGCAGGATTCATATTGTAGAAGAATGTTGCTGGAATGCTTATCAAGCTGCATAGTGGTGGCTGGCCCACTGAGTGTAAAAGGGGGTTTTGTTTACTGCCTCCCCATGCGTTAAAACAATTTAAAAAAAATGAATGATGATGCTGCTGCGACTCCTTTCTCTAGGCGGTGTAGGGCAGCTCGGGCCTCTGGATCATCCCCAGTATGAAGGCACATGTTCCGTCAGCATAATAATGTGTATGGCGAGAACCACAGCATCCTGCTCAGCTTCAGGTACTGCTCCCCCTATATCTATATGAATGTGACATTCAGCAGGCAAGCTACTACTGTATATATGTGTGTGTGTGTGTGTGTGTGTGTATATGTGTGTGTGTGTGTGTGTGTGTGTGTGTGTGTGTGTTTAGGGGGGGTGGGTGGATTGGAGGGTTAGTTGTGTTGTCTGTGGTTCCTACCCACAAGGGGAAGGGCAAGATACTTCAGTGGGAAACCTACCTACCAACCCATTGACAGTCACACTTAACTGGGCGTGATGCTAGCCGACACCTATATTGCAGCAGCAGGTTCAGCCAATTTTATGGTGTATGAGCATTAGAGATGAGCGAACTTACAGTAAATTCGATTCGTCAAGAAATTCTCAGCTCGGCAGTTGAGGACTTTTCCTGCATAATTGAGTTCAGCTTTCCGGTGGACTGGAAAAGGTGGACACAGTCCTAGGAAAGAGTCTTCTAGGACTGTATCCACCTTTTCCAGCCCACGGGAGCACCTGAAAGCTGAACTCATTTATGCAGGAAAAGTCATCAACTGCCGAGCCGAGAAGTTCGTGATGAATCGAATTTACTGTAAGTTTGCTCATCTCTAATGAGCATCTTTGCATTTACTGTTACTTTTCCCCTATATTGCAAACATTGTAATCAGCAGTTATCTTACCACAGGCAGAATTACAGGAAAGGTAATATATATTATAAAGTGCAAGGCAGATAACAGGACCCACCTGTAACTACTCTGTTTGGCTTGGGAGAAATGTTATTTATGAAAAAAAAATATATATATATATACAAAACAAAAACCGTAGTTGTGAATCCAGTTCCAGCCCTCATAAAGACAGCATACTGATTGATGTTGTAGACACTGTCAGGCTGGGATATGCTGCCATAACACAGATTCCACAATAAAGCAGTCTGAACTAGACTAGGTCCATACTGTGTTTAAGCAGTTTCTCAGAGGTATGACTGCCAGCATCCTTCCAAAAAACGAATTGCTGTTACAGAAAGCCATCCATTTTAGTGGCCCGAAAAGACACCTAGGGGGAGATTGATCAAAACCTGTCCAGAGGAAAAGTTGCCCAGTTGCCCATAGCAACCAGATTGCTTTGTTAATTTTTAAAAAGGCCTCTGCAAAATGAAAGAAGCAATCTGATTGGTTGTTATGGGCAACTGGGCAACTTTTCCTCTACACAGTTTTTGATAACTCTCCCCCCTAGTGACTCCAGGACATATGCGCTAGTTTAAGCAGACTGAACAATGCAGAAGATGATGCTTTTCAGTTCACTTAAAATATTGTATACGTCCCAAATGGGGTCACTAGGTGACTCTGTTCAGGCCACTGAAATGAATGGTGTCCCCTCTGCTGCTCTCTATTAGCATCCGGTAGACATCGGCATCCCGTTACAGTATACAGATGGATACTTCTGACTGGCTGCTAAAACACAGTATGAACCTAGCTTAAAGCTTGCAAATTTTTTTTATCAATCATGGCAATTTAGTGGAGGACAGATTCGCAATGATGCTTCCCAACTACTTTAATACATCAAAATTACCATAAGTGTCAGCAGCAATGCTATTGTCTGGGCATGCTGGGAGATGTAGTTTCACAACAGCTGGAGACACACTGTTTAAAAAGCACTCCACTAGATTGTGATGATAGCGGTTGAACTAATAGGGAGTAGTGGTAAATCATACTAATAGGGAGTAGTGGTAAATCATACTAATAGGGAGTAGTGGTAAATCATACTAATAGGGAGTAGTGGTAAGTCCACTTCCATCAAGGTTGTTACTTTTTCCTTGAATGATGTAAAATACATTTAGGCTGGGTTCACACACAGTATTTTGGTTAGCATTTTTAGCCAAAACCTGTCAGGCCAAAGCACGGCTCTAATGGCCCTAAAGCAACAAAGAGATCTAATATGACCCATGTTCGGGCAAGGGTTGTATCCATATTAGAGTGTGTAAATGCAGACAAAGGCTATGCTCCCATTTTGCAGACACTATAAATAATTAAAAATGATGAAATGCGCACTTTAAAAGTTTCATACAATATTAGCACAAGACCTAATTGTAACAATTGCTTATAGTAGTAGTGTAACAGAACATAAACTGTACAGACAGGACCTTAGTAGAATAGGTCTGCACTGCGCACACGGTAAAACGTATGAAATAGACACATTATTGTTTAGTTTAGCCAAAAAATGTTTAAAGTTCTGTATTAGAAAAGCTTGGGGAAAAAAAAAAATACATAGCAACTTTTTTTTTGTACAAAGTCCTGTCACCAGAAACAGATGTGTTAAAATGGAGACAATTCAATAAATTTAAGCATGGTATGTACAATAATGGAATCCAGAAATCCACAACATTGCAGTCCATATATTCTCCTACTTCCACTCTTTGAATAAAGGTACGCTTTAGGTTTAAATATGGTGTATGGACATTTTGGCGTTAAAAGCTCACGTGACTTCGGACATCGTTTATGTGTTTCACCATTTTTTGAATATGTTCAGACCTATAGTTGAAGAAAAGAAAAACATACAACAGTAAGTATAGCAGTGGGACAAGAAGATAAATTGTTAAAAGGATAAGTTTGCCTATGAGCACTATTTTTCTAGTTTGCACATATACACTCAATTTGAGTAACTTTGTATATAACACCTGCATTATGTTGTATGCAACAAATCTGCCACTTCTGTATTCATTTGTGATCTGCTTCTACTCTAGACAGTTCCTGACATGGACAAAGGTGGCAAAGAGTATATAGCTGTTAATAAGCATTGGAAGGCTAAAGATTTTTAAATAGAAGTAATTTACAAATCTTTAACTTTCTGGCACCAGTTGATTTGAAAACATTTGTTTTCCACTGGAGTATCCCTTTTAAGGGTTTGCAGGAAAGATAAGACACGCCAAGTTCAAATACAGGAAGTGGGGGTGGGTTTAAGATGCAGAAGAGAGGAAGGGCATCTGGACTGGGTACCTTCAATCTGTAAGCCTGTCTGCCTCCTCCAAAAGATCCACACTGTGAAAGAATGGTAAAATCAAGGCTTCCCTCTCATCTCACCACCCATACATTTCTGGACAGCTTTCTTTTGTGATATTAATATCTACACAGAACTGTCACTTGAATGTAATCCCATCTCCCTTCTGCACTGTAAGCTGCCGACAAGCTGAAGTGGTATCAGTGCCTCAGTCACTGACTTTGAAGGCCAGTCCTGTGGTGTTAGGATGACAGAAACTGGAGGAAATGGAGACCAGTGGTGAACTATAGGCATCAGCTGTGGGATACTAGGAGTAAAGGAGCATGTTCAATATTATTACACCACCCAAAGTCCTGGAGCAAATTTTGTTTTTCTCCAGCCAAGCCTTTTAACCAAACAATTCATGTGTTTTAAAAACAACAAGCACTTTATGTACTAAATTTTGCTGAACTGTAAATACTACCCATTCACTCAATTCTAGCTGGCATTTCAGATCTGCAGGAGGATAATGGGATGGCAGCAGGGTCACTAGAGGAGCTGCAGAGCGATAGCAGAAGCTGCCGAGTGACAGCAAAGAGACCTCACCCCAGAGCTTGTTCACTAGTGCTTTAGAATGCCTTTTAAGCAAATATTAGTGTATGCAGACAAAGAGGAGCAAGACCTCCTTCTCTGTGTGTGTGTGTGTGTGTGTGTGTGTGTGTGTGTGTGTGTGTGTGTGAGAGTGTAGTGTATGGAAGCTTTCATATTGGAGCTTATATAGCTCAGGGACAAGTGAAAATTAAAAATGGAGCCCGAAGAGCAGACATTTGGTGAAAATGCCATAAAGTTATACAATGGGCAGAAATAGTGCCCCCCATGTGCATGCAAAACAATGTAGCCTAAAAAATTTCTTAAAGCGTACCTGTCAGATCACCCCAAAAAAAAAAAAAAAAAAAAAAATGTTATATGTTGCTCAGTATCTCATCCTGATCATGTACATATTTTTATGTGTCTATGACCTATTTCTCAGAAAGCTTTATTTCTGAATTACCATAATGCTGTCGACCAGAAGCAGGGGGGCAGGTACCTTTCTTCTCCTCAGGTGATAACCACTCCTCCTCCTCCCTCAGTCACTGGTCTCAGGAGTGAGCATCTGAAACCCTATCCTTTCTGGTTTTTTTGCTAACACACTAACACACACACACTAACACACACACACTAACACACTAACACACACACACACACACACACACACACACACACACTAACACACACACACTAACACACACACACTAACACACACACACACACACACACACTAAGCTTTTGCAAAACTACAGCTCCCAGCATGCCAACACATCATTTGGCTGTGCTGGCATGCTGGGAGTTGTAGTTGTAGTTTTGCAACAGTTGGAGGCATATGATTGTAGTCCCCCTGTATAAGATACACACACACACACACACTGACTTAATTTATTCATACACATGCACATTACCTAGAAAACACAGATTTACACACATACATAACCTCACACACACATATATGCATGCTGGGACACTTCATTTTTAAACAAAAAAATCCTCCCTTCAGTCCCCATCTTCAGTCCCCATCTTCAGTCCCCATCTTCATTCATCATCTGTGTACTCCCGCCCCTCCCCCCCCCCCTTCTCCTCACATGAGGAGCCTGAAGTAAACACAGACCGTGAGGAAGCCGATCACAGCAGCTTTAGATCTGCAGAACTGTCAATCATGAAGTGCGTCCATGACATAGGTGATGACAAGTGGACACAACCATGCTGGTATGTATCCCAGGAGGGAGTATTTTGACTGGCTTTTTCAGTATAAAATACTGAAAAAAAAAATTATGAAAGCAATTAGAAAACCTATTGGTTTTGCATGCTTTACCACATATCAAATGTTTTTATATCTGAAAGTGCCCATTTAAAATAACAGCTACACTTTAACTGCCATAGTTAGCAAATAAATGTATTTTTTGATTGAAAAAACATGGATCACAGTTATTCACAGTCCTACATGCAAGCCCCTGTCACTCCAAACAAATTAAAAATTTGCCATATGGAGAGTTCATTTGGAGCAAACATAACTGCTCTACAACAGAACTCAGGTTTGTTAATCCTACAGCTTCTGACTGTCCCTGTTCTCTAATACTTACTGTTCTTTCAACACAGCAAGGATATTCTTCCGCTGGTAGTCACTGAGAGTCAGATTGGATTTTCTTGGACTTTTTACTTTTTCCATTTTACGCTCTTGATAATCCATTTTCAATTTGACCTGTGTACAAGGAAAATAAATAAAAACCATGCAGCTGGACGGTAACTTCGATTCCAGGGCCCCTCACAGCTATGATCCCACAGCATTTGTATACATGTATATCAGCTTGGAACACCCATATATAACACACAAGTTCAAGGCAAATTAGCCCACAAATCCCTTTGATTCCAATGGGGGAAACACAGCATAACTCACATTAAGTGTATTTTTATGCTGCTCATTTAAATTTATAAAACAAATTATATATATTTCAAAAGGTGTTATCCAGCAACAGAAAAAAAACTGTCAAATCCTTCCAAAAAGGAGATTTTTGTTTACTTACCGTAAAATCTCTTTTTCGGAGGATCCATTGGGGGACACAGACCGTGGGTGTATGCTGCTGTCTTTAGGAGGTGTGACAAAACAAGGTGTGATAAAAAAGAGTCGGCTCCTCCCAGCAGGATAAACCCACCTTCAGGCCACTGAGCTAATCAGTTTAAGTTCCAGAGCAATAGGAGGAGACCAACAGGTCAAAGAAAAACCCAAAACTGTCCGAGAACCAGAAGAAAAAAACATAACTGAACACACCCTCGGACAGAGAACCAAAGGTAATCCCAAAAAGGGCGGGAGCGGTCGTCGCCCCCCCCCACCCCCCAATGGATCCTCCAAGAAAGAGATTTTGCGGTAAGTAAACAAAAATCTCCTTTTCTCTATTGGCTCCATTGGGGGACACAGACCGTGGGACGTACCAAAGCCGTCCCTTGGGTGGGCAGATAAACAGTCAGGCATACGGCCGATCTACTGCCGCCTGCAACACTTTATGACCCAGACTAGCATCAGCCGATGCGAAAGTATGGACTCGGTAAAACCTCGAGAAAAAATGTGCAAAGACTACCAGGTAGCCGCCTTGCAAATCTGCGAGGCCGAGGCTCTATTCTGGAGAGCCCAGGATACCCCAACAGAACGGGTAGAAATAGCCACAAGCCTGAAAGGAGGAATCTTCCCCTTGCAGCTATAGGCTTCCGAAATGGAAGCGATAGGCTTCCGACTCCACCGAGAAATGGTGGCCTTGGAAGCAGGTTGTCCCGTGCGACGACCTTCCGTAAGGACGAAAAAGGAATCACACTGACGAAACGAAGAATTGATGGAGAGATAAGACCGAACAGCTCGAACTACATCCAGCTTGTGTAGTAAGCACTCCTTAGGATAAGAAGGAGCAGGACAAAAAGACGGGAGGACAATGTCCTCATTGAGATGAAAGGCCGAAACCACCTTAGGCAAAAAGGAAGGATCTGGCCGGAAAACAACCTTGTCCTGGTGGATGACCAGAAATGGAAAACGCCAGGAAAGAGCTGCCAATTCAGACACCCTCCGGATGGAGGTGATAGCAACGAGAAACGCCACTTTCTAAGAAAGGAGGCGGAGAGACACCTCTCTAAGGGGCTCAAAGGGTGCACCCTGGAGGACACTCAGAACCAAATTCAAGTCCCAAGGGGCAGAGGGTGACCAATAAGGAGGAACAGCGTGCGCCACTCCTTGAAGGAAGGTCCGGACATGAGAATTAGAAGCCTGGGGCCGCTGGAAAAAAACAGCAAGGGCCGAAACCTGACCTTTGAGTGAACTGAGAGACAACCCCAGTTCCAACCCCGACTGCAAAAAAGGAGAGAAGACTGGGAACCGAGAAGGTTACCGGGGAGAAGTCCTGAGCTTCATACCAACAAAAATAAGACCGGCAAGTACGGTGGTAAATTCTTGCGGAGGAGGGCTTACGAGCCCTGAGCATGGCGTGAATGACTTGGGAAGAGAACCCGCGGGCCTTCAAAACCGCGGTCTCAACTGCCACGCCTTCAAATGCAACGACTGTAAATTGGGGTGGCAAAGAGGGCCCTGAGAGAGCAGGTCCGGACGGAGCGGAAGGCGCAGTGGAGCGTCGTCCAGGAGCCTGACTACGTCGGTGTACCACGGCCTTCGGGGCCAATCTGGAGCTACCAGAATGGCGGGGACGTCCTCTGCTTTGAGCTTCCTCAGCACCCTGGGAAGGAGCGGAAGGTGAGGGAAAAGATAGGGTAGGGCAAACCCCGCCCAAGGAATCACTAGGGCGTCCACAGCCTGAGGGTCCACGTCTGGAATGCCCCAGAGGTGGCAGAGTTGCGCGAAGACCTCTGGATGTAGAGACCACTCCCGGGGTCGGGTGAGGACCGACTGAGGAAGTCCGCTTCCCAGTTGAGCACTCCCGGAATGTGAATCGCCAAAATGGCCGGAACCTTGCTTTCCGCCCAGGTGAGAAACTTGGTCACCTCAGCCATGGCTGCCGAGCTGCAAGTGCCGCCCTGTTGATTTATGTACACCACGGCCGTGGCGTTGTCCGACTGGAAGTGGACAGGACGGGACTCCCAATGAAGAAGACAAAGAAGAAGAAATCGCCCGTAATTCTAATATGTTTAATCGGAAGAAGGGTCTCTCGGGGAGACCAGAGTCCCTGAAGCGTCCAATCCCTGAACACGCCGCCCCAGCCCGACAGGCTGGCATCCGTGGTAACTACCTGCCAATGAAGGGGAAGAAATGACCGCCCTTGGAGAAGAAGGGGGGAGCGGAGCCACCAGAGCAGAGACTGACGGACCCTGCGAGGGAGAACAATCTGACGATCGAGGGACAGAGGAGACCTGTTCCATCGAGAGAGAATCGCCAGTTGAAGGGGGCAGTAATGAAACTGGGCAAAGGGTACGGCCTCCATAGTTGCCACCATCCGACCCAGGACTTCCATACAAGTGTGGATAGGGACTGAGACCTGGGTCCGAAGGGAGCGGACCCCCGACAGAAGCGCCAGACGTTTGTCCGGCGGGAGACAAATTCGGGCAGAGGCCATGTCAAAACGAAGTTCCAGGAAGGTTAGAGACTGGGTAGGATGGAGGACTGACTTGTCCCGATTGACCATCCATCCAAGGCGTTCCAGAGTGTGGAGAGTGACGTCCAGATTCTCGGCTCTGATTGGAGTTTTGATGAGGTCATCCAGGTAGGGTATCACCAAGATTCCCCTCGACCGTAACAGGCCCATGACTGGCGCAAGGATCTTTGTAAAGACCCGAGGAGCCGTGGCTAGACCAAAGGGGAGGGCTACGAATTGAAAAAGCCCCTCCGGAACCGCAAAGCGGAGGTACCGATGATGGCCTGGAAATGTTGGCATATGGAGGTAGGCATCCTTGATGTCCACAGATGAAAGAAACTCCTTGTTCCAGGGATGCCACCACTAAACGGAGAGATTCCATTCGGAAGTGGCGGACAAGAAGATGACGGTTGAGACGCTTGAGGTCTAGGATTGGTCGCACCGAACCGTCCTTCTTGGGAACCACAAAAAGATTGGAATAGAAGCCCCGAAACCGTTCCCCTGGAGGAGCGGGAACGATAACCCCCTGGAGAAGCAGAGACTGGAGAGCCGCTCGAAAGCGCTTCGCCAAAGGAGGAGACCGGGGGCCCGGGATCGAAAAAAGCGAGTCCTGAATGTGTGAGGTCCAGATGTCTCGAAAAAGTAGAAGTGGGTTTGCGGTTGCCTGATTTGGGCGCAAAACGGCCGGACCGGTTGGAGTCAGATTTCCATGACGGGCGTGCCCGTAATCAGGAAGCCTTCTTGTCCCGCGAGGGCGCCTGCCCGGACCCTTTGCTGGAGCCAGAGGTCCGAAAGGAAAAGGACTTCCTTTGGGAAGTAGGGCGAGGCTTATTTTGAGGTAACAAGGAACTCTTACCTCCCGTTGCCTCAGAGATAATCTCATCAAGGCGTTTGCCAAAAAGACGGCCACCCGTAAAAGGAAGCTCAGTGAGAGACCTTTTGGAAGCGGCATCCGCATTCCAAGCCTTAAGCCACATAGAGCGGCGGAGAGCCACTAGGTAACCCACAGCAAAGGCAGAACAACGGGCTGACTGCATGGAAGCTGCGCACACGAAGTCCCCAGCTTTAGAGCATTGGAGAGCCAGAGCAGATAGATCTTCTGGGGGATCCCGATACGATATCCTGATGGAGCTTTTGACACCACTCCGACAGAGCCTTGGACACCCATGTCGAGGCGAAGATGGGAAGAGAAGAGCCAGCTGTTTCAGAGGCAAACTTCGCTAAGGATTCTACCTTCTTGTCCGTGGGATCCTTGAAGGCAGCGGCATCTACCAGAGGCAGTGTAGTCGCCTTAGAGATCCGGGAGATTGGTGGATCCACTGAGAGAGGGGAAACCAGCTTAGTGACAAAGTCCTTGTCAAATGGATAACTTTCTTGAATCTTCTTGATTCCCGGGAACCTCTTGTCTGGATGTTTCCATGCAGAGTCCAGAATGTCATCAAAGTCAGTGTGAGCTGAACCTTTGAGGTGCTGGCTTAGCACGATGAAAGGATACTCCTGGAGTGACATCCGAAGATCCTGGGTCCTCTAATTGAAAGGTGTCTCTTATGGCTGTCACCAATGAGTTCACCGTTTCAATTGAGTCCGAGCGGTCCTCTGAGTCCGATGCTGGCTCGGAAGCCTCGTCCACCAGTTCACCAGGAGAATGTGAACGAGTAGAGGCAGTCCTGGAGGGGGGCGACCCTGACCGGGTACGCGGCTCTGGCGTGGCAGAGCGGAGACTCCGAGAATGTCCTCTGGAGGAGCGATGTTTGTGCCCAGATGACAGGGGGGTGGGACCCACGAGGGGAACGCTCATGTCTATCTGAAGACTCAATGGAAGAGTCAGACGAGGCACCCCTAGTACGTTTGTGCGAGCGTAAAATATGTGGAGACGGGGAGCGGGACCTCTCAGAGGCCCTGCGCAGGGAAGACCCCTTCAAGGCGGACGCCACTTCCGGGAGGCCTCAGCCACCGAACGGGAGACTTGGGTCAAGTCAGCCATATACTGTCAGGGAAGAAACCCAGGCTGGTGGAGCGCCTGAACCCACCGGAACCGAAAGGGCATCAGGGGGTCTGGGGGAGCAGGCAGGGCAAGTGGGCTCGGTAGAGCCAGGCATTTTGGTACTACAGTGCTTACAGACAAAATAAGTCACTGAGGTTCCAGGTTTCTGTTTAGAGGAAGGAACAGCTCTGGGTACGGACATTATAAGAAAAAAGACAGGAACTTTGTCACCCTAGTCTGTGTCCCCTGGCAGCTGCAGTGAGGAGAACGGCTCCAAGCAGCTAGTGTGAGGAAACAGGCCAGCCAATAGCAGAGGAGGGCGTGCCTGAAGCAGAGGCACTAACTAATTGGCCCCCTTCTGACTGAAAATCGCCCCCACGGCGCTGATTGGAGGCTATTTCGCGCCTCAGAAGAGCACCGACAGCCCTGTTGGTGGATCTAAGAACAGGCCAAGAAGAAGCTGTAATGGCGCCCGCTCCTTGTCCCGAGCGCACGTCAACCACATATGCGCTCGGGGGAACAGAGCGGGCGGCCAATACGCCGGCAGAGACTGCCGGAGAAAGCGAAAGTAAGCCAACGCAGAGAGCGCCCGGCTCGAACCAGCGCCGCGGCTGTCAGCCGCATATAAGGCGCTGCGGTCTAGACACAGTAAACACACACACCAGTGAAAAACAGAGTATATGCCCCCTCAGATGACACTGCTCCCCCAGAATAAAGGTCCAGAATAAAAGTCCATCCCCAGTAAGCCAGCCTCATAACCTTAAAAGGTGGGCCAAAACAGGGGGTCTCCATAAGTTGCAAGTCCGCACCTGAGGAAAAAAGGGGGGGGGGGGGGGGTACGTACTTCAGTCAGAAGAACTTACCTAATGGAGCCTTCAGTGAAGTCATCAGTCAGCTTAGTTACCTGCATCACGCCTGGCTGCTATGCGCGAGTGAGGCGAGCAGGGAAATAGGGGGACCCGGATCCATGAGGTACCAACCCAGGCGCTGACCGTTGGCGAGGGGGGGGGTGAACAGCGCATATAAGCAATGTCTGTGCCCCCTTACTCGCAATGGGGAAACAGGGAACCGGAGTCCCTGAGTCCCCACCTGAAAACAGAAAAGAAAAAGGAATAAAAAAAGACTAATACGTCCCTATACTAGAATAAAAAATCAGAAGACCTGGTCTGGAGAATTCCAGACCGTGTCCACCTCCTTCAGACACTAAGCTTAATCTGATTAGCTCAGGGCCTGAAGGCGGGTATATCCTGCTGGGAGGAGCAGACTTTTTTTTATTACCATAGTGTCACACCTCCTAGAGACAGCAGCATACACCCACGGTCTGTGTCCCCCAATGGAGCCGATAGAGAAATGTACCACACCAGTCCACTGGTTGTGTGTGGTATAACAACTCCGCTTCATTCACTTCAATAAAACCTCACACAACCTGCAAACAAAAGTGGTGCAGTGTTATGAAGAAATTTGCAGTTTTTCTAAAACTGGATAACCCCTTTAAACTATTACTAATGAAATCAGCTTTTTTTAGCCTTCTTTATATGTCATGCAACATTCCCTTTTACCTGTTTTATTGCATTATCCAGATGATGTATTTGTTCATGCATTGTAAGTAGCTCTTTCTTCATATCTCGTTCACTGTCTGTCAAAACAGGATGTCTAGCATTGAAGCTGTGCAGCACAGCCTTTAACCTTTTAAAATAGGAGCATGAGAGGATTGTTTAGATGACAATCGGCAAATTGCAATAATCTTCAACTAAATTATTCCCACCACCACAATCAACAAAAGTCTGTTACACAGGCAATTTAATGAGGAAAATTTCAAACAAAGCAGTTGTACATGACATGAGATTCAAATTTTCTTTCTAAATGAGAGAATCTGCAACTGCTTGAATGGTCTTTTTAATACAGTGGAGGTTCCCATAATTCGTTTCCTTCTACTACCCCTTTCCCAATTCTTTGTTACAATGGTGGCCTCAGTGGTCAATCTCATAGTCCTCCGATGATACTACTCAACTACATTATATACTAGTTCTAGCAGTCTATTCATGAGAGTATATTTTACGCTATACAGAAAGTAAAATAAGTTATGAATATCCATATTGAACGCTAAGACCTTGTGAAAAGAATAGCAAGCTAACCTGCTCATGAGATCATCTTGTTTCTCTTTTGCCTCCTCATATTTCTCAGCAAGACGTTCAGCCATTTCGTGGAGGCTTTTTCTGTAAAATAAAAAAGGCATGGATCTCCATAGCCAATTTACAGTTCTTCTTATACATTCAGTGCAGTACCTAAAGCAGTGGACGCACTAACAGGTGTGATCCCTGGAGTTTAGACTGCTGGAACACCAGTGATCAACAGGGGTCCCCAGAGTGCCTCTTGTATGTACTTGTATGGCCACCACTTAATTCAATACTATGGGACCGACAGTCCAAAGGGAATATTGTGGTGTTTTCGCATAATTATAATTATGGTGTTTTCGCATAAAAGATATGGAAGTATTTTTATGACTAAGACCGGCGTCTGAGCTCCCCCCGAACCACCTACCATCTCCCCTGCAAAGAGAAGAGGACTCTTTCACAGTTACCAGCCAGCCAGGGATCAAGCACCGAGTGAGTGCTCCATACCTTTCTTTATAGGCTATTATTGTCAGAACACTTTATTCCGACGTGAGCACCTCCCATTATCCCAGTCTCCAAACTAATCATGCCCAGCAACAGCTTGTCTGTATAGCGTTGTGGATATTCATTGCTATATCAGCGCCGATTTATAATACTTTTTCTTGTGGATATTTTTAATAGTTTTCTCGTCACCCACTGAAAGTAAATAACCAAAACTTCACACCACTAGTGAAAATTTACCGAAATCCCAGGAAAAGCATGCACAGTTTTTCTGTTTGTTTGTTTATTTTCTTAGATCAGAGCTAAAGAACAACATGTGTCATCATAACAGGACATCGCCGCAGCAGTTTTCTGTGACTACCAGGTTATTAACCCCTTAACGACATCGGACGTAAATGTACGTTATGATGCTGTGGTACTTAACACACCATGACATACATTTATGTCATGAACATGACCGCGAGCACTGTAATGGCGGCCGGAGGTCCCCTCACCTGCCTCCAGCCATTTCCTGGGGTCTTCTGCTCTGGTCTGAGATCGAGCAGACCAGAGCAGAAGATGACCGATAATACTGATCAGTGCTATGCCCTATGCATAGCACTGAACAGTATTAGCACTCAAGTGATTGCTATAAATAGTCCCCTATGGGGACTATTTAAGTGTGTAAAAAAAAAAAAAACCTTGGTATCGCCGCGTGCGAAAATGTCCGAGCTATTCAAATATAATGTTAAAGGGGTATTCCAGGCAAAACCATATAATATATATATATATTAATATATATATATATATATATATATATATATATATATATATATATATATATATACACACACACACATATATATATATATATATATATACACACACATACATATACATATATATACACACACACACACACACACACACACACACACATACATAGGCGCCGGAAAGTTAAACAGATTTGTAAATTACTTAATCTTAATCCTTCCAATAGTTATTAGCTTCTGAAGTTTTCTGTCTAACTGCTCAATGATGATGTCACGTCCCGGGAGCTGTGCATGATGGGAGAATATCCCCATAGGAACTGCACAGCTCCCGGGACGCGAGTCATCAGAGAGCAGTTAGACAGAAAACAACTCAATTTCAGAAGCTAATAACTAATGGAAGGATTAAGATTTTTTAATAGAAGTAATTTACAAATCTGTTTAACTTTCCGGAGCCAGTTGATATATATAAAAAAGTTTTGGCCTGGAATACCCCTTTAACCCCTTAAGGACCAGGGTTTAGTTTTATTTATTTTTTTCCTCCTTACCTTTAAAAAAAAAAATCATAACTTTCAATTTTGCACCAAAAAACCCACATGATGGCTTATTTTTTGCGCCACCAATTCTACTTTGTAATGACATCAGTCATTTTACCCAAAAATCTACGATGAAACGGGGGGAAAAAAATAATTGTGCGACAAAATTAAAGAAAAAAAACACAATTTTGTAACTTTTGGGGGCTTCCGTTTCTACGCAGTGCATATTTCGGTAAAAATTATCTTTATTCTGTAGGTCCATACGATTAAAATGATATCCTATTTGTATAGGTTTGATTTTGTCGTACTTCTGGAAAAAATCATTACTACATGCAGGAAAATGTATACGTTTAAAATAGTCATCTCCTGACCCCTATAACTTAATTTTTTCGCGTATGGGGCGGTATGAGGGCTAATTTTTTGCGCTGTGATCTGAAGTATTTAGCCATTCCATTTTTGTATTGATCGGACATTTTAATCATTTCATTATTTCATAATATAAAAAGTGACCAAAAGTATGCTATTTTGGACTTTTGAATTTTTTTGTGCGTACGCCATTGACCGTGCAGTTTAATTAATGATATATTTTTTATAATTCCGACATTTCCGCACGAGGCAATACCACATTTTTTTTTTTTTTTTTTTTTTTTTTTTAAATGGGAAAAGGGGGGTGATTCAAACTTTTATTAGGGAAGAGGTTAACCCATTAAGGACTCAGGGTTTTTCTGTTTTTGCACTTTCGTTTTTTCCTCCTTACCTTTTAAAAATCATAACCCTTTCAATTTTCCACCTAAAAATCCATATTATGGCTTATTTTTTGCGTCGCCAATTCTACTTTGCAGTGACATTAGTCATTTTACTTTTGGGGGCTTCCGTTTCTACGCAGTGCATATTTCGGTAAAAATTACACCTTATTATTCTGTAGGTCCATACGGTTAAAATGGTACCCTACTTATATAGGTTTGATTTTGTTGCACTTCTGGAAAAAATCATAACTACATGCAGGAAAATTTATATGTTTAAAAATGTCATCTTCTGACCCCTATAACTTTTTTATTTTTCCACGTACAGGGCGGTATGAGGACTCATTTTTTGCGCCGTGATCTGAAGTTTTTATCGGTATGTGTTTTGGTTTGAACGGACTTTTTGATCAGTTTTTATTCATTTTTTAAATGGTATAAAAAGTGACCAAAATACGCTTTTTTGGACTTCGGAATTTTTTTTGCGCGTAGGCCATTGACCGTGCGGTTTAATTAATGATATATTTTTAAAGTTCGGACATTTACGCACGCGGCGATACCACATATGTTTATTTTTTTTTTTTTACACTTTTATTTTTTATGGGAAAAGGGGGGTGATTCAAACTTTTATTAGGGAAGGGGTTAAATGACCTTTATTAACACTTTTTTTTTACTTTTTTTTTGCAGTGTTATAGGTCCCATAGGACCTATGTTAATTATTAACAAAAAAGGCTTATATTTAGTCACTGGAAAGGAAGAGAGATGAAAAAGTATGTCCAGAAACATGACAATCAGACCTATCTAGCCATGGGCTTATTTTCATCCATTTTTTGGCTTGCCAACTGGTAGCTACAAACAGCGGGGAGATGACCGTTCGTGGGAAAACCTCTTTATTTGCAGATTTAATGCTGCAGAGTTTAATGACTGAACACTGCATCAAATCTGCAGCTTCAAATCCTGTGCATCAAAAAAGCAGGATACTGTACTTGTGAATACACCCTAAGGGTAGGGTCACACGTAGCGCATCCACAGCATATTTCACACTGCAGATTCGTAGACGCCAGTCATTAGAGCTCTAGTGATTACGTGTGACCCTACCCCAAGGGTAGAATTAGCAGCAGTGCTTTGCCTTTAGAAAATCCAAAAAGATGGAGCAGTTTAGTTTCCTCCAATTTCCAGTGGCACAAACGTCTATAGATTTGCTCACCTTTCTTCATTACAGTATCGCAGGTCTTTTAGCTGCTTTTCTTTTTGAGCAACCAGCAATTTTACTCTATGGGAAAAAACAAAAAAAACGACCAGTCAAAGCAAGAACCTCCCAGATGAGAAGTTTCAGAATCCAACAGAACATATTACCTTCTTTGAATCTCCTCTCTGGCCATATCCTGCTTCAAGATGTACTCTTCACGGAAAACTTGGGTTGCTCGACTTAACAGCTGAAGACATTCCTCGGGTGGAGGAGAAGAATCTTTACTAGATGAACTTTAAAAAAAAATATATATATATATCCATTACAATAATTTAAAATTACAGAAAACCAAAGAATTTGCAGATACCTAGGGATATGTTCACTGCGGTTAACAACCACTTTGCTCAGAAAAGTCATTTTCATGTGTGTATTTTAACCCCATAAGGACCAAGGACGTATGAGTACGTCCTTGGTCCCGCTCCCGTGATATAACGCGGGGTCCCACAGTGACCCCGCATCATATCACGGCGGGCCCGGCGTCATAATGAAGCCGAGACCCACCTCCAATAGAGTGCGGCACTGATCGCAGTGCCGTGCGCTATTAACCCTTAAGCCGCACGCTCAAAGCTGAGCCACGTGGCTAAAAATGAAAGTAAAAAGTGCCGGTTAGCTCAGGGAGCTGTTCGGGATCGCCCGAACAGCTGTACTACTGGAAGAAGGTCTCTTACCTTCCATCCTGCACTCCGATCGCCGACTGAATGCTTCAAGCCTGAGATCCAGGCTTGAGCAATCAATCGCCGAAAACCCTGATCAATGAATCCATATGGAGATGCATTGAACATTGTTAAAGATCAGTAAATGCAATGTTATAGCCCCCTATGGGGGCTATAATATTGCAAAGGAAAAGTGTAAAAAAAAATCATTAACCTTTTGAATTATCCCTTCCCCTAATAAAAGTTTGAATCACCCGGCATTTCCAATAATAAAAAAAAAAAAAAAACTGTGTAAATAAAAACAAAAATAAACATATGTGGTATCGCCGCGTGTGCAAATGTCCGATTTAAAAAAAATATACCGCTAATTAAACTGCACGGTCAATGGCATACGCGCAAAAAAATTCCAAAGTCCAAAATAGCGTATTTTTGGTCACGTTTTATATCATGAAAAGATTAATAAAAAGCGATCAAAAAGTCAGATGCAAAAATGGTACCGACAAAAACTTCAGATCACGGCGCAAAAAATTAACCCTCATAGCCCCCTGAACACGGAAAAATAGAGTTATAGGGGTCAGAAGATGACAATTTAAATGTATACATTTTCCTGCATGTAGTTATGATTTTTTTCTGAAGTAATACTAAATCAAACCTATACAAGTAGGGTATCATTTTAACTGTATGAACCTAGAGAATAATGATAAGGTGCCATTTTTACCGAAAAATGTACTACGTAGAAACGGAAGCCCCCAAAAGTTACAAAATGGCTGTATTTTTTCAATTTTGTTGCAGTGTGATTTTTTTCCCGTTTCGACGTAGACTTTTGGGTAAAATTACTGATATCAATACAAAGTAGAATTGGTGGCGCAAAAAATAAGCCATAATACAGATTTTTAGGTGCAAAATTTTAAGAGTTATGATTTTTTTAAAGTAAGGAGGAAAAAAACGAAAGAGCAAAAACCGAAAAACACCCGGTCCTTAAGGGGTTAAAAGCGTGGATGACTTTCTTTTAGATTATATATGTACTTATACTAATAAACCATAACTAAAATTTTAAAAATGTACAAAATCTGCTAAAAAACAAAGATCCCTTGGATAAGGTGGTTAGCGAAACACATGTGAGGGGTCTTGTGGAGTGGGTTGTATTTTATTTACTATACTATTTTCCTGATTATACAAGTCCTGTTTGCTTTACTTTTTTTCTTGTATTGTGTGCAACTGTATTTCCTTCCTTGGGCTTTTCATTACTGGGATAAATTTGTCCTTTCTGTTATAGCTGGGACTCTTTGCTCTTTTACTACTTACAGGGTCTGCAGGTATATTTATGACACGCATGTTATATAGACCATTCCAAATTAATTTTTATTTTATACCCTATACTTAATTCCCTCATGATTTGTATGTCCCATGTATGTTTTTATTCTTCTCTAAATCTTTTATATGATATTTTTAATGGGTGATCAATATTTTATATTTTTGTTATTGCACAAAGAAAAAAAAAAAAAAAAAAAAAACACTGTCACGTTTACCCACCTGGCAGCCCTGTTCACACTAACTATGAAAAAAAGAACCCATCCAATATTTTCTTACTTTAGAAGCAAAGGATTTGCAGAGGTCCGAATAAGAATATTCCTTATGTGACTTTCAAAAGGGCCTTTTACATCTTCCAAGACATGTGGGACAGGCTCTGTAATGTGGCCATCAACCTGGGAGCAAAGAAGTGGTGGAGATGGTGGCCGGATAGTCGTTCTGAAAAAACAAACAAAAAAAAAACCTGAGACAAATAAATAAAAAGACAAATACCACAACATGTAATTAAAGTGGGGAGACAGATATTCTATTTATTTTAAAATATCACGTATACATACAGTAATTGTCTTGTAATGCATTCATAGCCACTAGTAAGGCATATCATAGTGGTCCCAAGTGAAAGGTCTGAAACAATCCAAAATCCTTGAATGGGTGCGGGAAGCCTAGGACAAGAAAAATAATCAAGGACTTATTTTGTAAAAATTATGATTTTGAAAGTTGTATACAGCACATATATGCCCTTTAAAGGAGGTTTTAAAGAGGACATTTTCTGGAAAATATGCACATGTATTTGCAGCATTTTATCAGTTTTTTTGGTTATGCATTTAATATTTATTTAATGCTGCAGCCAACAAATCTGCTGAAACACCAATGCATAAAAATAGGCTACTGACATTTATGTGGCATTTTTCAGGTCCACTTTCTTGGCATAAAGGACTCATAGGGGGGAAGGGGGGGAACAAACACCATGGTCAAAATAATTTTAAGAATGGATGATAAACAAAAAGCACAATTCTAAGTGAAGGAGGCGTTAATAATAAAATGAGTATGGACTTGTTAGGGGGTGATCCCCGGTGAATTCTCCCCACCCTGTCAGCCTTTGTTGATAGGCCCAAATATAGAGAGATCTATCAATCAAGTCTGGCGGCATTAACAGGGAATATACAGGTGGACAACCAGCCACAGTGCATACTTAAATGGCCCAGGGCATGTACTCAGCTGCGGCCAGCATTCAAACAGGAAACAGGAACTCTCACCTCACAAGATCCTGCTGTCTAAGCTGAATTCATGCCCTGGCATTAAAGGGGTACTCCCCTGGAAAACTTTATTTTATTTTTTTTTAATCAACTGGTGCCAGAAAGTTAAACAGGTTTTAACTTGCTTCTATTTAAAAATCCTAATCCTCCCAGTACTTCTCAGCTGCTGTATGTTCCACAGGAATTTCTTTCCGCATGACCACAGTGCTCTCTGCTGACACCTCTGTCCATTTTAGGAACTGTCTGGAGCAGGAGGTTTGCTATGGGGATTTTCTTCTACTATGGACAGTTCCTAAAATGGACAGATGTGTCAGCAGAGAGCACTGTGGTCAGACAGAAAGGAAATAAAAAACTTCCTGTGGAACATACAGCAGCTGATAAGTACTGGAAGGATTAAGATTTTTAAATAGAAGTAAGTTACAAATTTGTTTAAACTTTCCGGCACCAGTCGATTTAAAAAATAAATAAAGTTGAGTACCCCTTTAAGTATAAAACGTGTCACCACCACCACAGGAAGTACTGCTCAAACCATATAATGCCGTCCCGCTCATCTAACAGAATATCAAGAATGTCAGAGGGGATATCAAGCTCTTTATCTCTGGAACAGGTGGACCATCAATATTAAATAAAATAAAAAAAGTATGTTGTTATCAGCACCGCTAAGCTATCCATACATGCCCATATCTTTAAAAAAAAAAAAAAAAAAAAAAAAAAAAAAGATCAAAGGCCATCTTTACATTCTTTGAAGCTGTGACATGGTCTAACCATCTAAATCATGTGAATAGCCAGTCATTGCCTGCAGATCACAGTAATTATGGTACATGAACTCAGTAAACAGTAATGGTCACATGCTCAAGACAAGGTAAACAGACCAGTATAGATGGAGTGGCAGGATATTACGACACTATAAGCCTTTATTACACCATTTGAAAGCTGGCACTATATTTTTTTTTAATATTTTATAAACCCCCTGAAGCCCTTTTAGGCATAACTAAAAGAACATAAACAAAACATGTGAGCACACTTACCTGCAAGGTAGGGGCTTAGTACATAAAATATGCTCTACAAGGCATTTCTGCTCTGCAGCCAATTCTTGCAGACTGTCTTTATCCTCTTCACCTGGAAACACATTTAGAACACTTATCAAAACTTCAAGCAATTGAGACTATAATAGGGGAGGGTCTTTTTTTTCCTCTTTGCTTCTCGCTTCTGAACAGGTGGTTGAGGGGGGAAAAGGGGAGCGAGGTCAGTCCCTTGGTGCTTTAAGTAGTGGAACTGAGAGCCAGGCAAGGGAAGGAGCAAAGAAACTTGGGTGCCATACTGCAGGAGGCAGTGCAGCTGAGCTGAGTCAGTCCACAGGAGCAGACAGACAGGGTTGCCTGTTGTAACATTGCCGGCCGGGATCAGAATGGGTGCCTTCTACAGACACTAAGCTAGAAGCAGATTAGCTCAGTGCCAGCTAGTTTATCCTGCTCAGAAGGAATAAATTCCTATTTCCTATGTCAGCGCCTCATAGTGGCAACAGCCTATTTCCATGGTCTTTGTCCCCCAATGAAATGGCTGAGAAAAACTTCATTACACTGCTCAAAAAAATAAAGGGAACACAAACACCACAATGTAACTCCACGTCAATCACACTTCTGTGAAATCACACTGTCCACTCAGGAAGCAACACTGATTGACAATCAATTTCACATGCTGTTATGCAAATGGAACAGACAACTGGTGAAAATTATAGGCAATTAGCAAGAAATCCCCAATAAAGGAGTGGTTCTGTAGGTGGTGGCCACAGAACACTTCAGTTCCTATGCTTTCTGGCTGATGTTTTGGTCACTTTTGAATGCTGGTGGTGCTTTCACTCTAGTGGTAGCATGAGACTGAGTCTACAACACACACAAGTGGCTCAGGTAGTGCAGCTCATCCAAGATGGCACATCAATGTGAGCTGTGGCAAGAAGGTTTGCTGTGTCTGTCAGCGTAGTGTCCAGATCATGGAGGCACTACCAGGAGAAAGGTCAGTACATCAGGAGATGTGGAGGAGGCCATAGGAGGGCAACAACCCGGCAGCAGGACCGCTACCTCCCCCTTTGTGCAAGGAGGAGCACTGCCAAAATCACCTCCAGCATGCCACAAATGTGCATGTGTCCACTCAAACAGTCAGAAACAGACTCCATGAGGGTGGTATGAGGGCCCGACGTCCACAGGTGGTGGTTGTTCTTACAGCCCAACACCGTGCAGGACGTTTGGCATTTGCCAGAGAACACCAAGATTGGCTAATTCGCCAGTGACGCCCAGTGCTCTTCACAGATGAAAGCAGGTTCACACTGAGCACATGTGACAGACATGACAGAGTCTGGAGACACCATGGAGAACGTTCTGCCTGCAACATCCTCCAGCATGACCGGTTTGGCGGTGGGTCAGTAATGGTGTGGGGGGGGGGAGGCATTTCTTTGGGGGCCTCACAGCCCTCCATGTGCTTGCCAGAGGTAGCCTGACTGCCATTAGGTACTGAGATGAGATCCTCAGACACCTTGTGAGACCATATGCTGGTGCGGTTGGCCCTGGGTTCCTCCTAATGCAAGAGAATGCTAGACCTCATGTGGCTGGAGTGTCTCAGCAGTTCCTACAAGATTAAGGCATTGATGCTTTGGACTGGCCAACTGTTCCCCACACCTGAACCAGATTGAGCACATCTAGGACATCATATCTCGCTCCATCCAACAACGCCACGTTGCACCACAGACTGTCCAGGAGTTAGCAGATGCTTTAGTCCAGGTCTGGGAGGACATCCCTCAGGAGACCATCAGCCGCCTCACCAAGAGCATGCCCAGGCATTATATGGGAGGTCATACGGCACGTGGAGGCCACGCACACTAATGAGCTTCATTTTGACTTGTTTTGTTTTTTAAAATTTATATATTTTTATTAATTTCAATAAAATTAACAACATACAATTGAACAGCCCTGGGAGGACCCTCCCCACCCGTACCAAAATTGACAAACGGATAATAAGACAGGGTATATAAAGAATCCAGAGGAATAGACCGTGGTCTAGAATCATAGACCTCTAAGTACTAGAGTGAGTAGTATCCCCACAGAGAACATCAACACCGAACCACCACACCAGAGACAAAACCCATTCAACACACACACACACCAAAACATATCCTGGGAGTTTACCAGTTATCCACGGAACCATCCTAAGGCCAGGAGACCCCACAAACTGGGGGATCAGTAGAAACATCCAACAACATACTAATATTTGTAGGCATCTCCGACTTACATACAAGGCATGGTAGATGCAGGGATATCAACGCTATAGGTAAAATACCGGGGGTTCAGGGCGCAGTGATGAATGAAAATACAGTTATAGTATTGTGCAGTAGGTTCTTTTATTAAGCAGATATCAGACGTGTTTCGGGAGGGCACATCCTTTTTCAATGGACAATGGCTTTAACAAACATAGGTGACATATCCACTATTTAAAAACAAAAAAGGCACGCATGTTAATCCGGATTGACAGGCCGCTCAATGTGAATGGCGCTTTTCCACAGGAAGCACATATCAATGACGTGTAACTAGTAGGGGTGTGAATCGCCAAGAATTTGGCGATTCGATTCGAATCGCGATACCAGTGTGGCGATTCGATATATCCCGATATATCGCGATACCGTCTAGGTGACGATACATCGCGATATATCCCGATATATCGCCCACCTGGGAGCATTCATAGATCCCAATAGACGCCGCTGTCAGCTTTGACAGCGGCGATCTAGTAGTCCGGTGCTCACTTTTCTCATGTTATCCCGTCCGGGCTGCAAAATAAAATAAAACGCACTTTATCTTACCTGCCAACGAGCCCGCGGAGCTCCGGTACAGGTGTTCGGTCCCCGGCTGTATTCTTCTTACTTCCTGTTAGTCCGGCACGTCACATGGAGCTTCAGCCTATCACAAGCGGAGGCGGGACATCGCTGCGGCTGGTGATAGGCTGAAGCTCCATGTGACGTGCCGGACTAACAGGAAGTAAGAAGAATACAGCCCGGGGACCGAACACCTGTACCGGAGCTATTAGCGGCGGCCCCCGGCTACTGAAATCAGCCGGGGGTCGCATAGTACGGAGCGGGCACGAGTCGGAGCCCGCTCCATAGCCGTGTCAAATCCGGCCTGCCCGGCTCCACAAATGTGGAACTTTTATCTCCTGATGCCCGGGACATGACATGCTGTTCCGGGCGTCCGCAGATAAAAATTCCACATCCCTAAAAGAATCGATTCAAAAATATTTTGAATCGATTCTGTATCGGCAAATGAAAAAATCGCGATTATCGCGAGAATCGATTTTTTCTTACATCCCTAGTAACTAGAGACGTTAGAAAAAGATAGAAAGAAAAGAAGAAATTTAAAAACTTAGCAAAATGGAATAAAATGTGAATGGATACATTTTCAGATTTGTGTATCTTGTGTATCCTCTTGTATAGTTTTGATGTATGTATTTGATACTGTATATACTTGTTCGTGATTGTCTGGTTTACATAGGTTCCACAGTTTATATTTTTTCTATGTATATTTCTATGTATATTTATTCCATAGTTCCTAATGGAATTATTTGAATGGTTGACTGTGAGCATTTTTCTTTTATTTGGTCTTTATAATCTCAACAGCGGGTTTTCACAAGTGCTGCACGCATAATTGCGAATGCGCAAGAGGGCATGGTATAGGGGGAACATATTTATTCACTAAGGCTATCTACCGGGACAGAGGAGGGAAGGACATGTCCTTCCAGGCCATCACTACAACTTTGCGTGCACAGAACAGTAGAAACCGGATCAATATGCGCCTATAAAAGAGCCCATCACCAAACCATTAATAACTCCCAACAAACAGACTTCTGGTGTCAAAACAAAGGGGAGTTCCAGGTGGTCTGACAAGAATGTCATCACCTCTCTCCAAAAGGGCACAACACAAGAGCAAGTCCATACCGCATGCAAAAAAGTGCCTCTCTTACTCCCGCACCTAAAACAAACACAACAACCCCAAGACCCCCATACGGTGTAGTCTAACGGGAGTATAATACAAAGTGAGGACAAACCTGGATTGAATGAGCATATCTCGTGCACTAACCAGCGTAGGATAATAAGTCTTAACCACTTCCTTCCACATGTCTACAGAAAGACTAGGAACATCCTCAACCCACTTCAGCTGTGCTAGAGCAAACTCTGAGTGAGAGGCCTAGCCAGGTTGGTAGTTCAGTGGAGAAGTTCTAAATCTGTAAACATAGGGGTAACTTCTAGTGAACCAAACTGTGTAGAGACCGCATGTTGCAACCGAAGATACCTGAAGTGGGCACCCTGAGGGACATGAAAACGTCATCCCCAAACAAGTGCATTGAGAATTAGAGTCCCTGGGAGCTCCAAAATCCGGCCGCCCCCAACTCCCGCAGGTGTTCCAAATGAGGATTACCCCACAGAGGTGCTCTAGGAGACACCAACGGCTGAGGAAAGCACCCAGAAACCACCGACCAGACCGCAGCCACCGTCTCAATAGGAGCTGGCAAGGATGAAGAGGGAGCATACCTGTACAATGTATTTGTCAGTGTCTCATAGGAACCCATGAAAGCCCCTGCCAAAGCTGTGAAGGCATTAGAAAGGTCCGGGTCTATCCACCAGGCTGCGTACCCAGCTGTGAAGCTAGAAAATAGTTTTGCATATTAGGAGAAGCAAAAGGGAAAGGGAGATAAAGGGCACCCTTGCCGAGTGCCCCTGCCAAGCAGGAAGGAGCTTGAAATCTCCGAATTGGTGCATAATCGGGCCCTAGGTGTATCATGCAGCAAATGGACCCACGACCTAAAAACAGGTCCAAAGCGGAGGACACCCATCAGGCATCAAAGGCCTTATAGACATCAAGGCTAACTACATAGCCATGGGAAACGTCATCCTCCGCTGTGGAGATGTTAAGCTGTAGTCTTTTCACACTAATATCAGTAGCCTTCCCTGGCATAAACCCAGTCTGATCAGGGTGAAGCACTAAAGAAATGACCCCCTTAAGCCTGTTTGCCAGTACCTTTGCCAAAATTTTATATCAATATTGAGAAGGGAAATGGGAGGATAAGAGTCCAGCAAAGTCTGATCCTTTTCAGGCTGTGGAAGTACTACAAATAGGGCCTCTCTCATAGAGTCAGGCAAAGCCCCAGACTCCAAGGCCGTAGCATACAGTTTAAGCAATACAGGAATCAATTTCTCTTCATTTACCCTGTACCTATTCAAGCCCCAGAGTTGTCCCAGAGGGCAAATCTTTTATAACCCGTGACATCTCCTCAGTCATCAATGGGGTCTCAAGACCAGAAGACTGAAGTGTGGTCAATGGGGTAAGGAGCAGTCTCCTCAGGAAGGATAGTATAGTCTCAGGGGCCACCCCGGAAGAGGAAGAGTATAGGGAACTATATAAGGAGTGAAATACCTCATTAATTACCATCGGGTCAGAGCTAAAGGACCCATCCTGTGTACGTATACAGGGTATGGAAGCTACAAGACAACTCTCCCTAGATAAGTAAGCCAACAGCTTACCATTCTTGTCCCCAAATACAAAAATGGACACTTCCCTTGCCGCCAATTTCAAATGTACCTGATCCTTCTGTATAATCAAGAGAGACCCTTGTGCCTTGCCTTAGCCCACTCCCTTTCCGTCTCCAGAGTAGGATCCCTCACCACCACTTCCTCAAGGACTCCTATCTCTGATCGTAGCGCTTGTTCCCAGGCTCCCAATTCCGCACTCCTACCCGCTACCCCTACAATAAATGCTTCCCGAACAGTCGTTTTAAAAGCATCCCACTGGATCAGAGCATCCGGATGGGAGGCATTATGAGCCCAGTAGTCACAATGAGCAACCTCCAAGGCAGAGGAAACTTCCTCCACCTGAAGCCACCCAGGACGCATTCTCCACAGGTGGGAGGAGGGACTGAGACCTAGGGATAAGAAGATATTAAGGCAGAATGATCTGAGATCCCTCTATTTGTATAACACACTTGACTCACCCCTGGCAATAGGTCAGCTAAAGCAAAGGCAAGATCAATGCGGGAAAAGGACTTGTGCACCGAGGAATAAAAGGAGAAGAAAGAGTCATCCGGATACTTCCACCTCCAGAGGTCAGTAAGGCCCAGTCACAGATGCCAAGAAGCCAAAGCAGATATGAGCTAGGGTCCGCAGCACTGGTGCGATCGAGTCGGGGATCAGGAACAACATTTAAGTCTCCTAGAAAAAGAACAGGGCCAGTAGGGAAGGAAGTCAGTTTACCCGTAAGTGAATACAATAAGGCCATATGAAAAGGGAGGAGGCACATACAGAGAGACCAAAGTGAAGCAGAAGGAAGACAACGCACAATGTAAGATCACATACCTACCGAAGTGGTCACAGGAAACCTGGGAGACTATTAAAAGGCAAGGATTTAGACACCAGGACTGAGACCCCCTCTAGCAAGGGACGAATAAGAAGAATGATATCCCTTCACAACCCAGGCCCTCTTAAGGGCCAACACTTTTTGACCCGTCAGGTGAGTTTCCTGCAAACAAATGATACGTGGGGAGTGTCTCTTTAGAAAATCTAGGCACAGTGCTCTCTTAAACTTGGAATTAAGGCCACGGATGTTCCAACTAAGTACCTTAAGGGACCCCATCATGAAGCCGGCGAGAAGCACAAACATAGCCCATCACGCCATACAGAAACTGTTTAACTAGGGGAGCTCCCAGGCACGCCACATACAACCTGACAAGGACAGACAAAAAAGACACCACATCACAGAGTGCAAAAGCTACGTACAGTCTACCAACCACCACCTCCCACCTACCCAGTAACTGAGGTCAACAACCCCTTGACCCACTAGCCAGGGAAACCCTAGGGTAATCTCGTACCTTGCCAGCTACTACTCCAAGCCTACACCTCTAACTAAGAAGTAAGTAGGCAGTCCAGCAGGGTCATCAGTCTGGCAGCTGAGCAGCCCTAGGGGCAGCTTCCACCCATTGCATCGCTTCATCAGATGAAGTGAAGAATTTAGTTGTACGTCCATCCACCACCCTCCGGGTACAGCATAGCATACCGATATCCTTTGGAGTGAAGTTTGGCTCGGACATACGTAAATTGGGTACGCCGTTTTCTTAATTCCATGGAGAAGTCCGGGTAGAAGGAGACTATGCTGTCCCCGAAGAGCACCTCGCCCTTAATCCTCACCGTCCTCAGGATAGCGTCTGTCTTTAAAGTGAAGAATATTTGCCAGGAATGGTCAGGGGAGCCCACCAGGATCAGGATGTCTAGCAGGGACCCTATGGGCCCTCTCCACAGAGAAGGAAGGAGAGAGACTGTATCCGCAGGCAAGATCTTCCAGCCAGGATTTGAGGAACGCCGCATGATCGGCGCGCTCCGCCTTTTCCGGAAGGCCCACCAGCCTAACATTGTTGTGCCGTAGACTATTTTCAAAGTTGTCAGCTCTGTCAACTATGCCTCAAAACTGCCGCAGGAGATTAACAATTTAGAAACCCCCGACTTATTCCAGTTGGATTTGCCCCTTGGGCCTCCCATGGTAGCACACAGTCACTTATCCAGGCAAGTATGAGCAAAGAAGGGTACCAGAAGAGAAGAACACCACACGTAGCACACAGGGTGGACGCCTCCGGTTAAGATAGCATAAAGATACACAGTATTAGAGCTTCAGTAGTAGGTGAGTGACAGAACTTAGCAGAGCACTCCACAAGCACTCCAGCCCCACAAGTCACAGCAAGTCCAGCCAGAAGTAATGTCAGCAAAGTCCAGCACAGGGGGGGGGGGGGGGGGGGTTGTTGAAAGAGCTTTAGAAGAGGAGACCTCCCGCACTGGGATCTTCACCTACTATAAGTCCCAGCAAGCCCAGATGGAATAGGGAATTCTACAGTCCCAGGGGCCAGATGAAGATTACAGGGGAGGGTGTACAATATGCAGAGTGCTTATCTTCAGTGCAGCAGCCAAACAGTCTCAGCAGCTTAGGGACAGCGGGAGTTGCCTCGGAGACTCAGCCCAGGGCCAGGCCCCGCCCACGAAGGCCAGTAATGGCGGGCCCTCAGTACAGCAGCTAAGGAGCAACCTGGGACTCCAGGAGGTGCGGAACACCACGAGGCACCGCACAGCAGCGCAGCTCCTGCGGTCTCACCCAGAGGCCGACTGACCACCCCTCGCCACCCACCCCCCCCCCCCCCCCCGCCTTCACTCACTCCACCACCATCCGGCCTCACCAGGGTTCTGCTCACCGCTGCCCGCACCAAAACAGAGAAGCAAGCCCCACCACCACAGTCACCGGAGCTCAGACTCGCCGTCTGGTATGTGTCACTGTGGGTCAGGGGTTGAATTTCAGGATAAATTAGACAGGTGAGCGGGAGCTCAGAAGACACACGTCTGCTCAGGCCATCCCCATGCAGGCCACGCCCCATTTTGACTTGTTTTAAGGATATTACATCAAAGTTGGATCAGCCTGTAGTGTGGTTTTCCACTTTGATTTTGAGTGTGACTCCATATCCAGACCTCCATGGGTTGATAAATTTGATTTCCATTGATAATTTGTGCGTAATTTTGTTGTCAGCACATTCAACTATGTAAAGTATTTCATACGATTAGTTCATTCATTCAGATCTAGGGTTATCTTAGTGTTCCCTTTATTTTTTTGAACAGTATATTTACACTTTAAAAGGACATGTCCGACGCAGACTTTTTCTATTCCGTCCTGCCCGGGCTGCAAAAAAAGAAAACAAACTTCCACTTACCTCCATATGTTGCCCCAGAGCTCTGCAACAGCTGATCAGTCGGCCGGGCTGTCTGCTTCCTACTTCCTTTAGCCCGGTACGCCACAGAGCGCTTCAGCCTATCACCGGCCGCAGCGATGTCCCGCCTCGGCCGGTGATAGGCTGAAGCGCCGTGTGACGTACCGGGCTAAAGGAAGTAGGGAGTAAACAGCCCGGCCGAACGACCAGCCGTTGCGGAGCTCCGGGGCAACATAGTGAGATAAGTGTTTTGTCTTTTTTTGCAGCCCAGGCAGGACGGAATAGAAAAAAAGTCTGCGCCAGACATCTCCTTTAAGCCCCATAAAGGACTATTATCAGCAATCATTAGATGCATACCATTACTCAGATCAGTGCTTTGATGGTACAGCCTGAGGCAGGTTTTATCAGCAGATCTCATCATGGTAGGCACAGAGGCCATAAGAAGGCCTCAGGCTGCCAGAGTAGCTGCTCGGTATCATAATACAGTCATGGCCGTAAATGTTGGTACCCCTGAAATCTTTCAAGCAAATGAAGTATTTCTCAGAGAAAAGGATTGCAGTAACATGTTTTGCTATACACTTGTATTTCCTTTATGTGTATTGGAACTAAACCAAAAAAGGGAGGGGAAAAAAAAGCAAATTTGACATAATGTCACACCAAACTCCAAAAATGGGCAGGACAAAATTATTGGCACCCTTAAATATTTGGTTGTACACCCTTTGGAAAAAAAAATAACGGAAATAAGTCCCTTCCTATAACCATCAATAAGCTTCTTACACCTCTCAGCCAGAAAGTTGGACCTCTCTTCCTTTGTAAACTGCTCCAGGTCTCTTATTGGAAGGGCAGCATTTCCCAAAAGCTATTTTAAGATCTCTCCACAGGTGTTCAATGGGATTTAAATCTGGATTCATTGCTGGCCACTTTAGAACTCTCCAGCGCTTTGTTGCAATCCATTTCTGGGTGCTTTTTGACGTATGTTTGGGGTCATTGTCCTGCTGGAAGACCCAAGATCTCGGAAGCAAACCCAGCTTTCTGACTCTGGGATGTCCAGTGCGACCCAAAATCCGTTGGTAATCCTCAGATTTCATGATGTATTGCACACATTCAAGGCACCCAGTGCCAGAGGCAGCAAAACAACCCCAAAACATCATTTAATCTCCACCATATTGCACTGTAGGTACTGTGTTCTTTTCTTTGTAGGCCTCATTCCGTTTTTGGTAAACAGTAGAATGATGTGCTTTACCAAAAAGCTCTATCTTGGTCTCATCTGTCCACAAGACGTTTTCCCAGAAGGATTTTGGCTTACTCAAGTTCATTTTGGCAAAATGTAGTCTTGCTTTTTTATGTCTGTGTCAGCAGTGGGGTCCTCCTGGGTCTCCTGCCATAGTGTTTCCTTTCATTTAAATGTCGACAGTTCACGCTGACAATGATGCTTCCTGAGCCAGCAGGACAGCTTGAATATCTTTGTAACTTGTTTGGGGCTGCTTTTCCACCATCCGAACTACCCTGCATTGACACCTTTCATCAAGTTTTCTCTTCAGTCAAGGGAGATTAGCTAGAGTGCCATGGGTTACAAACTTCTTGATAATGTTGCACACTGTGGACAAAGGCAAATCTAGATCTCTGGAGATGGACTTGTAACCTTTAGATTGTTGATATTTTTCCACAATTTTGGTTCTTAAGTCCTCAGACAGTTCTCTTCTCCTCTTTCTGTTGTCCATGTTTAGTGTGGCACACACAGACACACAATATGAAGACTAAGTGAACTTCTCTTTATCTGCTTTCAGTTGTGCTTTTTATATTGCCCACACCTGTTACTTGCCCCAGGTGAGCATAAAAGGAGCATCACATGATTGAAACAATCTTATTAATCCACAATTTTGAAAGGGTGGCAATCATTTTGTACAGCCCATTTTGGCGTTTGGTGTGACATTATGTCCAATTTGCTTTTCTTCCTCCTTTTTTTTGGTTTAGATCCAATACACACAAAGGGAATAAACATGTGTATAGCAAAACGTGTGTTACTGCAATCCTGTGCAGGGGTACCAACATTTACGGCATGACTATGTTGCGGGAGTGCTGATTGGTATTGCTCCTATCAATGTACTTATTAAAGGCTCCAATTGCTATTAATTGCTGCATTTAAGGAACTAATAGCAGCCATCAATCACCATCTATAAAATGAGTACAGCTCTTGAGCTCGCTTTATACAACTGTACCAAATGCATGACGTTAATTTGTCACAGTACGTCAAAACAAGTAGCTATGGTGGAAACTTATGTCATAGGTTGTTAAGGGGTTATTTTAGCAGTTAAAAAGACAGTCACACAAAAGGAAAAAAATATATAGAAATTTATACCTGCACTAAGAAACTTTTCCAGCCTGCTGAACCAGGTCAGGCCTACACTGTGAATGCCAGCCACATGAGTGCAATGATATCTTGATTGACACACCGAGTCTAGGATTAAAAGAGAGATCAGTAATTTAACAGTTTCAGAGCATGATTGAATTGAGATTTCAAAGTGGATTCCATGTGGATTTTGCCATGTATTCTACGTGAACTCTACAACACATTGACCTCAATAACAAATGAAAAATACACAAAGAATTGACATCAATTCTTGATATGGTTTGCCCTCTTTAAAAGGAAAACTGTCAGATATTTTCTCCCGCCGCACTGTCCACAGTACTGGTGGATAGTGCAGGAGATGCTGATTAAAATGAGCCCTTCCTTACCTGGATCCGCCCGGCCGTTCGCCTGCAATTGTAGTTTTATTCTGTGTGTATATCTTGCTGTAACTGGCATGGGCGGGGCTTCTGCACTGCCAGTTAGGAGCAGCGAAGAGAGGGAGAACTGGAGGGAGGGGGGGGATTAATATTCATAAGCGACACGGACGTCAGTGCAGAAACCCCGCCCGTGCCAGTTACAGCAAGATATACACATAGAATAAAACTACAATTGCGGGAGAACGGCCGGGGGGATCCGGGAAAGGTAGGGCTCGTTTTAATCAGCGTCTCCCGCACTATCCACCAGTACTGTGGATAGTGTGTGAGAAAATATCTGACAGTTTTCCTTTAAGTCAACAAGACTTAAAATGTGTGTAAATTTTATTGCCACAATGGTCTGACATTTTACTCTCCAAAAATATGAAAATAAAAAGAAACCAAATACGTGAAGTTATTTATGATTTTTTTTTTTGTCCCATAGAGGCAAATTTTGCAGGTCAGCAGATTTTTTAGGGTATAATTTAAGGGCATGGCTGTATAGGGCTTTTGACCCTGAAACCATACATATATCTCAGTTAATTGACCCCTCCAGTGCCGAAACAGAGTTTAAAGTTATGCAAAATAGACTTCAGATCCTGCTGGGCGTTCCCCTCGGCTGCCAGATTACAGAAGGGTGGCAGGGATTCCAGTACAGCCCAGTGGCTATTAATCAGTAGGATAGGGGAGATGACCAGCACACAGAGGGGAGTGGTTTACTGGTGAAGAGGCCGAACTGTGCTGGGCTCCAATAACCAATGAGCCTAAAGTGCACATCTTTTTAAACATAGATATATATTTTTAAAGATATTGGGGGATGTTTATCATTCAAAGTGTGCCCTACTCTTTTTTACGTCTAATTATTTCCTTTGCAGCGTGAAATTTATCATAAGTGCGTACTGTAGATAATGAATTCCCCTCCGCTTTGCACAGGCGGGAAAAGCTCTAGCCTACACTCTTGTTTAGACCTTTCTGCAGATTGCTGGACTCTACCATGGTTTACCTCAAAACTTTTGCGGGTTGGGTCAGTCAGTCCTGCCGTGAGTGAGACATGACCGCTCCCTACACATCCAGAAAAAATGCTCGACCCTCCACTTAGGCAGCCTGCGATGTGCTTCAATCATTGGAAAATGAAGCAATCACAGAGGGGATTACGGACACTAAAGTGACTGTGGAGCCCAGTGAAACATCTGAGGGCCTCCAGACATCACGTAAATGCGGCCCCAAGAAGAAATATTTTTCCGAACGTGAAACAAATAATAGTGGATGAGGTAATTTAATCTGGCACATTAGGGCACGTAAGAGTAGTTGATCGCTGTAGAATACTTAATGTGGGATTTGTTATATGTTGACCCAGCTATTAAACATGCTAGATTCAGATTTACCTTAAATTATCTAATGGGTTTGGCCTTGCAGGTCCATAATTTTCCGGTTGCAGTTTAAGGACGAGCCGGCTCGTCCTGACATGGCAAGCGTTATATGTTGCGGGACCGTGACTCGAGTCCGCGACATACCATGGGCCCCCAGCTGATTCCTGTAGCTGGGGGCCGCTGTTAATAGCTGACCTGCGGCGATTGCCGCGGGCGGCTATTGCCCCTTTAGATTGCCGCTGTCGAAAAGGACAGTGCTGTCTAAAGGAATATTTAAAACATCCCTGGTGGTACAGTTTGGTGGATCAATGGAATGCGATGTGGTCCAGTGGGGTGTATGGGCTTGTAATGGAATGTGATGCTGCTTTACAGCTGGATCCCCCTGCTTTAAACAGAAGCAAAATACCTTTTCATAATCATAACTTGGAACCATAATTCCAGAAATAAAGCTAACATCTAAACATAAATCGTAATAAAAACATATTCAGTACCCTTTGCCATAATAAACCTTTACCCTAGCCCTAACCATAAATATTAGGTCATAAACAACCATTAATAATCATGACCCGGATCAATACCTAATCAAAAACCCTGACCGCGATCAGAACTGAGAAGGGCTAAGAATGCTGACCTTCAGGGGTTCAGAAAAATTTAGCTGGACAGTTTTTAGGAAGGTGACTGGTACCGACACAACATTGCTTTTGCAAGTATCTTTTCAAGTCAGCCGCCAAGTCACACAGGTGAAGAAACAACGCAGATTACAAGGAAGATAGATTCATGACCAATTTTTGTCGGCATCTGCATTTTTGCTATGTAATGGTGCTTTGCGTCTACTTCAAAAGTCGCACAAAAGTCGTTAAGAATACATGACTGGGTCATCGCAGCGCCAATGATAGACGGAAAATAACATCTATATTGTATGATAAATCTCCCCCATTGGCTCCAAAACACACTGACCTCAATAAGAAATGTAAAAGACACAACGAATTGACATCAATTCTTGAAATGGTTTGCCCCCTTTAAGTCAAGAGTAGAGATGAGCGAAGTTACAGTGATTCTCAGCTTGGCAGTTGCTGACTTTAGCCTGCATAAATGAGTTCAGCTTTCAGGTGCTCCGGTGGGCTGGAAAAGGTGGATACAGTCCTAGGAGAGAGTCTCCGAGGACTGTATCCACCTTTTCTAGCCCACCGGAGCACCTGAAAGCTGAACTCATTTATGCAGGATAAAGTCATCAACTGCCGAGCCGAGAATCGAATCACTGTAACGTCACTCATCTCTAGTCAAGAGACTTAAAATGTGTGTAAATTTTATTGCCACAATGGTCTGACCACACAGTACTGGGCATCAGTGTACAAGAAAGATATAGTGGAGCTGGAGAGGGTTCAAAAATAGGCAACCAGAGTAATACGGGGAATGGGAGGACTACAGTACCCAGATAGATTATCAGAATTAGGGTTATTTAGTTTAGAAAAAAGAAGGCTTAGGGGCGACCTTATAACTATGTATAAATATATCAGGGGGCAGTACAGTGATCTCTCCCATGAACTATTTATACACAGGAATGAATCTATATCAAGGGGGCATCCTCTTTGTTTAGAGGAAAGAAGGTTTCTACACCAGCACAGACGGGGGTCTTTACTGTAAGAGCAGTGAGACTATGGAACTCTCTCGTGGGGAAGGTGGTCATGGTGAACTCTGTAAAAGAGTTCAAAAGGGGCCTGGATGCATTTTTGGAGAGTAATTACATTAAAGGTTATGGATACTAGATCTATAGGGACAGAAACTTGATCCAGGGATTTATTCTGACTGCCTAATTGGAGTCGGAAAGGAATTGTTACCTCTAGTATGAGGTTTTTTTGCCTTCCTCTGGCTCAGTAGGGACTCATTAGGGATATAGGTTGAATTCTATGGACTCTGGTCTTTTTTTCAACCTTATGAACTATGTTACTGTGTTACTATGGAGGGGTCATATAACTAATGAGAGGTATGTACAGAGTCAGGTGCAAAAGCCCTATACCACCTTGTCCTTACCTCATATCCAAAAATCATGCTGACAAGCCCTCTTTAAAAAGAAAAGCTGACAGCCTGTTCACCTGCACTAAACTCAATATGGATTATGGTGCTGGTGATCAGAAGTAGAATGAGGGGACACTTACAGAAATCTGTCCAGTTGTTCAGAAGATAATGTCCCCCGTAGCATAAATGCAGAGCAGGATTGCTGCACAAAAAGGAGGCTGGTCATGCTTCCCAGCCTCCTCCTATATGCAGGGCAATGCACACTTATTTAAATATTCATGAATATGCACTCACGTCCTAGTGACGTGAGAGCGTGCAGTCATGTGAGCAGTCTGCTATTGTGCAGAGCAGGCTCTCACGTCACTAGGGTGGACAATATTTTCTGAACTACTGAATGGATTTCTGTAAGCGGCACCTCATTTTAATCCTGTTCACCTGCACTATAAACCCAGTTTATTGGGTTTAGTGCGGGTGAACAGGCTGTCAGTTTCCCTTTACAATGCATTACTAACAACATGCTGCCAATCTTCTTTGCGTAAGCACAATGGGGGGCATTTATCAACGTCTTTAGTCATGTTTTTTCTGCTAAGTTTGTCGCATAATAGTCGCAGTAGCGCCTGCGCGATTTTTTGTGTGACTTTTTTTTTACAGAGAGCGAGAAAAGCAAATTTTCTTTCCCGGCTTTTTTTTTGTAGAAAAATTAAATTGACTTGCAGTGGTCAGAAATTTATGAAGTGCGACAGTCGCAAAAAAGTCGCATTGCATGAAAAAAACCTACTAAATTTACTCCAGCTCAGACATGGAGCAGAAAAAGCCACTACCAAAGCAAAAAAAAAAAAAAATAATAATTATAATTGCTTAAGTGAAAGAAATTTATCAACAGGCTGAAAGCAGTTGATAAATACGTCGCACCTAAGCAAAAAAAATTGTAAGAAAAAAATATAAAAAAAAGGAATACATAAGCAAACATTGATAAATGTCCCCCAATATGCTTGCATGCAGAAATATGCACAGACCCCTATATGTTTACTGTAACAGGCATACACATAAGGCCCCTTCCACACTACATAATTACTCAGTTTTCAAAGTTTCGTCAGAAAATCGGCAGTAAAATGGCAGTTACAAAATCCTATACGGCAGTTAGAAAATCCCGTTATAGTCTATGGGATTTTTCTAATAGCAGTTTTAACCCTTTATAGCCAGTTATTAATAGCGGCCGTTATTTTGTGAAGGAAGATAGTAACGGGAGAAATAGATCATGAACTATTTCTCCCGTTATCTTCTGTCACAAAATAACGGCCGCTATTAATAACTGGCTATAACGGGTTAAAACTGCTATTAGAAAAATCCCATAGACTATAACGGGATTTTCTAACGGCTGTAAAGGATTTTGCAACTGCCGATTTTCTGACGTAACTTCGAAAACGGAGAAATTATATAGTGTGAAAGGGGCCTAAGACCCATGTAAGGTTTGGGGTCCATCTCCATGATGTTAGCCCAACCAACCTGGTTTCCAATTTTTTAAGTCTTCCTAAGAATAGAAGCAAATCCTGATAGGATACACTTTTTTCAGCTAGACATATGCAAACATAACACCAAACAAATGGTCGTGTCAATAGTAATGGTAGGTATAATTCTATGCAGACCTGTGGCCTTTTACTTGCAGAGACCTTCAAGACCATAGAGCATCTCCTAAAACTGTATGTATTTATAAATAGGAAATTACCTCTGTGTAGCTTAATGGGACATGAGAAGTCCGTCTCAATGGATTCTTCCTCTTCCTCTGTGGACAGTTTTAGAGCTAGTTCAAGCTCAACACACTCAAAAACATAGAGGGACGGGATCAGGTCAGAGCTGGTGTTCCAAGACTTGTCAGACTACAGAAATAAAATACAATGACTAAGTTTAGAGGAGAGTCATAGAGCAATGTAACGCAAGAAGCCTTGTATCTTGTCCCAAAAGAGGTCTCTATTTAACCCCTTCATGACCCAGCTAGTTTTGGCCTTCATGACCCAGTCAGTTTTTTTCAAATCTGACATGTGACTCTTGTACATGTGGCAATAACTTTGAACTGCTTTTACCAGGCAAAGTGATTCAGAGATAGTTTTTTCGAGTCATATTGTACTTTGTTAGTGGTAAATTTTTGTTGATACATGAAGCGATTTTTGAGAAAAACTCTAAAATATTGTGAAAAATGTAAAAAAAAATTCATTTCTCTATGTTTGAAACTCTCTACTTGTAAGAGAAATGGTCATGCCAAAAAAAAAAAAATTTAGTTATCAGTTCACATCCACAACATGTCTACTTTATGCTGGCATCATTTGTTAAACATTCCTTAACTTTTTTACGATATTAGAAGGCTTATATTATTATGAGCATTTTTTTCAAATTTCCTACAAAAGTTCAAAATAAAAAAAAATTTTTTGGGAACAATAACATTTTGAATATGTGTGTAAAATATGAAAAATAAAATAAAAATTATATATATTTTAGGGATCGACCGATATCGATTTTTTAGGGCCGATACCAATATTCCGGTATAAGTTATCGGCTATTTATCCCCCCGCGACACCGCTGCAGATCATTGATTTAAAGCGGGCGCTTTAAATCAATGAACTGCAGCGGCTTTTGCGGTGCCATAGACCACCGCCGCCGCCACCCGCTTCTCTCCCCCTGCCTGTCCAGGGGTCCTGAGTCCTATCACCGTCACCGCGCAATACCGATAATCGGTCGATCCCTAAATATATATATATATACATATATATATATATACATACACACATATACACACATTATATATATATATATATATATATATATATATATATATATATATATATATATATATATATATATATATATATATATATATATATATATACACACATATACATACACACACACACACACACACACACGTGTGTGTATATATATATTTTTTTACTTCTCTACAATAGCTCCCCATAGTGTCTAGTGCCCAAAACTTGCAGTATGCATTACCAAGTTTTGGACACTAGGGGGAGCTGTTGTACGAAAATGAAAGTGAAAGTAAAGCATGCCGTCGGGCACAGCGCCGGCAGCTCCGGACAGGTAAGGGACACCGGGGGAAGGGACACCGGGAGAAGGGGGACACTGGGGTCTCCTAGCAGAGCAGTGTGTCTCCCGAGGCAAGATGTCTGGCTATCAGTGATAGCCACCATCTTACCGGGCGCAGCACTGCACTTTTAGTGGCGGCCAATATAATACATGATGTACATGTACGTCATGGGTCGGGAAAAACCCCTTCCCGACCTATGACATACAAGTACGTCATGGAAGGGAAGTTAAATTGAAAAGAGTCCGGATAGACCGATTAAGCTTCTTGAACAGAGTTTTGATTTCAGCCAAAGGAAAGTAGATTTTTTTTATGCTTACCGTAAAATCTCTCTCTGAGGATCAATTGAGGGACACAGACCGGGGTGGGGTGGAATAACTTGCTGCGACTAGTACGCTGACATTAGGCAACACAAAAAAGAAAGTCGGCCCCACCTACTAACTCTGAGCTAATCAGTTTAGTCCCAAAGCAGTAGGAGAGGACCGACTGAGAAAGAAAACTAACAGTTGTCCGAGGGAAACCAGACAAAAAACAACCGAAACAACCCTCCGGACAAAAAACAGAACCATGGCAACAAAAACAAATGGGTAGGTGCTGTGTCTCCCAATGGATCCTCAGAGAGGGATTTTACGGTAAGCATTATAATTAAAAAAAAAAAAAAAAAAATTACTTTTCTCGGCCGGCTCCATTGAGGGACACAGAGACCGTGGGACATACCAAAGCAGTCCCCGGAATGGGGAAAAAACCATAGCCAGAAACCAGGAAGAAGGCTGAGCCACTGCCGCCTGCAAAACCTTGCGGCCCAAACTCTCATCAGCAGATGCAAAGGTGTGCACCTGGTAGAATTTAGTAAAGGTGTGTAAGGACAACCAGGTGGCCACCTTACAGACTTGCAGGGCCGAAGCCCTATTGTGGAGCACCCAGGATGCCCCAACGGAACGAGCAGAATGCGCAGTGACACGAAAAGGTGGAACCTTCCCCTTACAACGGTAAGACTCAGAGATGGCCGAACGGATCCACCACGAGATGGTCAACTTGGAGGCCGGACGCCCCTTGGGAGGACCCTCCGGAATCACGAAGAAAGTCACCCTGGAAAGAGGAGGTGACCGAAAGATAAATCCGGATGGCCCGAACAACGTCCAGACAATGGAGTGAACGCTCTTAAGAATTGGATGGGGTTGGACAAAACGAAAGGAACGATCTCATTCAGGTGAAAAGAAGAAACGCCCTTAGGTAAAAAAAAAAAAAAAGGAGGGAGGCGGCCGAAAGACAACCTTGTCCGGGTGAGGGACCAAGAAGGGGGAACGTCAGGAAAGCGCCGCCAGCTCAGACACCCTTCTAATTGACGTAATTGCAATAAGGAAGGCAACCTTTCGAGAAAGGACACAAAGAGAAGCGTCCTGAAGAGGTTCGAACGGAGCCTTCCGCAAAGCGCAGAGCACAAGATTGAGGTCCCAAGGCAGGGTGGGGGACCTGTACGGGGGAGCAGCATGGGTCACGCCCTGCAGAAAGGTACGGACATGGGAATTAGAAGCCAAAGGGTGGTGAAGAAGAATGGAAAGAGACTATACTTGACCTTTAAGAGAACTAAGCACCAAGCGCTGATCCAGACCCGACTGCAAAAAGGCCAGACGGCGTGGAAAGGGAAAAAGAACTGGAGAAACGGACTGTGCCTCACACCACCGGAAGTAGGCCCGCCAAGTGCAGTAATAAATCCAAGCGGAAGGCGGCTTGCGAGCCCGTAGCATGAAGCGAATCACCCTGGTAGAAAATCCCCGAGCTCTCAGAACCACGGTTTCAACCACCAGCGGCAGCAAATTGGGGTGGCAAAGTGGACCCTGGAAGAGCAGGTTGGGACGAACTGAAGACGCAGAGGTACGTCGGTGACTAGCCAAAATACATCGGGGTAGCATGCGAGTCTGGGCCAGTCCGGAGCCACCAGAATGGCGGGAACGTTCTCTGCCTTGAGTTTCCTCAGGACCCTGGGCGGGAGAGGAGGAAAGAGGTAAGGGAGGTGGAAGGACGACCAAGGGATCGCAAGTGCGTCCACAGCCAGAGGGTCTCGAGACTTTGCAACAAAGCAAGGAACTTGTCTGTTGCAGCGCAACGCAAAGAGGTCCACATCTGGGGTTCCCCAAAGGGCGCAGATCTGCGCAAACACCTCCGAATGGAGAGACCACTCCCCTGGATTGGCGGAGGAGCAACTGAGAAAGTCCACTTCCCAATTCTCCACTCCCGGAATGTGGAACGCAGGGATTGAGGGAACCCAAGACTCAGCAAAGAGCAGAATCTTGGAGACCTGAATCAGACAGACAGACTGGGTGTTCCATTCTGGCTATTGATGTTGATATTGACTGAGAGGCAAGCTTCCGGAGGAGACCAGTGACCAAGGTACTGCCTCCATGGTCGCCACCACCCATGCAGAAAAGGATGGGAACAGGACAAGGGTGTTGTCAAAAGACAGACACATGCCAAGAGGGAGCAACGTTTGCCTAGCGGAAAAAGAATCCGGGAAGCCGCTGTGTGGAAGCGGAGACACAGGGAGATTAGAGACCAAGTGGGAGACAGGTTGGACTTCTCCCAGTTGATCACCCAGCCGAATGTGGGCAGCCTGAATCGTGAGAGGAAGATTCTCCAAGTTTAGGGACCGGGACGGAGCTCTGATCAAAAGATCGTCAAGGTACGGGAGGATCGAAATCCCACAAGCACGAAGCATGGCAATCACCGCAGCCATAACTTTGGTGAAAATCCTGGGGGCCATGGCCAGACCAAAAGGAAGAGCCACAAACTGAAAATGGCCCGCAGGGACGGCGAAGCGGAGGAACCGCCGATGATCTGGGAATGTGAAGATGAGCGTCTCAGATATCCACGAAGTAAAGAACCTCCCCCTAATCCATGGATGCTACAACTGACCGGAGGGACTCCATGCGGAATTGTCGCAGGAGCAAGTGACGGTTGAGCAGCTTTAGATCCAGAATAAGGCGGACAGAGCCCCCTTTCTTGGGAACAACGAAAATATTTGAGTAGAACCCCGAAAAATGCTCCTCGGTAGGAACTGGAACAATCACTCCCTTGGCAAGAAGGGTATACAGAGCAACCTGCAAGGCCGCCGCCAGAGAAGGGGAACAAGGAGGGTGGGATCGTAAGAAAATGATCCTGGGGAAAAGAAGCAAACTATCAAGTAACCCCTGGAAAGGACATCCCGAACCCAGGACTCATGTACCTGAGCCAGCCAAACGTCCCGGAACAGAGACAGACGACCTCCCACCGGAGAAGACGACACGGGTGGGGGCATCCCTTCAGGAAGAGCTAGGCTTTCGGTTACCAGACTTTGCCGGGAAACCACCAGAACGGCCACCTGATTTACAGGAAGGACGTGCCTTGAAAGAGGGAGCCCTGCGCGATTGGGAGGTCGACTGCTTGGATGAACGCCCCGAGGCAAAGGCCCAAAAGGAAGTCTACTTCCGGCATGGATTGGCATGGCATGGCTTGTTCTGCGGCAGCAGATCGCTTTTGCCTCAGTAGCCTCAGATATGATCTCATCCAGGTGCTTCCCGAAGAGCCGGGTACCAGAGAAGGGCAAATCCATGGAGGGATTTCTTTGAAGCGGCGTTGGCATCCCACGTCTTCAGCCACATGGAGTGACGAATGGCCACCAGGTAACCAGTAGTAAAAGCCGCATAGCGGACGGACTCCAGAGCCGCCAAACAGAGATAATCCCCTGCGTGGGAGAGCTGCCGAGCGATATCCGACAAGTTCTCTGGAGGGGCACCTGACAAGATGTACTGGCGGAGGTGGGACGCCCAAATCAGAACCGCTTTGGCCACCCAGGCGGAAGCAAAGGAAGGGAGCAAGGCGAATTTTGCCATATTTTCAATTTTCTTGTCCGCCAGATCCTTAAAAGGACACTGCGTCCGCAAGGGGTAAGTTAGTAGACTTCAACAGACGGGAGACCGGAGGATCCACAGTAGGCAGTGTTGTCCAATTGTATATCAAATCTTGTGAAAATGGAAACTGTGTTTGAATCTTCTTGGTCCCCTGAAAAAGTTTGTCAGGATGCTTCCAAGCCGCACTCAGTAAGGAGACAAATTTAGCGTGAGGACTGAAAACCTTGTGGGATAGTGGAGAGCGGCGTAAAGAAACTTCTGGGTCAGGTTCCAAAGTTCCTGGGTCCTCAAGATGCAAAGTGTCCCTGATGGCTGACACTAGGCTGTCCACCATGTCGGACACGTTAGACTGATCCAAGATGAAATCTGTCCCCTCTTCAGCTAGTTCCGCTGGAGATAGGGAGCGTGCGGAGGTAGATTTGGACTGAGGTGAAGTGGATCTGAAACAGTGGGTCAGAGACCTGGTACGGCCACCAGGGGAGCTGCCTCTGAAGCAGTGGCGGTCCAGGTGAGCAAAACCTACAGGAAGGAGGCCCATCCCGAGTACACGATTCTGTAGAAGAGCCAGAGGAGAGTACTTTAGGTCGCTTGTGAGCACTGTGAGTGGGGGGTCAGGAGAGACTGAACATGACTCCCTAGAGAGCGGACACAGTCAGCAAAGAAATGGAGCTCTCTCACCCAGGTCCTGAGTCCCGTGGCTGGAGCTGAAAGGCAAGCTGCAGCGGAGAGGAGCCGGCACGCAGAGCAGGAAGAGATGAAAGAAAGGTCCAGCTGAGGAGGGGGTGCCCTCAAGCACCCAGAAGGCTTTTTTTTAATCAGAAATTTTTATTGAACATTTTTATGTATAAAACAACATACAAATAAAAAAAAATAAAAAATAAAAAAAAAAGAGCTTCTAATTGGTGGAGGAGGAGGCACCCCAAGCATGACCCCCAAAGCGTATGCACCCTGCTGATTGGATAAGCAGTGACACCTGGTGCGGGCACAAGCTACAATAGGCCGGCGAGTAAATGCACCCATTACACGGGGAGCATGCAGATCTATGTCCCGTAGCAGGTGTAGCCAAGTCCTGAAGCGGGCCGCAGCCTCAATTAACTTTCCCCTGCCACAACTGTGCCGGCCTTCCCGATAGCGGGCGAAAACGAAAGTGAAAGTAAAACTGCCGGCCGCGCGACCGCGGCCCCGCCAACAGTGACTGTAATCTGCGCTGCGGACATGGTGTCAGGCATTGTACCAACCGACTGAACATGCATGTATGGGAGTAATAGCAGGCGAGTGATAATTGTGGCCGCAACCCCGCCGGCAGGGACTGCGATCGGCGCATCTGCGGAGATTGTGTCAGGCAGAGGACCGCCAGATTGAACATGTGGCCGGTAAGGGAAGAAAACACTGTAGCCCTTCTCTGTGCCAGTAAGGGATTCTGTACTGAAGAAAGGAGCCCCCCCGTCAACAGTACAAACACCCCTGCCCCAGAAAATGAATAAAAGGGTAGGTGTCCCCCAGGGGGCAACATGCGCCAGCTGTATAGGAGGGTAGGCGGGGGGGGGGGGGGGGGGGAGAGAGAGGAGAACCACAAGGAGGGGGAAGTGAGGGGGTTTGATACTCACCCTGTCATGAAAATACTCATCTTGTGGATGTCTTCAGACAGCTATTTGTCACCTGCATCATGTCGGGCTGCAGCAGCAGGACGAGCAGGGACCAGAGGAGGATCCGGACTCGAGGTGCAAAACCAGGAGCTGTCCGTTGGCTGGAAGGGGTTAACAAAGGATACCTTAAGCCCTGTCCCCTTTAGCTGCATATGGGGGAACCGGTAGTGCCATGTTCTTGAACCCCCCACCTAAAAACAAGAAAAGATAAAGGATAGAAAAACCTAACAAACGCCCCTAACTATAAGGCAATAAAAAAGACCAGGTCTGGAGTTCTCCTTTTTACACCTACTGACACTAAGATAAAACTGATTAGTAAGCGGGATATATCCTGCCAGGTGGGGCAGACTTTCTTTTTTGTATTGCCTAGTGTCAACCTCCTAGTGGCAGCAAGATATACCCATGGTCTCTGTCCCCCCCCAATGAAGCCGACCAAGAAAAGATAAATTGCCCTACATTGGGATAATATTGACCACCACTGTGTCTTTATATTCAGCTAATAAATAATCCCACGCTATTCATATCAATAAGGGAGGACCTGAGCACCTAATCTGGTCTTAAATTATCTTGGATAGGATTGCCCAAACATCAACATCCTGTCTCGCCTATACTATGCATTTCGCTCCCTACCCTTTGTAGATTCAAACCCTAGCTTTAGTACACTTGCACAGGGGCCTTCTGAGGTTTGTTGGGGGCAAGTGGGGTAGACGTATTGGCAGCAATGCACTCTATGACGCTTGTTTTGAAGGAGGCTTGGGAATGCCTAACTGCTCAATAGAATGTGGTACATATGAATGAAAAGTGTTTCCCAGTGGGTTGTTCTTAAAGCTTTGGTGGTCCCTACGTGCCTGTGACACTAATCCAGTGGATTGCGTCTAGACATAGATCACTGATCCTATACAGTCCGGATCAAAAGTTTGTGCACCCCAGGTAAAAGTTTGTATTATTGTGCATAAAGAAGCCAAGGAAAGATGGAAAAATCTCCAAAATGCATCAAATTAAAGATTAGACATTCTTATAATATGTCAACAAAAGTTAGAAAACAAAAAAATGGTGTCTGCAAAGTTTGGGCACCCTGCAGAATTTATAGCATGCACTGCCCCCTTTGCAAAGCGGAGACCTGCCAGTGTCATGGATTGTTCTCAATCATCATCTAGGAAGACCAGATGATGTCAATCTCAAAGGTTTTAAATGCCCAGACTCATCTGACCTTGCTCCAACAACCAGCACCATGGGTTCTTCTAAGCAGTTGTCTAGAAAGCGGAAACTGAAAATAGTTGACGCTCACAAAGCTGGAGAAGGCTATAAGAAGATAGCAAAACATTTTCAGATGTCAATATCCTCTGTTCGGAATGTAATTAAGAAATGGCAGTCATCAGGAACAGTGGATGTTAAAGGGGTTATCCAGCATAAGGTGATTTTAGTACGTACCTGGCGGACCGTAATGGACATGCTTAGGAAGGATCTGCGCTTGTCTTGGGCTAAATGGCTATGCTGTGAGATTACTAGAATACTGTGGCTAGCTTTCTGTGAACTTGTATTTCCTGTTTTCAGTTTTCTTGTTTGCCTACAAATCCCATGACACCATTTTCCTCCTTCCCACACATCAGCTACCCCACCTATTGAAACATAAATGAGCTGCAGACCTGTGGTTTCTGTAGGTGTCTACAGCTGTTGCATTAGTTGCAGATTGATCCCTCCACCCATTGAAGCAGACAGGCTCCCTGTCATCAGCTGACTAGTGAGTCAGGTCTCAACCACATTGCAAGCTGGGAAAAATCCAAGACAGCAGTCATTTTGTATGCCGTTAACAATAAATAAATATTGGGGTGACAATCACATAAGAATTGTTAGAAAACCGTTACACACAGGTAAAGACACTGTTATGAACTACACTAACTTTACAGCCCCTGTAGCATAGTCAAATAATTCCCAGAATACCCCTTTAAAGCAAGATCTGGAAGACCAAGAAAAATAGCAGACAGAACAGCTCACAGGATTGTGAGAATAACAATTCAAAACCCACGATTGACTGCACAATCCCTCCAGAAAGATCTGGCAGACACACTATTCCACTATTAAGAGATACTTGTACAAATATGGTCTTCATGGAAGAGTCATCAGAAGAAAACCTCTTCACAAAAATCAGCGTTTGAACTTTGCAAATGAACATATAGACAAGCCTGATGCATTTTGGAAACAAGTTCTGTGGACCGATGAGGTTAAAATTGAACTTTTTGGCCAGAATGAGCAAAGGTACGTTTGGAGAAGAAGGGGAACAGGATTTAATGAAAATAACCTCTGTCCAACTGTTAAGCATGGGGGGGTGGATCAATCATGCTTTGGGGTTGTATTGCAGCCAGAGGCACAGGGAACATCTCACGAGTAGAAGGAAAAATGGATTCAATAACATTTCAGCAAATTTTGGATGCTAACCATCTGTGAAAAAGCTGACGTTAAAAAGAGGATGGCTTCTACAAATGGATAATGATCCTAAAGACACCTCGAAATCCACGGTGGATTATAGGGATGCAAGAAAAAAATAAAAAATAGATTCCCGCGATTATCGCGATTTTTCACTTGCCGATACTGAATAGATTCAAAATATTTTTGAATCGATTCTTTTAGTGATGTGGAATTTGTATCTCCTGATCCCCGGAACAGCATGTCCCGGGCATCAGGAGATACAAGTTCCACATTTTGTCAGCCGGATCTGACGCGGCGGCGGCGCTCTGGGTGTATGGAGCGGGCTCCGACTCGTGCCCACTCCATACTCTGCAGCCCCCGGCTGTTCTCAGTAGCCGGGGGCCGCCGCTAATAGCCAGCATGCGGCGATCGTCGCGGCTGGCTATTAACCCTTTAGATCGCCGCTGTCAAAGCTGACAGCGGCGCCTAAAGGGACATGTGTATGCTCCCTGGTGGGCTAGATCGCCCCGCCCCTGCCCCCCCCGCTGCGCGATCGCGGGCGGGCGATCCACTGTGGAGGTAGCGGAGGGCTTACCTCTGCTTCCCTGCTCTCCGTGGCTCTGCCATTGATAGATCCTGGCTGGACAAGGCTCTATCAATGCATCGCAGATAAATGGAGTTCAATAGAACTCTATTCATCTGTCTGAGGAATCTAATGATTCCTAAAAGACTAATAAAGTGTATAAAAAAAAATTAAATAAAGTTTTAATAAAAGTGTAAAAGACATTGTTTTTTTAGACCGAATCGGTATATATATTGCGATCTATCGTTACCTTGACGGTATCGCGATATATCGAATCGCCACACTGGTATCGCGATTCGAATCGAATCGCCAAATTCTTGGCGATTCGCACCCCTAGTGGATTACATCAAGAGGCGTAAACTGAAGGTTTTGCCATGACCTTCACAATCTCCTGACCTCAACCTGATTGAAAATCTATGGATAGACCTTAAAAGAGCAGTGAGTGACAGATAGCCCAGAAATCTCAAAGAACTGGAAGACTTTTGTAAGGAAGAATGGGCAAAGATACCTCAAACAAGAATTGGAAGACTCTTGGCTGGCTACAAAAAGCATTTAAAAGCTGTGATACTTTTTTGTTTTCTGTTATTTTGAAAGTGTAAATCATGGAAATAAAATCTAAACTTTTGTTGACATAAGAATGTCTAATCTGTAATTTGATGCCTTTTGGAGATTTTTATATCTTTCCTTGGCTTCTTTATGCACATTAATACTAATTTTTACCTGGGGTGCCCAAACTTTTGCTCCCCACCGTACACTGTCACAATCCTTGCTACTATGGGACGGCCTTAGGAATCGATTTTCTTTACCGTCGGCATACACCCTGGTTGCTCAGATGATCTGAAATCCAAACTTCCCTCCAGGAATGGTGTTCTTGGCATTTTCCTGGTGGACAAACAACGGATTTCTTTGCATAGCTGACTTTATTATCGAAGATTTTAACAGGACATCAACTCAAATTAGGCCTGCACGATATATCGCAACGGCAATCGTATAGCGATTTTTGTCAATTGAGATCTCAATTTGGCCGTTGCTAAAAAAGTGTGATTTACCTGCTCCCCAGCCACATCGCCTCCGGTGACAGCGGCCCGACAGCAGGACCTCTGGTGATGGCAGCAGAAGCACCTCACTGCGCTCCCCTACCTTCATTGGCAGCAAGGATTGGCCCAGCAGTCCATGTGACTGCACTTCCCTCCTGTGATTGTCGGCGTGCATCAGGTGAGGAGGTTACCCTCACCACGGCCGGCATAAATAAACGGCGCAGCCGTGCAGCAGGTAAATGAAGCGAGCTAAGGAGCGGAACTCGCTTCATACTGGCTAATGCAGGACATCACTGATCCGGGTGATGTCTGGCTTTAACCGTTTAGACGCTATCATCTAAGTTGATCGAGGCGTCCAAAGTGCCGGTAGCTCAGTGGAGCTGATCGGGACACCCACGGGGTCCCAATCAGCTGAGATGATGGGGGGGAGGTTCCCTACCTGCCTCCGGCTCGTCCGATCAGCGCTCGAATAATGCTGGCAGCATCATCAGCCAGTAGTAATGGAGCACCGATAACAATGATCAATGCTGTGCTATGGGCTCCTATGGCACAACATTGTTCAGTGTCTGCAATCACAAGATTGCATCTAATAGTCCCCATGGCAGTATGCCTCCAGCTGTTGCAAAACTACAACAACTGGAGACACACTGTTTGGAAAACACTGCCCTATGGGGAATAACAAAATTGTGAGAAAAAAAAAAAAAGGTATTAAATATTAATAAGCCCCTCCCCTAGTAAGTTTCAATCGCCCCCTTCCCCCCCCATTTTGAAATAAATTTATGTAAACAAAAACAACCAATCATACGTGGTATTGCCACGTGCGTAAATGTCAGAACTATTAAAATATAACTAAATAAAATCACGTCAGTGGCGTAAAAGTTAAAGAAAAAAAAAAAAAAACACAAACAGGATTGCAGATTTTTGGTCACTTCATATACCAGAAGAAATAAAATGGACATTTATTAAAAAGTGACCAAAAAGTCAAAATAATAATGGTACCGATAGAAAGAAAAAAAAATGGATCACAGCGGGATAAATGAGCCTCATACAGCCCGGTATATGGAAAAATAAGAGAGATATAGGGGTCAGAAGAGGACAATTTTAAATCCTAGGGAAAAAATAAATAAAATAAATAACTCCCAGTCCTTAAGGGAATACACAAACTCCCAGTGTTCCCTTCCCTGTGGCTGCGCAGCACAATAGAGCAACAAAACGCCACCGGAGAGTATGCGGACTTCACTATACCAGGCCCGGAGAGTACGCGGACTTCACTATACCAGGCCAGGCACATGAAATGTGGAGGAGGAATTAAGCTAATTTCTCCCCATTTCATATCCAATCCCCTCTATTTTATGTTCAGTCAATTGGGTGAGTTGGCTTTATGAAATAGAGGGATTGGACATTTCACCATTTGTTTATTATATCGCAATCTCATATCAAAATTGCAATATTTACCTCCATAGTCGCAAATTTTTCCCATATGGTGCAGCCCTAACTCAAATATCAATTATGAAATATGGTCAAAAATTATAAAAATTATGACCTCATGAATTGCAAGAAAAATATAAAAACAAAGCAATTCACATTTAAGCCCACTATTTCTCAGATTTAAAGTTCTTTGATGTAAGTAATGCTAGGAAGGTAGTTTTGCAATATTCTAAAAAAAAAAAACAGGTATTATACAATATGCAGATTTACTGGTTATGATTAATAAACATAAATGAGTTGAATAGTAACACAAGGAATATCAAATATATAAAGATATTAACTAATATATGCTTATGATTCATAAACTACGGTACATGCAGTAGAACTAAAAGTCAAAGAAGTTAGTAACTGTCACAATGTCACAATTTTAACTGATCATCGGCATAGAACTACATGCGGATGATCAGTGTTATCAAGGCTTGAATTCTCCTGTCTGGATCTCAGGCATGGAGAAGTCAATCACCAATTTCACGCCAAGGAAGCAGTTAGGGGACCTTTGTTCCCAGATCAGCCCAACTGTGCTGCTGGGATGGCAATTTTTTCAACTTTAGATGCAGTGATCAACTTTGATCGCCGCATCTAAAGGGTTCCAGCTTTCATTAGCCACCAGGACAGACCCGCTATGACCATGCGTTATAGATCAGGACCGGGCGCAGGGCGTATAGGTACGCCCTGTGTCCTTAAGAGTTTGAACAAAGACTGGAAAATCACGTGGCAGAAAGAGCCCTGGGATGACCTGGAAGCTGTCACAGAACGTCAATGAAGAAAATGACCAGATGTTGGCATGCAGAGGCCACTCACCGGAGTTGGTGCGCACATGACCCGGTTTTCCACAACGCCACTGACACAGCTGGTACGTGTTGCTCCGTCCAGGTCAGGATGACTCGGACATGGCAAACTTGCTGCGGAACCCACCCTAGTGATTGATGTATGCTACACTGTACCCCACACAGCCGCCTATACCCATGGTTCTTGTGTCTCCTAATAAGAAGTGGCTGAAAAAGTGGAATTACACATGAGACCCCCAAAGATTTACCAAAACAAACAATAGGGAAAACCAACAGTCCATAGATGAATATTCGGCAGCTATGAGGAAATCCCACATTTGCCCGACAGACAAAGTGATCAGGAAATATATGTCTGGAATTCCCATGCAAGTTTCTAGTTACCAGGTTCCCCAGGAGTTTTAAACATAACCTACCACTCGAAACCATGATCAGTAGGCTCTAAAACAGTTTTTTTTCCCTTCAAAAATGCATGCAGAATGTGTGCGTTTAAACCCATGTTGTAGCAGAGTCTACTACAGGTTGAAATCTTGGTGTATGCTGTATGTATTTTTTCTAAATAAAAAAAAATAAATACTTGTTTACAGATGCTGTGTATGCAACCTAATTATTTTTGTTGTACTCTCTACGGTTGTCAAGAGCATTTGCTATTTCATCATAGAACCATAGAATTAAAATAACATTCTGCCTCTGCAGTCACGAGGAGTTTATCATCAGTGACTTCTGCTGTAGACCGGTATGAAAGGACTTAACATTTTTAAGCTTATGGCTGTTGATCAGAACCATGTCATAATGTCAGTTACATGTTTATAAGTGATAGCTTTTTACAACGAGGATATAAAAAAAATAATAATAATAATAATAATTATACAATACAAGCTGTCAAAAACAGATCTTTTACTTACGGTCTGTTCATCATCATCTTCTCCTTCCAATACCACACAGTGATATAGGAGTCCAGATTCGGTTGCAATTACAAGGATGTTTGGGACACAGGACAAGCAAAGCACTGAGCAAGCATCATATCCATAGTTATCCTCTGCAGCAGGGTGCATAGGAAGAGGGCCTAGCAGCCTGCCAACATGGCTGCTACTGCAAATAGAAAAACAGGCTGTAAGAATGAGGCAAGATGACAACTTTCCATATACTCTCTTGATATGCCTCTATACTGTAGATTTCAATGCATCTCACCTCCCTTGTAAATCAATGTATATAAGGAAGGTCTCTCCATTCTCATAAAGTATGTACAGAGGATATGCAGCGTTTTGTTTACTGTACAGACCGACACCCCTCGATACAGAAGTTAATGGGCCAAAATCAAATGCAACAGCAATCTCACCAAGGGAAGCTTTGTAAGAGCGCCTGTAAGAAGAAAGTAAACAGATCTGTTAGCCAAACATCACTGCTTGTAAAAGGGGTACTCCGCTGGAAAACATTTTTTAAATCAACTGGTGCCAGAAAGTTAAACAGATTTGTAAATTACCTCTATATAAAATCTTTATTCTTCCAGTACTTATGAGCTGCTGTATGATCCAAAGGAAGTTCTATTCTTTTTGAATTTCCTTTCTGTCTGACCCCAGTGCTCTCTGCTGACACCTCTGTATTTTAGGAACTGTCCAGAGCAGGACAGGTTTGCTATGGGGATTTGCTCCTACTCTGGACAGTTCCTAAAATGGACAGAGGTGTCAGCAGAGAGCACTGGGGTCAGACACAAAGGAAATTCAAAAAGAAAAGAACTTCCTGTGGAGCATACAGCAGCTGATATTACCCGAAGAAATAAGATTTTTTAATAAAAGTAATTTACAAATATGTTTGACTCTGGAATCCGTTTATATAAAAAAAATAATAATACGTTTTAAAAGCAGAGTACCCCTTTAAACACTAAACAGAAAAAAAAAAAGATATCCAAAGATTTTAATACACACATATCCTAGAGAAAAATACCACTTGTTATTATACAGCATAAGGCAAAAGGTATATACCTATTCTGAGGTTGAACTGATGTCTCCTCATCTGCATTGGACAGTGGGATAACTTTTTCCGGAGAGAAATGATCATGAAGCTTGTATATTCTGTAAAATAAAGTAAAAGGTTCCTCAAAAGGGACTGTGTCATCCTTTGAATGTTTTTGTATTTTTTAAACCCCTTAAGTACGCAGGGTTTTTCAGTTTTTGCATTTTCGTTTTTTCCTCCTTACCTTTGAAAAATCATAACCCTTTCAATTTTCCACCTAAAAATCCATATTATGGCTTAGATTTTGCGTCACCAATTCTACTTTGCAGTGACATTAGTCATTTTACCCAAAAATGCACGGCGAAAAGGAAAAAAAATCCTTGTGTGACAAAACCAAAGAAAAAACACCATTTTGTAACTTTTGGGGGCTTCCATTTCTACGCAGTGCATATTTCGGTAAAAATTATTATTCTGTAGGCCCATACGGTTAAAATGATATCCTACTTATATAGGTTTGATATTGCCGTACTTCTGGAAAAAATCATAACTACATGCAGGAAAATTTATACGTTTAAAAATGTCATCTTCTGAGCTCTATAACTTTTTTATTTTTCCACATACAGGGCGGTTTGAGGACTCCTTTTTTGCGCTGTGACCTGAGGTTTTTAGCGGTACCATTTTTGTTTTGATCGGACTTTTTGATCACTTTTTATTCATTTTTTAATGGTATAAAGAGTGACCAAAAATACGCTTTTTTGGACTTTGGAATTTTTTTTACGTGTACGCCATTGACCGTGAGGTTTAATTAACAATATATTTTTATAGTTCGGACATACGACGTTTATATTTATTTACATAGTTTGTTTTTTTTATGGGAAAAGGGGGGTGATTCAAACTTTTATTAGGGAAGGGGTTAAATGATCTTTATTAACACTTTTTTTTTTTACAGTGTTATAGCTCCCATAGGGACCTAACACTGCACACACATCTTTTACACAGATCACTGGCGTGTATTAACACGCCTGTGTTCAGTGTTATCAGCGCTTGACTGCTCCTGCCTTGGATCTCAGGCACGGAGCAGTCATTCACCGATTGGATACCAAGGAGGCAGGTAAGGGCCCCTGCGGCATATAGCGGGAGCCGGCGGAGGACGTAAATATACGCCCTTCGTTGATAAGGGGTTAAACCTAATTTACATTAATTCCAGCTGATAACATTTTTCATGAATTTCCTACTTTTGGCAAGAAAACTAACTGTAAAAAGTGAAGCAAAGCAACCTGTAAACCTCACACCTCTCCCCTTGTAGCCGTGTGCAAAACAGGGGGGGGGGGGGGGGGAAGTAGGCAACGTTATTACTTTGCCATCTTGTTAGTGTTGACACCATGAGACAGAGAATTGCCCAGAGGTAGACCATTAAAATAGCCAGCAGAGATCAAAGCCAGGTGCCAGCAGGTATGGAGCGGGCTCAAGTCCTGAGCCAGCTTTATACACTGTTGATGCCGATGGACGTGTATACTTCAACAGGCTATGTTCATATTTTGGTTTTAGTCTTTGCTTGTGTAAAACCAACCCTATTATTTCACTAATAGTGGGTAAGCCCAGGCAGAGTAAATATCTCTGACACAGGTATGATTTTAAGAACGTATTAAAATGTATAAAAGTCAAGGATTTCTAACAAAGGCAAGCAAGATACAATACATTATTTTACCTTATGGTATTATCAGATGTTAGTAAAATCAGACGAGGTTCTTGTGTCTCACTAGGGTACCATGCCGCATGCTTCAGAATCAGGGAAGTGGAGCTAGTGAAAATTCTCTCAGCAATTGGGATAGTTCTACACAGAAAAGAAAACAATGGCTTATTAATAATAATGCATAAATGTTAAATCTGTATTGACAAATGCATCAAATTTATACAAAGAATCAATATTTACAGTGTTTATTGGAACACTTTCAAAACGTTTCTAATTGCCCCTGACATGCTGGACATCCTGAATGATGAGAACCCATTTTTACCTAATCAGTGCTTGGAGTTTATCACAATTTCTATGTATTTGTTTGTTCACCTACTTTTGAGAATTGACCACAGGTTCTCAATGTGATTGAGATCTGGGGAGTTTTCTGGCCATAGGCTCAATACGTCAATGTTTTATTCATTGAGCCATTTAGTTATCACTTTGTCCTTGTGACATGGTGCTCCATCATGCTGGAAAAAGCATTGTTTATTGCCAAATTCCTCCTAGATCATTGGGAGAAAACGTTCTTGGAGGCTGTTTAGATACCAGCAAGTGCCAAGACCTGGGCTGTTGTAAAATACAAGAATTTTTTGGGAAAAGTATGGAGGTTAAAGTGAACTTTTGCTCAAATATGTGCTGGGCGGTATATCGGTATGAACCGGATAGTTTTTTTTTTTCTCCCACGGTATGGATTTTTGCCCATACCACTATACCGGTCGGGCCCCTCCCCCACCCTCCGAGTCAATAAAAAAAATTAAACTTACCCGTAATGGGGGTGGTCCAGGCCATCCATCCTTCCTGTAGTGTCCGGCGGCATTCCGGGTGGAGGGTGAACCGGTCCGGACTGTTCTTCTCCGGGGTCCTCTTCTCCACTCCGGGCAGGCTCCGGCCTAGTAACGCTGCATACACGCCGCTGCTCAGTGACATCCGTGCGCAGCGACGCACCTGATGTCATGGCGTAGCGGCTTCTATGCAGCGTACTAGGCTGGAGCCTGCCCGGAGTGGAGAAGAGCACCCTCGGAGAAGAAGAACAGCCCGGACCGGTTCACCCTCCACCCGGAATGCCGCCGGACACTACAGGAAGGATGGCCCGGACCACCCTCCCCGGACGGTCCCTGCAGCAACTGGGAAGGTGAATCAGGGTTCTGGGATGGACAGGGGTCTGTATAATATACTATACCTACAGTAGGCCCTCCAGCTGTTGAGGCTCTCCAGCTGTTGCAAAACTACAACTCCCAGCATGCTCGGACAGCCAACGGCTGTCCGGGCATGCTGGGAGTAGTAGTTTTGCAACAGCTGGAGGCACCCCTAGTTGGGAAACACTGACCTATACTATACACTACTATATAGTCCAACATGCTAGGAGTTGCAGTTTTGCAACAGCTGGAGGCTGTAGGGTTGTTCGTTACATCTATTTAAAAGGGTACTCCACTGCCCCAGTGTTCAGATCAATTAGTTCCAAAAGCCCATTTAGTTCCGATACGCCACCTCAATGCAAGTCTCAATGTAAAAAAAATAAAATACTGTGAAATACCGTGATACTCATTTTTGGTCATATCGCCCAGCACTAGCTCAAATGTTGCCATATTAGGCCATAATTTGAAGGTTATTATGAAAAGGATTCAGCTACGGGATCAGCTCAACACCAGGACTGGGGTAAAAGGTCTTCTCTTATGACGGTTGGAAAATGTCTGGAGAAGAAAAGGTGAGCACTACTATGGGTCCTGTGTCATGCCAACATTCTGAGACCATTCATGCGTGGGTTTGCCCTTCATCCAAGAGATTGGGCTCACTCACAAATTTGGGGATCAACAGTGCCCTTTGCAGCATGATCGAGACCATGTCACAAGGCAAAGGTGATCACTAAGAAGGAGGTTTATCATTCTTTCCAAACTCATGGCTTTTATATCAATTTTTTTTAACTTAAAGAAATTACGTGAGCAGATTCCAGAAATGTGCTTTGGAATAAGCAAAAAATTGCTTGGTAAAAAAAAAAACTCTGAAATTTTGGGTTCATTTGCTCCAGCATCAACACTCTTGGCCACAACTGTAGACGTAGTTGATACCCATTAAAATATATATATATATATTCCTCGAAAAGAATTTGTATATCATCAAATAAACATAAGAATAATCAAAAATACCTGCAATTCACAGTCTTTTCACCTCCTTCAAACTCAGAGTTTTTGCCCCAGCGCTTAGGGACATCCAGGACCATCAAGCCTTTGTTACCAATCAAAGCAATATGCTCCTGCGTAGGGTTCAGCAGGACCTCAGTCACATCAAACAACGGGGCGTTGATACAGAGCAGCTTCTGAAGAAGAAATAAGACATATCAATGCCACTTCACCATCTGTAAAGGTTTTCAACAGTAGAAAAGTAAATAATGGTAAGTAGTGAAGGACGCTTTATCCTCCCGCACACGCCTTCCATTCATCTTTATGGGAGAGCTGGAGATACAAGTACTGCCTTCGGGTATCTCAGGCTCTCCTATGGAGATCAATAGAGGTGCGCCAGAGAGCTGCTCAGGAGATCATTGGGGGTCCCAGCAGCTGGATGCCCTACGATCAGACACTTATCCCCTATTCTTGTTATAGGGGATACATTGTCCTTCACTGCAGTAAAATTATAAAATGATAACAATTACAGGTACAACATTTCAAGGCCTTAAAACAATGCTTCCCAACCAGTGGCTCAGGGGGTCACACAAAGCGCATGTAGCACCTCCCATTGAACCCCAATAATAATGGAGTGTATAACGGGGTTAGGAGTAACAGTTGTTGGCTGAGCGAGTGTTCCGAGGACAATTGAATCCACGCACTGTCTAATTTCTATAAAAGCCTCCTGACTCTCTGACAGATGATTTTTGGGGAAAGAAGGATCAGACATGTTGAAATTCAGCCAATAGATGTGTGTTCTCTGAACTGTGGAGCTCAAATATTGCAAAACTACAACTCCCAGCATGCCACGGTGGTGGAAAAAAAAAACTACAACTCCCGGCATGCCACGCTGGTGAAAAAAAAAATACAACTCCCGGCATGCCACGCTGGTGAAAAAAAAAATACAACTCCCGGCATGCCAGGCTGGTGAAAAAAAAAATACAACTCCCGGCATGCCAGGCTGGTGAAAAAAAAAATACAACTCCCGGCATGCCAGGCTGGTGAAAAAAAAAATACAACTCCCGGCATGCCAGGCTGGTGAAAAAAAAAATACAACTCCCGGCATGCCAGGCTGGTGAAAAAAAAAATACAACTCCCGGCATGCCAGGCTGGTGAAAAAAAAAATACAACTCCCGGCATGCCAGGCTGGTGAAAAAACTACAACTCCCGGCATGCCAGGCTGGTGAAAAAACTACAACTCCCGGCATGCCAGGCTGGTGAAAAAACTACAACTCCCGGCATGCCAGGCTGGTGAAAAAACTACAACTCCCGGCATGCCAGGCTGGTGAAAAAACTACAACTCCCGGCATGCCAGGCTGGTGAAAAAACTACAACTCCCGGCATGCCAGGCTGGTGAAAAAACTACAACTCCCGGCATGCCACGCTGGTGAAAAAACTACAACTCCCGGCATGCCACGCTGGTGAAAAAACTACAACTCCCGGCATGCCACGCTGGTGAAAAAACTACAACTCCCAGCATGCCAGGCTGGTGAAAAAACTACAACTCCCAGCATGCCACGCTGGTGAAGAACTACAACTCCCAGCATGCCACGCTGGTGAAAAAACTACAACTCCCAGCATGCCACGCTGGTGAAAAAACAACAACTCCCAGCATGCCACGCTGGTGAAGAACTACAACTCCCAGCATGCCAGTTTGGAAACCCAGGCTCTAGATGTAAACAGTGAAGGTTCCAATGGAACAACAAGCAGCAGAGGTCTTGTGTGAATTGTCACCAAAAGTATATCAATATTTCATGCTTCATAACTTATATAGGGGGCACCTCAGACAACCCATCTCTGGGCCTGTCTCATGGGCACTGGCAGCTCGTGGGTCTGAGGTTATGCCCCAGTCTGTAGTATACTGTGCTATATCATCCGATCATATCGCTCGATCAGGTCGGGGTCAGGTAGCCGCAGCTATGGAGTATTTGGCAATGTCTGAACTCTCACCTGCTCACAGCCAGGGCTGCCCGCGTTCAGGCTGCGGAGTCTGATGGTGTGAAAGGCGCAGTCCTCCTGGTTCCAGACCAGCAGGTCACCGTCCACATAGCACAGTAGGTTCTTCAGCTGTGCCGCATTCCTGATAGCAGCCTGTGGCCGCAGCTGCGTGAAAAGCGAGTGTTCACTCAGCGCGTTTTGCCATCCGTCTCCGCTTCTACCCACCGCCGCCATGTTACCCAGGAGCCGGTGTGGGTTCGGAAATCTCACCGCCTATGGCTCTGACGTCACTTGTGAAGGACGGCGGCCTGTGATAGGAGCTGGACGTGAGGGAGGATCAGAGCTGCCGCCCCCTTCTCACTGCCGCACATGGCGGGGTGTGCATCTCCTGGTACTGGAGAACTGCCTTCACCATCTCCGTATTGTAAAGCGCGCCTAAAGATTGCCGCCCACAGCAGCCAGAGCGCTCCACACTGTCCCGAAATCACCACACTGTCCCGTATCTGTGAGACTGCAACTACACAGAATGCCTTAAAAGTCTCTCTGGTGGCAGTGGGAGTTCCATGGCTGGTGATCTACAAGCTGAAGACCCGCCTGATATGTAAACTATAGCCCTCCAGCTGTCCCGAAACTACATCTCCCAGCATCCCTGTATGCAGGGGTCAAGTCCTGGGAAAAAAAGTGTGGGAACTCACCCAAGATATCTGCTCAAGGGCGCCAGCTAATGGGAACGGTGTTCCTGCTGTGGAAAATTTGCAGGAACTCAGTTCCCATGCGTTCCTGCAGGACTTGAGCCCTGCATGTATGTCTAATCTGACAGTGGGATCTCATCATTAAGTGACATGCTCTAGAATCTAGATCATTGTTCTCCCTGTTATGTAACTACAAGTCCCAGCACCTCTGCATGTCTGATTTGATAGTGGGATATCATTATAAAGTGACATTCTCTAGATCATTGGTCTCTAGCTGTTATGTAACTATAAGTCCCAGCACCTCTGCATGTCTGATCTGATAGTGGCATATCATTATAAAGTGACATTCTCTAGATCATTGGTCTCTAGCTGTTATGTAACTATAAGTCCCAGCACCTCTGCATGTCTGATCTGATAGTGGCATATCATTATAAAGTGACATTCTCTAGATCATTGGTCTCTAGCTGTTATGTAACTACAAGTCCCAGCACCTCTGCATGTCTGATCTGATAGTGGCATATCATTATAAAGTGACATTCTCTAGATCATTGGTCTCTAGCTGTTATGTAACTATAAGTCCCAGCACCTCTGCATGTCTGATCTGATAGTGGCATATCATTATAAAGTGACATTCTCTAGATCATTGGTCTCTAGCTGTTATGTAACTACAAGTCCCAGCACCTCTGCATGTCTGATCTGATAGTGGGATATCATTATAAAGTGACATTCTCTAGATCATTGGTCTCTAGCTGTTATGTAACTACAAGTCCCAGCACCTCTGCATGTCTGATCTGATAGTGGCATATCATTATAAAGTGACATTCTCTAGATCATTGGTCTCTAGCTGTTATGTAACTATAAGTCCCAGCACCTCTGCATGTCTGATCTGATAGTGGGATATCATTATAAAGTGACATTCTCTAGATCATTGGTCTCTAGCTGTTATGTAACTACAAGTCCCAGCACCTCTGCATGTCTGATCTGATAGTGGCATATCATTATAAAGTGACATTCTCTAGATCATTGGTCTCTAGCTGTTATGTAACTATAAGTCCCAGCACCTCTGCATGTCTGATCTGATAGTGGCATATCATTATAAAGTGACATTCTCTAGATCATTGGTCTCTAGCTGTTATGTAACTACAAGTCCCAGCACCTCTGCATGTCTGATCTGATAGTGGGATATCATTATAAAGTGACATTCTCTAGATCATTGGTCTCTAGCTGTTATGTAACTACAAGTCCCAGCACCTCTGCATGTCTGATCTGATAGTGGCATATCATTATAAAGTGACATGCTCTAGATCATTGGTCTCTAGCTGTTATGTAACCACAAGTCCCAGCACCTCTGCATGTCTGATCTGATAGTGGGATATCATTATAAAGTGACATTCTCTAGATCATTGGTCTCTAGCTGTTATGTAACTACAAGTCCCAGCACCTCTGCATGTCTGATCTGATAGTGGCATATCATTATAAAGTGACATTCTCTAGATCATTGGTCTCTAGCTGTTATGTAACTATAAGTCCCAGCACCTCTGCATGTCTGATCTGATAGTGGCATATCATTATAAAGTGACATTCTCTAGATCATTGGTCTCTAGCTGTTATGTAACTACAAGTCCCAGCACCTCTGCATGTCTGATCTGATAGTGGGATATCATTATAAAGTGACATTCTCTAGATCATTGGTCTCTAGCTGTTATGTAACTACAAGTCCCAGCACCTCTGCATGTCTGATCTGATAGTGGCATATCATTATAAAGTGACATGCTCTAGATCATTGGTCTCTAGCTGTTATGTAACCACAAGTCCCAGCACCTCTGCATGTCTGATCTGATAGTGGGATATCATTATAAAGTGACATTCTCTAGATCATTGGTCTCTAGCTGTTATGTAACTACAAGTCCCAGCACCTCTGCATGTCTGATCTGATAGTGGCATATCATTATAAAGTGACATGCTCTAGATCATTGGTCTCTAGCTGTTATGTAACCACAAGTCCCAGCACCTCTGCATGTCTGATCTGATAGTGGCATATCATTATAAAGTGACATGCTCTAGATCATTGGTCTCTAGCTGTTATGTAACTACAAGTCCCAGCACCTCTGCATGTCTGATTTGATAGTGGGATATCATTATAAAGTGACATTCTCTAGATCATTGGTCTCTAGCTGTTATGTAACTATAAGTCCCAGCACCTCTGCATGTCTGATCTGATAGTGGCATATCATTATAAAGTGACATTCTCTAGATCATTGGTCTCTAGCTGTTATGTAACTATAAGTCCCAGCACCTCTGCATGTCTGATCTGATAGTGGGATATCATTATAAAGTGACATTCTCTAGATCATTGGTCTCTAGCTGTTATGTAACCACAAGTCCCAGCACCTCTGCATGTCTGATCTGATAGTGGCATATCATTATAAAGTGACATTCTCTAGATCATTGGTCTCTAGCTGTTATGTAACTACAAGTCCCAGCACCTCTGCATGTCTGATCTGATAGTGGCATATCATTATAAAGTGACATTCTCTAGATCATTGGTCTCTAGCTGTTATGTAACTATAAGTCCCAGCACCTCTGCATGTCTGATCTGATAGTGGCATATCATTATAAAGTGACATTCTCTAGATCATTGGTCTCTAGCTGTTATGTAACTACAAGTCCCAGCACCTCTGCATGTCTGATCTGATAGTGGGATATCATTATAAAGTGACATTCTCTAGATCATTGGTCTCTAGCTGTTATGTAACTACAAGTCCCAGCACCTCTGCATGTCTGATCTGATAGTGGCATATCATTATAAAGTGACATTCTCTAGATCATTGGTCTCTAGCTGTTATGTAACTATAAGTCCCAGCACCTCTGCATGTCTGATCTGATAGTGGCATATCATTATAAAGTGACATTCTCTAGATCATTGGTCTCTAGCTGTTATGTAACTATAAGTCCCAGCACCTCTGCATGTCTGATCTGATAGTGGGATATCATTATAAAGTGACATTCTCTAGATCATTGGTCTCTAGCTGTTATGTAACTACAAGTCCCAGCACCTCTGCATGTCTGATCTGATAGTGGCATATCATTATAAAGTGACATTCTCTAGATCATTGGTCTCTAGCTGTTATGTAACTATAAGTCCCAGCACCTCTGCATGTCTGATCTGATAGTGGCATATCATTATAAAGTGACATTCTCTAGATCATTGGTCTCTAGCTGTTATGTAACTACAAGTCCCAGCACCTCTGCATGTCTGATCTGATAGTGGGATATCATTATAAAGTGACATTCTCTAGATCATTGGTCTCTAGCTGTTATGTAACTACAAGTCCCAGCACCTCTGCATGTCTGATCTGATAGTGGCATATCATTATAAAGTGACATGCTCTAGATCATTGGTCTCTAGCTGTTATGTAACCACAAGTCCCAGCACCTCTGCATGTCTGATCTGATAGTGGGATATCATTATAAAGTGACATTCTCTAGATCATTGGTCTCTAGCTGTTATGTAACTACAAGTCCCAGCACCTCTGCATGTCTGATCTGATAGTGGCATATCATTATAAAGTGACATTCTCTAGATCATTGGTCTCTAGCTGTTATGTAACTATAAGTCCCAGCACCTCTGCATGTCTGATCTGATAGTGGCATATCATTATAAAGTGACATTCTCTAGATCATTGGTCTCTAGCTGTTATGTAACTACAAGTCCCAGCACCTCTGCATGTCTGATCTGATAGTGGGATATCATTATAAAGTGACATTCTCTAGATCATTGGTCTCTAGCTGTTATGTAACTACAAGTCCCAGCACCTCTGCATGTCTGATCTGATAGTGGCATATCATTATAAAGTGACATGCTCTAGATCATTGGTCTCTAGCTGTTATGTAACCACAAGTCCCAGCACCTCTGCATGTCTGATCTGATAGTGGGATATCATTATAAAGTGACATTCTCTAGATCATTGGTCTCTAGCTGTTATGTAACTATAAGTCCCAGCACCTCTGCATGTCTGATCTGATAGTGGCATATCATTATAAAGTGACATTCTCTAGATCATTGGTCTCTAGCTGTTATGTAACTATAAGTCCCAGCACCTCTGCATGTCTGATCTGATAGTGGGATATCATTATAAAGTGACATTCTCTAGATCATTGGTCTCTAGCTGTTATGTAACTACAAGTCCCAGCACCTCTGCATGTCTGATCTGATAGTGGCATATCATTATAAAGTGACATTCTCTAGATCATTGGTCTCTAGCTGTTATGTAACTATAAGTCCCAGCACCTCTGCATGTCTGATCTGATAGTGGCATATCATTATAAAGTGACATTCTCTAGATCATTGGTCTCTAGCTGTTATGTAACTACAAGTCCCAGCACCTCTGCATGTCTGATCTGATAGTGGGATATCATTATAAAGTGACATTCTCTAGATCATTGGTCTCTAGCTGTTATGTAACTACAAGTCCCAGCACCTCTGCATGTCTGATCTGATAGTGGCATATCATTATAAAGTGACATGCTCTAGATCATTGGTCTCTAGCTGTTATGTAACCACAAGTCCCAGCACCTCTGCATGTCTGATCTGATAGTGGGATATCATTATAAAGTGACATTCTCTAGATCATTGGTCTCTAGCTGTTATGTAACTACAAGTCCCAGCACCTCTGCATGTCTGATCTGATAGTGGCATATCATTATAAAGTGACATTCTCTAGATCATTGGTCTCTAGCTGTTATGTAACTATAAGTCCCAGCACCTCTGCATGTCTGATCTGATAGTGGCATATCATTATAAAGTGACATTCTCTAGATCATTGGTCTCTAGCTGTTATGTAACTACAAGTCCCAGCACCTCTGCATGTCTGATCTGATAGTGGGATATCATTATAAAGTGACATTCTCTAGATCATTGGTCTCTAGCTGTTATGTAACTACAAGTCCCAGCACCTCTGCATGTCTGATCTGATAGTGGCATATCATTATAAAGTGACATGCTCTAGATCATTGGTCTCTAGCTGTTATGTAACCACAAGTCCCAGCACCTCTGCATGTCTGATCTGATAGTGGGATATCATTATAAAGTGACATTCTCTAGATCATTGGTCTCTAGCTGTTATGTAACTACAAGTCCCAGCACCTCTGCATGTCTGATCTGATAGTGGCATATCATTATAAAGTGACATTCTCTAGATCATTGGTCTCTAGCTGTTATGTAACTATAAGTCCCAGCACCTCTGCATGTCTGATCTGATAGTGGCATATCATTATAAAGTGACATGCTCTAGATCATTGGTCTCTAGCTGTTATGTAACCACAAGTCCCAGCACCTCTGCATGTCTGATCTGATAGTGGGATATCATTATAAAGTGACATTCTCTAGATCATTGGTCTCTAGCTGTTATGTAACTACAAGTCCCAGCACCTCTGCATGTCTGATCTGATAGTGGCATATCATTATAAAGTGACATTCTCTAGATCATTGGTCTCTAGCTGTTATGTAACTACAAGTCCCAGCACCTCTGCATGTCTGATCTGATAGTGGCATATCATTATAAAGTGACATTCTCTAGATCATTGGTCTCTAGCTGTTATGTAACTATAAGTCCCAGCACCTCTGCATGTCTGATCTGATAGTGGCATATCATTATAAAGTGACATTCTCTAGATCATTGGTCTCTAGCTGTTATGTAACTACAAGTCCCAGCACCTCTGCATGTCTGATCTGATAGTGGCATATCATTATAAAGTGACATGCTCTAGATCATTGGTCTCTAGCTGTTATGTAACCACAAGTCCCAGCACCTCTGCATGTCTGATCTGATAGTGGGATATCATTATAAAGTGACATTCTCTAGATCATTGGTCTCTAGCTGTTATGTAACTATAAGTCCCAGCACCTCTGCATGTCTGATCTGATAGTGGCATATCATTATAAAGTGACATGCTCTAGATCATTGGTCTCTAGCTGTTATGTAACCACAAGTCCCAGCACCTCTGCATGTCTGATCTGATAGTGGGATATCATTATAAAGTGACATTCTCTAGATCATTGGTCTCTAGCTGTTATGTAACTACAAGTCCCAGCACCTCTGCATGTCTGATCTGATAGTGGCATATCATTATAAAGTGACATTCTCTAGATCATTGGTCTCTAGCTGTTATGTAACTATAAGTCCCAGCACCTCTGCATGTCTGATCTGATAGTGGCATATCATTATAAAGTGACATTCTCTAGATCATTGGTCTCTAGCTGTTATGTAACTACAAGTCCCAGCACCTCTGCATGTCTGATCTGATAGTGGCATATCATTATAAAGTGACATGCTCTAGATCATTGGTCTCTAGCTGTTATGTAACCACAAGTCCCAGCACCTCTGCATGTCTGATCTGATAGTGGGATATCATTATAAAGTGACATTCTCTAGATCATTGGTCTCTAGCTGTTATGTAACTACAAGTCCCAGCACCTCTGCATGTCTGATCTGATAGTGGCATATCATTATAAAGTGACATTCTCTAGATCATTGGTCTCTAGCTGTTATGTAACTATAAGTCCCAGCACCTCTGCATGTCTGATCTGATAGTGGCATATCATTATAAAGTGACATGCTCTAGATCATTGGTCTCTAGCTGTTATGTAACCACAAGTCCCAGCACCTCTGCATGTCTGATCTGATAGTGGGATATCATTATAAAGTGACATTCTCTAGATCATTGGTCTCTAGCTGTTATGTAACTACAAGTCCCAGCACCTCTGCATGTCTGATCTGATAGTGGCATATCATTATAAAGTGACATTCTCTAGATCATTGGTCTCTAGCTGTTATGTAACTATAAGTCCCAGCACCTCTGCATGTCTGATCTGATAGTGGGATATCATTATAAAGTGACATTCTCTAGATCATTGGTCTCTAGCTGTTATGTAACTATAAGTCCCAGCACCTCTGCATGTCTGATCTGATAGTGGGATATCATTATAAAGTGACATTCTCTAGATCATTGGTCTCTAGCTGTTATGTAACTACAAGTCCCAGCACCTCTGCATGTCTGATCTGATAGTGGCATATCATTATAAAGTGACATGCTCTAGATCATTGGTCTCTAGCTGTTATGTAACCACAAGTCCCAGCACCTCTGCATGTCTGATCTGATAGTGGGATATCATTATAAAGTGACATTCTCTAGATCATTGGTCTCTAGCTGTTATGTAACTACAAGTCCCAGCACCTCTGCATGTCTGATCTGATAGTGGCATATCATTATAAAGTGACATTCTCTAGATCATTGGTCTCTAGCTGTTATGTAACTATAAGTCCCAGCACCTCCGCATGTCTGATCTGATAGTGGCATATCATTATAAAGTGACATGCTCTAGATCATTGGTCTCTAGCTGTTATGTAACTATAAGTCCCAGCACCTCTGCATGTCTGATCTGATAGTGGCATATCATTATAAAGTGACATGCTCTAGATCATTGGTCTCTAGCTGTTATGTAACCACAAGTCCCAGCACCTCTGCATGTCTGATCTGATAGTGGGATATCATTATAAAGTGACATTCTCTAGATCATTGGTCTCTAGCTGTTATGTAACTACAAGTCCCAGCACCTCTGCATGTCTGATCTGATAGTGGCATATCATTATAAAGTGACATTCTCTAGATCATTGGTCTCTAGCTGTTATGTAACTACAAGTCCCAGCACCTCTGCATGTCTGATCTGATAGTGGCATATCATTATAAAGTGACATGCTCTAGATCATTGGTCTCTAGCTGTTATGTAACCACAAGTCCCAGCACCTCTGCATGTCTGATCTGATAGTGGGATATCATTATAAAGTGACATTCTCTAGATCATTGGTCTCTAGCTGTTATGTAACTACAAGTCCCAGCACCTCTGCATGTCTGATCTGATAGTGGCATATCATTATAAAGTGACATTCTCTAGATCATTGGTCTCTAGCTGTTATGTAACTATAAGTCCCAGCACCTCTGCATGTCTGATCTGATAGTGGGATATCATTATAAAGTGACATTCTCTAGATCATTGGTCTCTAGCTGTTATGTAACTATAAGTCCCAGCACCTCTGCATGTCTGATCTGATAGTGGGATATCATTATAAAGTGACATTCTCTAGATCATTGGTCTCTAGCTGTTATGTAACTACAAGTCCCAGCACCTCTGCATGTCTGATCTGATAGTGGCATATCATTATAAAGTGACATTCTCTAGATCATTGGTCTCTAGCTGTTATGTAACTATAAGTCCCAGCACCTCTGCATGTCTGATCTGATAGTGGGATATCATTATAAAGTGACATTCTCTAGATCATTGGTCTCTAGCTGTTATGTAACTATAAGTCCCAGCACCTCTGCATGTCTGATCTGATAGTGGGATATCATTATAAAGTGACATTCTCTAGATCATTGGTCTCTAGCTGTTATGTAACTACAAGTCCCAGCACCTCTGCATGTCTGATCTGATAGTGGCATATCATTATAAAGTGACATGCTCTAGATCATTGGTCTCTAGCTGTTATGTAACCACAAGTCCCAGCACCTCTGCATGTCTGATCTGATAGTGGGATATCATTATAAAGTGACATTCTCTAGATCATTGGTCTCTAGCTGTTATGTAACTACAAGTCCCAGCACCTCTGCATGTCTGATCTGATAGTGGCATATCATTATAAAGTGACATTCTCTAGATCATTGGTCTCTAGCTGTTATGTAACTATAAGTCCCAGCACCTCTGCATGTCTGATCTGATAGTGGCATATCATTATAAAGTGACATGCTCTAGATCATTGGTCTCTAGCTGTTATGTAACCACAAGTCCCAGCACCTCTGCATGTCTGATCTGATAGTGGGATATCATTATAAAGTGACATTCTCTAGATCATTGGTCTCTAGCTGTTATGTAACTACAAGTCCCAGCACCTCTGCATGTCTGATCTGATAGTGGCATATCATTATAAAGTGACATTCTCTAGATCATTGGTCTCTAGCTGTTATGTAACTATAAGTCCCAGCACCTCTGCATGTCTGATCTGATAGTGGGATATCATTATAAAGTGACATTCTCTAGATCATTGGTCTCTAGCTGTTATGTAACTATAAGTCCCAGCACCTCTGCATGTCTGATCTGATAGTGGCATATCATTATAAAGTGACATTCTCTAGATCATTGGTCTCTAGCTGTTATGTAACTATAAGTCCCAGCACCTCTGCATGTCTGATCTGATAGTGGGATATCATTATAAAGTGACATTCTCTAGATCATTGGTCTCTAGCTGTTATGTAACTACAAGTCCCAGCACCTCTGCATGTCTGATCTGATAGTGGCATATCATTATAAAGTGACATTCTCTAGATCATTGGTCTCTAGCTGTTATGTAACTATAAGTCCCAGCACCTCTGCATGTCTGATCTGATAGTGGGATATCATTATAAAGTGACATTCTCTAGATCATTGGTCTCTAGCTGTTATGTAACTATAAGTCCCAGCACCTCTGCATGTCTGATCTGATAGTGGGATATCATTATAAAGTGACATTCTCTAGATCATTGGTCTCTAGCTGTTATGTAACTACAAGTCCCAGCACCTCTGCATGTCTGATCTGATAGTGGCATATCATTATAAAGTGACATGCTCTAGATCATTGGTCTCTAGCTGTTATGTAACCACAAGTCCCAGCACCTCTGCATGTCTGATCTGATAGTGGGATATCATTATAAAGTGACATTCTCTAGATCATTGGTCTCTAGCTGTTATGTAACTACAAGTCCCAGCACCTCTGCATGTCTGATCTGATAGTGGCATATCATTATAAAGTGACATGCTCTAGATCATTGGTCTCTAGCTGTTATGTAACCACAAGTCCCAGCACCTCTGCATGTCTGATCTGATAGTGGGATATCATTATAAAGTGACATTCTCTAGATCATTGGTCTCTAGCTGTTATGTAACTACAAGTCCCAGCACCTCTGCATGTCTGATCTGATAGTGGCATATCATTATAAAGTGACATTCTCTAGATCATTGGTCTCTAGCTGTTATGTAACTACGAGTCCCAGCACCTCTGCATGTCTGATCTGATTATAAAGTGATATGCTCTAGACCAGTGATGGTGAACCTTTTTGAGCCTGAGTGCCCAAACCGTAATGCACGCCAACTTTTTTTTCCCTCAAAGTGTCAGTACAGCAATGAAATCAGAATACTGAGGTTTACGTTTAGAAAAAACAATTCATACAGTTGCCAGAACTAATTAACATATTTTGTTTTAAAAGAACACAACAGAGTTCAATGATCCAAACTTTTTTTTATTGATAGTTTATAGTTCCCCCACATTAGGTTGGCAGCACAGTTCCCCCACATTAGGTGCAGTATAGTTCCCCACATTGGGTGCAGTATAGTTCCTCACATTAGGTGGAGTATAGTTCCCCACATTAGGTGCAGTATAGTTCCCCACATTAGGTGGAGTATAGTTCCCCACATTAGGTGCAGTATAGTTCCCCACATTAGGTGGAGTATAGTTCCCCACATTAGGTGCAGAATAGTTCCCCCACATTAGGTGCAGTATAGTTCCCCCACATTAGATTGGCAGCACAGTTCCCCCACATTAGGTGCAATATAGTTCCCCCACATTAGGTGCAGTATGGTTCCCCCACAGGTGCAGTATAGTTCCCCACATTAGGTGCAGTATAGTTCCCCCACATTAGGTGCAGTATAGTTCCCCTACATTAGGTCCTTATAGTTCCCCCACATTAGGTGCAGTATAGTTCCCCCACATTAGGTGCAGTACAGTTCCCCCACATTAGGTGCAGTATAGTTCCCCCACATTAGGTGCAGTATAGTTCCCCCACATTAGGTGCAGTATAGTTCCCCCACATCAAGTGCAGTATAGTTCTCCCACATTAGGTGCAGTATAGTTCCCCCACATTAGGTGCAGTATAGTTCCCCCACATTAAGTGCAGTATAGTTCCCCACATTAGGTGCAGTATAGTTCCCCCACATTAGGTGCAGCATAGTTCCCCACATTAGGTGCAGTATAGTTCCCCACATTAGGTGCTGTATAGTTCCCCCACATTAGGTTGTAATTCCTCCCACATTAGGTGCAGTATAGTTCCCCCACATTAGGTGCAGCATAGTTCCCCACATTAGGTGCAGTATAGTTCCCCCACATTAGGTGCTGTATAGTTCCCCCACATTAGGTGCAGTACAGTTCCCCCACATTAGGTGCAGTACAGTTCCCCCACATTAGGTGCAGTATAGTTCCCCCACATTAGGTGCAGTATAGTTCCACCACATTAGATGCAGGATAGTTCCCCCACATTAGGTACAGTATAGTTCCCCACATTAGGTGCAGTATAGTTCCCCCACATTAGGTGCAGTATAGTTCCCCCACATTAGGCAGTATAGTTCCCCACATTAGGTGCAGTATAGTTCCCCCACATTAGGTGCAGTATAGCTCCCTCACATTAGGTGCAGTATAGTTCCCCCACATTAAGTGCAGTATAGTTCCCCACATTAGGTGCAGTATAGCTCCCCCACATTAGGTGCAGTATAGTTCCCCCACATTAAGTGCAGTATAGTTCCCCACATTAGGTGCAGTATAGCTCCCCCACATTAGGTGCAGTATAGTTCCCCCACATTAAGTGCAATATAGTTCCCCACATTAGGTGCAGTATAGTTCCCCCACAGACATACAGCCTTCAGCCATATACAGTGTATGGCTGGAGGCTGTTTGCCTGTTTACTGCCCCACTTCAGTGTTCCGACCACCGCTCCTGGAGTGGTGGTAGGAACACTGAAGATGACGTACAACATAAAGGTAACTTACCATGCGCGCGCGTCCTCCTTGCTGCTCCGTTCCGTTCTGCTGTTGCTATGGGCGCACGCATGTGACGTCAGTGACGTCCCTGCGTGCGCTACCTCCAGGCGGCCCCTGCGTTTTTAAAGTTAACGCGGGGCTGCAGAAAGGTAACCGGGGCATCCTTGTGTCCCGAAAAGATCTTTCGGGGCACAGGGATGTCCCGAATGGACTGATGGCTTGGCGTGCCACCTGTGCCCCATAGGTTCGCCATGACTGCTCTAGATCATTTGTCTCCAGCTGTCATGTAACTACAAGTCCCAGCACCTCTGGCATGTCTGATCTGATAGTGGGATATCATTATAAAGTGACATGCTCTAGATCAGTGGTCTCCAGCTGTTGTGTAACTACAAGTCCCAGCACCTCTGGCATGTCTGATCTGATAGTGGGATATCATTATAAAGTGACATGCTCTAGATCAGTGGTCTCCAGCTGTTGTGTAACTACAAGTCCCAGCACTTCTGCATGTCTGATCGGACAGTGGGATTCCATCTTAAAGTGGCAGGCTCTAGTTCATTGGTTGACAAATAAAAAATAAATCACTGTCTAAAACCTAACCTTTAATGGTATACATAAAATAAATTATTGTTACTGCACACAAAATATCACCTTAGTATTCTGTGAGTCAACAAAATGCAAAAAAATAAACTAGAGGAAATATAATACAAATAAAAAAAACCTACAGATCCCTAATGCTCTAGGACACCCTGCCTATCAAAGCAAGATTGCTGCCCTAATAAGGGCTACTGGACCCTCCTAAAAGACCCTGTCAGGAGCAGTGGACCCCATTGACTTCTATGGCCAAATGGAATGACCATGGATTCAGGAGTTTGTCTGGCGCAGAGAGGAACCATCAGGCAGCCAAGTAAAATCAATGGATTTATTAAATGCAACGCGTTTCGCTGCGCATGCGCATACATTGCCTGATGAAGCTGCGCATGCGCAGCGAAACGCGTTGCATTTAATAAATCCATTGATTTTACTTGGCTGCCTGATGGTTCCTCTCTGCGCCAGACAAACTCCTGAATCCATGGTCATTCGGTTTTGATTTTACCTCTACCCAGGAGGGCTGCAGTGGACCTTCTTCTACATTTCTTCTGCATTTTACCTTGTGTGTGGGCGCACAACCAACTTTGGTAAGCGGCTTGGGAATTACCGTCCCCTACCCCCACTAACAAGATCTGCTGATCCCGCACATGAGGCGCCTTCCTCCCTCTCTCTAGATGGCCAAATGGAGTCACCTAGTGCAGGAGCCTGTGTTTTTAAATCCACAGAAAATAGCTGTGTGATCCATTAAGAGGAGCTCCGCTGGCTAAGGCTTCCTTTACATATATGTGTCCCCTCTGGTGCTGCAGAAAATGGCATTAGTTGTGGCATTTTTCAGCCACTTTTGCCGGAGCTGAACGCCGCCTATATGTAACTCTAGCCTAAATAAGTCTGTTAAAACTATGGGACTTAAAGGAGAACTTCGGGATTGAAAATTTTATCCCCTAGCCTAAGGATAGGGGATAAGTTTCAGAACGTGGGGGGTCCGACCACTGGGGCCCCCCACGATCTCCCGTACGGGGCCGCAGCTCTCTGCATAGAGAGCGCGTGTCGACCACCCCACGAGGCGATGGCTGACACGCACCCTCCATTTACTGCTATGGGAGAGCCGAAGCGCTGGCTTCGGCAATTTCCGGCTCTCCCATAGCAGTGTATGGACGGGGCGTGTCGGCCGCTGCTTCGTGCGGTGGTCAACACGCCCTCTCTAACCAGAGAGCCGGGGCCCCGTACGGGAGATCGCGGATAGGGGATACATTTTTCCATCCCGTAGTTCTCCTTTAAGCAGATAAATACCGCAAGCTGCAATTCTTTCTCCACTCAACTCCTGCTCTGAGGCTAAGTTTCTACTTGTTTTTTTTGCTTTTTGGGGGAAAAACACCAAGAAAAACACCAATTCTGCCTCATGGCGTTTTTTCGGCCAAAAAACGCTGTGGCCAGATGTTAGCTGTAAACCAAATTGCAAGAAATTGCTAAATTCTTATTCCACTTGGTGTTTTTCACTTTGGCGTTTTTTTAAATCCTTTTTGGCATTTTTTCACTCTTTTTTTGGCGTTTTTCAGCTCCTTGGCGGTTTTCCAAAATCGCAGCATGTTTTTTCTCAAAATCGTGGCGGTTTTCTCCCATAGAAGTCTATGGGAGTGAAAAAATGCCAATATAACGATATGTGGGTTTTAACTTTAGCGTTTTTTCTTGTTTTTTTTTTTTTCTCAAACCAAAAAATGCAGGACAAAAAAAACAAGTAGAAATTTAGTCTGAAGGAGAGCACTTTCGGAATTGCTGTACCCAGAAAGTCGCACACATTAGCACAAAAAGGGGGGAATTTATCATGCTATGTGGAGGTGTTGTTTTTTTCTTCTATTTTTGTCTAAGGTGTTTGGCGCATGCATTTTTTTGCTCAAATGTCTAACAACTTTTTTGTCGAGCAGTTCTGAAAGTGCTGTCGTTTAGAACATTTTCTGTTTTGACTTTTGCAGTGGCTAGCATTTTACTCATTTTGGGCGCATTATGTTGGCGCAAAGCGGTCTGCCTAGGCACGTGGCCACGGAAAGCCAGAACACACACATGGAAAAATGAGGTGCCCAAACACCTCTACCATGATAAATTCCCCCGCGAAATCAGAGACAAAAAAAAGACCCCAAAACCTTTCCGCAAAACATAACTTTTCAAGCGCTAAAAATCTACAGCGGCTAGGTAGTCACGTGTGACTGCAAGGAACTACAAGTACCGGCGTGCATTGCGGGCTCACCGCAGCTGTCGTCACATGGGGCGGGTATTTAAATGGCGCTCATCAGCGCTATCCTAAGTCATTGCTGCCCGGGCTGGGAAGTGTAAAGATGGAGGCGGCTATGAGGCACCGCACCCTGTACAAGGGAACGACTCCTCCATGGAAGGAAACGTACAGGAAGGTAAGAAGCCCGCCTGGTTTGTGCCCCCCATACACTGTGTCCACTCCTAACAATCGCGCTTCTGCCCCTAGAGATGCGTGGAGAGGCTGAAGGGTAACCGCTCCCGGCTGCTGGATAAGTTCCGCCAGGTTGGAGAGCGGCTCGGTGCGGGGGTTGGAGGCTCGTTCCTGGTGCAGGAGGTCATGGAGGAGGAATGGAAGGCCATGCAGATGCACAGCAGCAGTCTGCCATCACTGTGGAGAAAGGATTCCTTGTCTCAGGTACCGGGACAGATAGGAGCAGGGGTGTTCGGGCTCTACAGCTTTCTAATCAGCCCTGGCAGGGTATAATACCCATCCATACATGGTATATGTGGTGGGCAGTATATGACAGCCTGCTTCAATAGCCCTTTAATCCTGCGGTGGCCTTAGTAAGGAATACAGTCCTATATGACAGATTTGTCTGGATCCCTGGGGCTTCCAGCTGATCCTCTATTTACCTGTTGTCTAGTGCACACTGCTGCCAGGCCCTCGTAGATATCTGGCCAAGTGAGCACTGGTAACTAGATGATACATATCTACGTGGTTTAATTTTTATAACCTTATAGCAGTGGTCCTCAACATGCTTCCCTCCAGATGTAGCAAAACTACAACTCCCAGCATGCCTGGACAGCCAAAGGCTGTCCAGGCATGTTGGGAGTTGTAGTTTTGCAACATCTGGAGGGAAGCATGCTGGGAGTTGTAGTTTTTGCAACATCTGGAGGTCCGTAGGTTGGAGACCACTGCCCTATAGGATGCATTGCTACAAGCACGTTAGATTAAAGGAGTAGTTCAGTAGTGAGCAAGTGGTGAACAACTTATCCCCTATCCTAAGGACTAAGCGGAGGCCGACACACCCCCTCAATACAACTCTATGGCAGAGCCGGAGTGCTGCCTTCAGCAATCTCCAGCTCTGCCATAGCGATGTATTGAGGGGGCGTGTCAGCCGCCGCTTCGTGCAGGGGTCGCCCCCTGCTATCTGGCCGGAGAGCCTGGCCCCCGTACAGAGAGATCGCAGGGGGCCCCAGCGGTCGGACCCCCTGCGATCTCAAACTTATCCCCTATCCTTAGGATAGGGGATACGTTTTTCACCACTGGACTACCCCTTTAAGGCTCCTTTCACGCTATAAAATTCATCTGTGTAAAACATCCATTGGAAAAGCATTAACAGATGTTAAATGTCCGTTACAAAATCCTGTTCAGGTCTATGGGATTTTTTTAAATTATCCGTTATGGCCCATCATGAATAATGGACGTTAGTTGTGACGGAAGAAATAACGGCACATGCACTCATTTTTCTTCAGTCACAAACTGGTAAATTAACGGCCGTTATATTTAACATTAAAGTCTATGGCAAACGAATGAGCCTTTATGTCATGCGTTTGCACCTGGTTTTATAATCGTTACTTCTGAGCATGCTCAGAAGAGGTGAC